>NC_044984.1:42478270-42778270 GCF_008728515.1 Papio anubis
GAGCACGGGGCTTCCAGCCTCCCATTAGCACTGAGAAAATTCACAGCACTTAGAGGGGCCCCAAGTTTCTTGGAAAAGTCTGTCTCTGTCATCTCTCTGTCCCTTTCTGTCCCTGTCTCTCTCTGTCCCTCCCTCTCTCTCCCTTTCTCTCTCTGGAGAGTAAACTCCTTTGAACCCCTTGAGCCCCACGAGGTGGATTTTCTCTCAAGAGCTCCCAGGCTATGCTGATGAAGTACCTCTTCTCTGCTTCTCTCCAGAACAGTCAAAATCCTCAAAAGTTCCTGGAGGTGGGAGGTTCCACCCCCAAGTCTTTCCTCGCCTGTTCTACAAGCCCCTCGGAGCTCCTGAGGGGCAGACAGGCCCTGGTGCACCATGGGCGCTCCGTGCCAGGCCCTTGGGCTCTGGAGCCCCTGACGCTGCCCTGGTACCTCAGACCCCAGGACCGGACACCCACATGCTCCAGCCCAGTCTTCTCACAGGATCTCCTGCCCCCATGCAGACACACACTGAGGGCCAGAGTGCACCATGCAACCCCTATCCTAGTGCTGAACACCCCCTCCTCAGCCAGCTCCCCAAACTCACAGGCCGGAGCTAGGCCCCGGGCCGAGGTTGGGAACCCTGAAAGTGACAAAGGACAGGTATAGGGGCTGTGGGGAAGCCAAGAGTGAGGATGTCTGGAGGGCAGGGCTGAGCCAAGCTGATCCTAGCAGAGCCAGGCCAGGCAGGGCTGAGCACTCACCAGCAGCCTCTCGAGGGCGGAGTACAGCTTCCGGACTTTGTGCGGCAGCCGCTGTGAAAGGGAGGCAGATGAGCAGCTGCTCTGGGGGAGGCCCAACCCCATCCAGCACTCCCAGGAGGGCCTGAGGCCTGACCTCAGGAGGGGGGCCCTCCAAACCACACCTACCTCCCAGGTGTGGGCTAGGCGGCTGATGGCTGAGTTGCTGAGGCCAAACATGACGGCAAAGAAGGAATTGAGATTCTTCTGCTCCTTGAGGCTGTGAGCAGAAGACCCAGAGACCCTCAGGGTAAGGGAAGCAGCCACCCCCACAGTGTCCCCAGACAACGGCCAGGCCAGCCTCTGCAGAGACCCAAGCTGGATGCGGTGGGAAGGCAGAGGCTCCAGGAGACCCAGGGAACAAATAGGGTGGCAGATTTGGCAACATACTAAGCAAAGAGGGGAGTTTAGGAAAAGGTAGCCCAGGGACTCTGGCGACGCCCCACCCGCTGGACAGGGACTCACTGGGCCGCCAGCTTAATGAACTTCCTGAGCAGCTGGGCCCGGGGGCCGGGCACTGGGCAGAGACACAGCTCGGTGGCCACCCAGTACTGCAGCTCGTTGAAGCGGCGCATGAAGCGCTCCAGGTTGGCGGTGGTGACATCCCGCAGATGCTGGGGGCCCAGCGCATAGTAAATTAGCTCCACCTGGGCATGGGGCAGCAGGCGAGGTCAGTGAATGCCGAGCTGAGCCGGGCCTCCTGCCGCCTGCTCTCCTCCCCCAGCTCTGCTTCCCACACCTGGTGGATGCTGTTGAAGAGGCTCCAGTCGTGGTCCGTCAGCTGGCCTGCCAGGTCCTTGGCACTCACCAGGTCCAGCCCCTCAGCAGAGCCCACAGTGGGCCCCAGCTGGTCAGGGTGTGGGGTCTGCGGGTGGGAGAGTGCTCAGGGGGCTGCCTGAGGAATCCAGGGAAAGGCACAGGGTAGGGGGAGAGGGTTGGGGCAAGGACTCTATGCTCATGTTAGCAGGAGGGTTAGGAGGGCAGGAGCGGCGAGTAGAGGGTGTCTAGGGGCTGTAGCAGCTGGAGGATAGGGCTCCCCAGTGCCGAGACCCCTCCTTTTAGGCTCCTGTCTCCTGGGGAACCCCTAACTAGGGCAGGTCCTCCTCTTTCTCCTTGGGAGCTCCCAACCAGTGCTACCAGCCCCTGCCCTGCACAATCTTGGGAATTTCCCCATCAGCTGAAGCCCACTCCTTTCTCTGTATGCTGAGGACCCAGCAGCAGCCAGAGCCAGGCCCTTCCTCCCTCTTCTCCCTGGGACCCTCCCCAGAATCCACCCCTTCCAGGCTCAAAATAGATCTCCTCCCTGGGCCCTGGCACCCTGCCTGGTCCCTACCAGCTCATGCACTTCCTGTGGGTTGACAACAAAGAGCCGCTCATTGAGCCCCAGAGATGTGGCCACACCACGGGCATCTGGCTGCAGGCCAATGGCATCTGCAAAGACAGCAGTGGCGGCCTGGGTGGGGGAAGGGAGGGAGGCCAGGGACCAGCTGGAGGACAGGGTGGAAGAGATGTTTGGGAGGCTGGGAGGTTGTTTCTCCTCGTAGCGGGGTTGAAGTCCTGGGCGGGTGCTCAGAATACACAGGTACATGTGCCCACACAGCCACGCTGCCCAGGAAAGCACATCCAAGAGAATGAGAAAAGATCCTCAGTGAGTCAGGAAGAACCTGGGCAGGGTCTGATCCTCCCTCAGCCTCACTTTCCTCCCTGGTAAAATGGAGACAATAAGACTTGCCCTGACTATTTCATAAGTCAAATAAAATAATGTATATAAATAGTAGCTATAAGTATATGCTATGTATAAAAGCTCTTTGAAAACTGGGAAGTGTCTTACATAAGCCTTGGTGTTGATTTTCATCAGCTCCTCATGGACTGGGACTGTGCTTGAGTTCCCAGTCCCTAGAGCAGTGGCCTCCAAAGTAAGGCACATCAGATCATTCACATGCCTGGGGAAAATATGAGCTCTTCTACTTACATTTATTTTTTCTACCTGCTTTGCATTTCTACTCCATCAATTTCTATTTTATCTATCTTTATTATGATATTAATGTAGTAATATATGTGTATTACTTACAAACAAATATTCACACCGTGGGGTGCGGGTTTTAATTAAATATTGGTTATTGACATGGGTGTCAATCCAAGTGCTTTGGCGATCAGTGCTCTAAACAGTGCCTGGCACATAAGTAGGGTCTCAATACACATGCCCTTTGGGCAACTGCAACTCACCAGATGGCCAGCAGAGGGCAGTGCTTCCCAGGGCAGGGCACACAGGAGGCCTTCAACTCTCCCCACTTACTGAAAGGAGAAGGCTTTTCTTTTCTCATCCCCACTTCTTGAACGCCCCTAATTCTTGTCTGTCCTGGGTTCCAGCTGTCAGGCCCATGCCCTCCACAGAGAATGGTGGTTTTGAATGTTCCAGGTTCTCTGGAGGCCCATCTTAATAATCCTGAGCCCACCATGTTCTCAGCACTGACTTTGTGGCAGACCCTGTGCTGCTTTACACACATTAGCTCACTTAGTAGCCATTACAACCCTTTGGTAGATACAATTACAGTCCTCATCTAACAGGTGAGGAAATGCAGGCTCAGAGAGGTTAAGCAACTTCCCCAGCATCACACAGCTAGTAAATGGTGAGCCTAAGATGCCTTCACACGTCTGGGAGTCCACAGTCTATGCTCTTAACCATCAAGCTGACCTGTTTTACCTGCTGTGGTATCTCCAGCTCCTAACATATTGCTGGCTCATAGCTGATCCTCAAAAATGTTTGCTGAGTGACTAAACAAATGAAGACTACCTAAGTTCCAAGACCAGCTACTCTCACTGTGTGAGCTTGAGGAATAGCTCACACCCTTTGAGCTTCAGTGTTCTTGTCTGAAAATAGGATAAAAGTACCTGCACCTCATGAGATTGTTATTATTTCATATTAAATGACTAAACACAAATGATGATAGTAATAGCAGCTAATAGTTATGTATCACTATGTGCCAGGCGCCATTCTAAATGCTTTCATAGATGAACTCATTTGATCCTCACAGTTCCTCCAGGGGGCAAGTACTCCTACTATTCCCATTTTACGGATGATAAAACTGAGCACAGAGAGATGAAGTACCCTGCCGGAGGACACACAGATAAGGAGCTAAAGGGCTGGTGCCAAATGCAAGAAGCAGGCTCCAGAGCTCATGCTCTTACACACTGCATGAAATGCACTTCAAATAGATGCACTCCACCTCCCATGAATGCTAGCCATCATTCACACTGAGGAAGACGAGAAAGATGACAATGATGACAATGATCTTGACTGGGGGACCTGGGCGCAGATCTGAGGGGCCACCCTCCCTTGGGGTCTATCCAGGGGCATAACTCACCACCTGCAGAATTGACCTTCACCAGCACCTGCCCCTTGGTCCAGCCATCCTCCTGAGCCAACGCCGCCATCACCTCTCTCACAGACGCTGTCACAGGCAGCTGCAGGGTCAACACTGAGTGGTCTGGCAGGCAGATGTCATAGGGGACTAAAGAGGAGACCAGACTGAACTGTGGGAAGGGCCGCCTGATCTCTACCCCAGGAGGGAGAGGGCAGTTATTGCAGTAAGGGTGGGAGGAATCCCCAAGAGGCTGAGCTGCAGGTGGGGAGGCCCTGAGCAAAAAAAAGAGGTACAGGAGACAGATGTGGCCAGCAGCCTGGAACACAGACCCTGAGGAGTACAGCATGCCACCTTGGCCCAGGCACACCCAGGTCAAAAGCGACAACAGCAAGACAAGAGAGGCAGAGACAGCAGGGTGCAGATGTCAGGCGTGCCCAACTGGCTCAGACCACCAACCTTTATCCCCAACTCGGATGGCACAGCTGCTGCCAGGAAGGGGCTCGTCCTGGTTGGGGAGCCAAACAGGCAAGTTCCGGGCCTGGGAGGAAGAGGAATGAGAAAATAAGACTGGGAGGACGAGAGGAGAGCATGGAGGGAGGGATTGTGAGGGCCCTGTGTCACCAGGAGCACGGGCGCCACACAGCATTCACACCACCAGAGGGCTCTGCCTGCCACATTCACCTGAGCCCAGGTAAGGCACCTGGGACCAAGGCTCCAGGAGAAGACACAACGTGTCTAAGGGCGGGGCAAATCCATGCCCCTGCGTGTGTGTGCTTCTGCCTCTGCCAGATAGGTCCAGAGCAGTTCTGATATGAAAACTCTTCAGCTGTTGACTTGGATTTTTTCTTCCTTTCCCTCCAGCTACCATTTGCTACAAGCCAGGCATTATTCTGAGGATCTAAATATTCACAATGCACCTTTGACAAAAGCATTATTATTTCCATTTATGGATGAAATAAATGAGGCTCAGAGAGGTTAAGTAACATGCCCAAAGCCACACAGCTGCTAACTGGCAGAGTTGGAATCCCTGCTGCTCCTTTCCCTCTCTGTGCTCCAACACTGTGCCAGCGGCCCTGTCCCAGTCCACAGCAGAGATGCAGTGCGTGGAAACCACTGCCAAGCCTCTGCTGGTGGGGCAGCACCTACCAGGCAAGGCTCCTGACGCAGGTTCCCCTTCCCACCCTGCTTTTTTCCGACTCTGGTACTGACTCTGTCCCTCCTCCCAGCTCTGCGTATGGCAGATGCTCCAGGTTCAGACCTCAATCCATTGCTCTTCCCTACATTTTCAAATCTCAGGGCCCCCTGCAGAGTTCCTCACTGCCTCATATGTCGCCTGTACATGGGTGATTCCCAAAACTACCAGCAGTGCTGAACTCTCTTCCAAACCCTGGTCTCAAACACCCCCTGGATCCTTCCACATGAGTGATCCATTACCTCACACTCCATATACCCATCGGATCCTTGCATCCTGCCTCCCAGACCACTCTGCTCCCCAGCCATTCTCCCAGGCTCCAGGCTCCTCCACACTTCCTGTAGCTTGTCATCTTGCTTTGAGGATTCTTCTTTGAAATGGGTCTCCCATGCCCCCTCCTCCCCTGCCCAGGCTAATTTCAGTTCCACCTGCCCACGAGGCCTCACTCCTTATCTACTCCAATGGCCCAACTATGCTCCTCCTCCTCCCTCCCAGGTGCCTCCAACCCTCCTCCTCCAGTCTGCCTGACCAGAGCCCCGTGAAGCTCCCGCCCTCGGCTTCAATGGCGGCCACTGTTTGCTGGAGAAAGCCCAGGCTCTTTAGCTGACCTATTCAAAACACAAATCAGACTTTGCCAACCTTGGCTCAAACCCCTTCAGTGGTCTGCACTGCTCTTAGGACAAAGATCAGACCCCCTGGCCCTGGCCCATGGGGCCCTGCCCACTTCCTGCCTGCTCTGGGGCCCTGCTCTCACTCTCGCTCCTCCAGGGATCCTCCTCCTGGGTTCCCTTTCCTCCTGGGTTTGCCCGCCAGGTATCCTCTTCTTCCTCCACCCTCGCCCCCTGCAGCTCTCAGCTCCAGTAGTCGCTTACATGGGACACTTTCCCTGAATCTGCACTGGAGTCGGCCCTTCCCCTCCCATTTTCAGGAGCCGACTCCAGTGCAGATTCTCAGAAAGTGTCCTGTGCCACTGCACATCACGGGTTGTTTAACTGCTCTGCCCCTTGCCTGACTGCAGCCCCACAGGCCAGGGCTGAAGTGCAGCATCAGCACCTAGCACAGTGCCCAGCCCGCGAGGGTGAGCCCACATCAGTTTCTGAGCGTCAGCCAAGAGCCAGGCAGCATGTGAGCAAGGAGAAGCGGAGGTGGGGGCCCGCAGGAGGGAAGTCAATCCTCCAGTGGGATGGGAGAGAGACCAAAGGACAGAAAGCAAGTAGGCAAAGAAAACAACTCCACCTGGCAAGAGTGCTTTGAAGAAAATCACAGAGGACACCACGGCACAGCCCGGTGGGGAGAAAGGGGAAGGTGCTCCAGATAGGGAGATGGGAGGGGGCCTGTCTGGGAACCCAGCATTTGGCTGAGATGAGAACAAGAAGGATCCTGTCAGGCAGAGCCAGAGAAAGACGCTTCCAGGCTAAGGGATAAGTACAAAGGTCCTGAGGGGATAACAGGCTTAGCCTTCGGAGGAGAAGAAGCCAGTGAGAGCCTCCAGCAGGCAGAGGCTGGGACGCACAGTAGGCTGGGAGCACGGGGAGCCTGCTGGCCGGTGAGGCCCCTGGATTTTATTCCCAGTGCAGCCCTCCCCACCACCAACCCACTCTACCTTTCCAGTTCTTTCTCCCACCATTCCTCAACCAAATCCTGGCTGCAGTCACATCTTCTCAAATCCTGGCTGCAGTCACATCTTCTCGTCCCCTCTTTGCTTCCCTTTAAGCCCCAGCTGAGAATGGCCTGGGGCCACCTCTGACTTTCCAGGGAGGGGCCTCACCTTCCTCTGAGCTCCCATAGCACTGGCCACCAGGAGCCCTGTGGGCCTCAGAGGCCAACTCCAGCCACCATTCCTTATCTCCCAGGCTCTACCTGTGGGCATGAATTACCTCCCAAAAGGAATAAAAGGCCCATGGAGTCAGGGAGTGGGGGAGGAGGGAGACCGCCTTAGGCCTCTGCGCCTCCGGGCACGGCCTGGCCCAGGGCACCACATGCAGCAAGGGCCCTGTGAACACCTGTCACAGACCCAAGGGTGTGTCTGTGGGAGGAGAGCTTCCCACGCACACAGAGCCCCTCAGGGTCAGGGGGTGAAGGAGGGGCCTGCAGTCCAGGAGGAGCAGAGGAAAGAAGCTGGGGCCAGGCAGACACCTTCATCTGAGGAGATGCATTCCCACAGCCGTTCTCCAACCTGCGGACAAGAGAGAAGGGAGGTGAGCAAGCCCGGGTATTCCTGGGCCAGCAGCAGGGAGGCCCCTGGGGCTCTGGATTCCCCCCGGCCCTCACCAGTGGTTCAGAGGTAAGCACTACCAGGTAAGTATCACATACAGAGGGGCAAACACGGTCTTGAAACCAGGCCCCTGGACTTTGTGATTTTCCAAGGCCAGGAGGGGAAGGAAAAAGTTAAAGGCAGATGGAGACCCAGGGTTTCAGATCAAGTGCTGTTTCAGATGAGCTCCCGATCCCCCTGAATCTCAGCTGCTCCCGTGGGAACACCTGCAAGGGTGAAGGTAAAGTCTAGGAAATGTACTGGGCGGGGCTGGCAGAAACTGGCACTGAGGGTATTTGGTAATAAATGCATGCCCAATGGAGGAAGTGAGAACAGCAGGTACACTCAGGATATGAGAATGAATAAATGAATGAGTGCATGACGCATGAGAATGGATGGACGTGTGGCGTGAGGGTGAACAGCAAGGGGACTGATAAGAACAAGGAATTGAAGTAAGTGGTTCAGCCTGGATCTGAAGCCAAGTGCTTGACTCCAGAGCATATGCTCTTGGTCCCCGTGGCACTGCCAGTTATGGAAATGACAAATTAACGGAATCAAAGCATCACCTGTGGTGTCGCCGCCTCTCTGGCCACTGCTCCCTCAGCAGGTTGCTGAGTCGGGCGTCCCTGCCCACCAGGTCCGAGAGTTTCTAAGAAGAGCCAAGATGCATTGAGATGGCTGTAGCTGTGTCCACCTCGGGCAGCCCAGCCCTGCTGTGCCTCACTCTCAGGTACCTGGAGGAAGCTGGTAGCCACAGGGTCAGTGTGGAGCATGGAGCCATACAGGGCCACCCACTGGCTGACCAGCCGCAGGATCTGCTGCCTCTTGTTGCAGATGTAGGTGCTGCGTTCCTGCTCACTGCCACCCGCAGGCTCCGCATGGAAGGTGGGCACCAGTCAAGGGAACCACAATATCCAACCAGGGCCACCCACCTGAGGCAAAGGACGGGCAGGATGCCCAGGCCCCAGGCAAGCTGGGCCTGGCAGCAGGCTGGCATTTAGAGGACTCAGCACAGCCACACTGGTAAGATTCTCTCAACCCTATGCACCATCCTATCCCCTACACACACCATCCCCGTGGGGCTGGAAGGATATTGGTGCAGAAGGGCGGCACAGAGTTGGGCGCTGGGCATGAAGACCCTGTGGGTCAGGAGGAAGTCGCTGAGGAATGTCTCTGTAGGGCAGGGTAGGGGGATGGGAGGAGGCTTCAGAGGCCAAGTCTGCTGAGCACAGGTGTATGGACAGATGGAAGGACCTTTCCCCACATCCCACCACCTGCAAGGTACCAGCAGTGTCCAGCCCCTGTGATAGTGCCCCCCACTAAGCCAAGAGCACAGGTAAGAGGACTTATTGCCAACCACTGTACAGACCAATCCAGCATTCGGTGAGGTCAGATGCAGGGTACCTGGCTCTCTCCCAGGCTGCATGGACCACCCAATGAGTCAGAAAGCAGGCAGGGTGTCTCTTGCCCTTACCTGTTGGGTCATGAGCACTGGAATCTGGTCCCATGGCCTCCAACAGGAGCTCTAGGATCTTCTCTGGGGTACCAGACATCACTGTATACCTAGCAGAAATGGCCAATCTATGGCACTGGTGCCACCACTCCCCACTCCCACACCTGGGCAGACATCAATAACCAATTACATCATTTTTCTCGATTAGCCAGCCCTGTCCCACCTTAGGGCAGGGAAGAGACTGACTCAGCGGGTGCATCCTGGTCCCTCAATACCTCTCCATCCACGGGTGGCCAGAGGGCAGGGATATGACACAGGGGAAGGGAGCAAAGACTGGGAAATGAAAGGAGAGACAGTGTGGAGAGGGAGCATGGCAGGTATGTTACCGGTTCCTGCCTGGGGTTGGGGGTCGAGATGGGCCGGCGCCCTGAGAGGCTCTCTCCAGCACCAGCACCACTTTGCCATGTTCTTCCAGCCGCATGGTCTTTGCCTCCACATCCTGGAGAAAAGGCCACACCCCATGCTCAACACATGATGTTCCAGCTTTAGACCCTCTCATCTACCTCCTTTATTCCAGCCCCTGAGCCCCATGAGGGTCCCACAGGGACCCACAGCCCTTCTCCCACCTCTGACTTTGGCTCCACCTCCTCAGCCTTCCCTTCCTTCCATGCATCCTTCCTGTCCCACAGCCTAGTCCCCTGCCCCGTGTACACTCATCCTTCCCCTGGTCTCCCACACTGCGCCTGAGGTCACTGGTCTCGCTGAACCCCTGCTGTGCCCTATGGGCTTCACCTTCTCACACATACCCAGGGCCATGGTCCCCACTGCCAGCCGTCATAGCCCAGCGTCTCCTACCTGCCCTGCTTCTTACAGGCCCTCTGCTCTGGTCCCTACTCCTCGCCCCACATCACTTCTCTGGACGAACGGCCCCTGCCCTCCCCGACCCCAGCAGCAGCACCTTGATGATACGGTTGAAGTCCTGCTTGTCCACACGCAGGAAATGACAGTTGTCTTCTCGCAAGATGATGGTGGCTGCCCGGGGTGCATCATTCACCAGAGCCAGCTGTCCAAAGTCATCTCCCTCATGCAGGGTGGTCACCAGCCCCTGCAGCCAGGCCTCAGTCTCAGCCCACCCCTGCCAGCCCCAGCCCTTGCCAGGACAGACCCACAGCAGGAAAACAACCCAGACAGGAGACACAGAGGGTCAGCAGCAGTAGACTAACAAAGGCACTACCCATGAGGAACGGACCAGGGAGCAGTTAGGATCCAGGGCACTGGGGCGGGGAGGAGGGAGGACTCACCTTGCCATGGGTCACCACGTTGACAGATCCCTTCCAGATAATGTACCATGAAGTGCCCTTGTCCCCCTGGCTGAACACTGACAGAGGCATACCTCAGACCAGGCCCTCCTGGCACCTACCACTCCTTCACACATCCTTCTGCCCATGTTCAGGCCCTGTGCCTGGCTTCTTGTGCCCTGCTGGACTTACACACGGTCCCTGCCTTGCTGTGTGGTTCAAAGAGCAGAACAGCCGCTAATTCTCGCTTCACCTGTGTGGTGGAGATAGGAGAGTCGGTGGTGACAAGTTCATGTGCAGAGCAGCCAGGCTTTTGCTAGGGGTGTGGTTAGGTCCAAAGACACAAGTGCTGAGGGACAGAAATGTGGCCAGGTCAGGTGTTTCCAGGATTTGGCAGGAGACAAAGCAAGTGGAGAAAATGGGCTGAGAGAGGCGGAAGGATTTTCAGACAGAGTAGCGCTGGGGGCAAGAAATCAGACTGAAAATTTCCAGCCACAGATGGAAGTGGAGAAATGCCCTCTGGCCCAGCAGTTGAGTTTCAGGGAAGTCACAGGAAGAGGAGATGCCTGGGACAGGGCAGGGCTGGGAGGGGCGGGACTGACCGAGTTGGAGAGGTGGGCTACAGCCTTGATGTGCAGCAGCTCCTCAAAGATGAGGTCCAGCTCTTCATCCGTGCGCTGACCTGGGCTGCAGGGACAGGAGGGATGGGAGCACACCGTGAACTGTGGGCCCGCCAGGCGCAGGGAGCCACTCTACCCACCCAGCCGAAGCCCAGACGGTGCCTCAGCAGTGACGGTTATCAGCAGCGGCTAACCTTTACTGAGTGCGCACATGTGGCAGCGCCTGTGATGAGCATTTTGCATGCATTGTTTCACAACAAGCCTAAGGAGCAGTTCAATTATCCTCACTTGACAGAACAGGAACTAGCATGGGGAGGCTCAAGGTCACCCAGCCAGTAGCCGGTCCAGCTGGAATTTGAACCTGGACCCACCGGACTGCAGTTTCCAAAACTCCCTTGCTTTCAGCCACAACTGTGTCTCTGAGTGGGAAGGGTCCTCAGAGATCCCCCTGGCCCAACACCCTCATTTACAGAGGAAGAAACTGACTTGGGGTCGGTTTGGGAGTGTGGAGGGATCCAGGTCACACAGTGAGTCCATGGCAGTCAGGGCCAGGGGCTTCTGGGCCAGCCAGGTTCCCTTCCCTCCACAACAGGTGAGGGATGTCCCCAGAGATCAGTGTGAGAAACCATGGAATCTGAGTGCTATGTGGGGTCTGGGGTCACGGGGTGCAGGGATTCTGACTCACGGCTTTCGAAGTGCCACAGTGAGCAGGGCGTCAGGCCCCCGCTGGGAGAGCAGGGCCACAGCTTCAGCCAACTCCTCCTCCATCTCATGAGCTCCCACGGGCTCGGGCTCGGGCTCGGGCCCGGGGAACCGGTAGAATTGGGCATCTCGGTCCTGGAAGGCCCAGTCGTGTTTCACTGGGGGGCAGAGGCCCAGGCATGGGGGAGGAGAGGAAATTGAGGCCATGTGGATATGAAACCCCACAGCAATGCCACCCGTCAGCACTCCCCAAGTAATGCCTGCTTCCCAGGACTGCCCTGTCCTGTCCCCATCACTGCCCAGCCCAGCCCGGGGCACCCCACCCTGGGCTCGGGCTCACCATGGCAGAGGGCACCTTCATCCAGCAGCACCTGGCAGATTCCCACAACTTGGCTCCGGGAATGGACCCCAAGTCCCAGGGCCAAGATCCCATCCACCAGCTCCCTGCCAGAGCAGCACTGCCTATGGAAGGTAGAAGGGGACAGGCCAGTGGAAGGAGGGTGGCAGGGAGAGGGAGGAACTCTGCATTAGAAAGGCACCCTCTGAGGTCCAAGCCTGGTTCGTCCCTCTGCTAGAAGCAGGGTGAGGCCCAGGTGCCTGAAATAGAGTGGAACGGAGAGAAAGCAGGGAGGCTGGGCAGGGACGCAGCAGGGCCTCCACTCACCGATAGAGCCTAAGGTGGTACTTCCGGTCTCGGATGAGGTTTGGGCAGGTGGCCAGCAGTTGCCGATGCAGCTGCCTCCCAGCCCTGAGCACCCGCTCTGTGGAGGCCTTGGAAGGAGGAAGAGCACAGTGATTCAGGCTCTGAACCCCTCATGGTGCTGCCTGTCCCAGCTCCACCCCACCCAGGCTTCTACCTGCTCCAGGCTCTCGCTGAAATCCAGGGATTCCTCACTGTTGGTGAGTGGTGTCTGGAGGCAGCAGGGAAAGTGTGCACATCAGTGTGAGGCCTTCAAGCCCAGCTCTTGGATACCTCCCCTCCCCCATCACTTCCACCCTTGCCTAGGCCCCAACCCCAAATGCATCCATGTGGCCATTTATTCAGCAAATAAATATTCACTCAGCACCCTGTGCCTCGGGCATCGCCTCTTCCCACCCTGCCATCCTGATCACCAGACCCAACCCAAAGACTGCCTCCTTACAGGTGAGAGCCCCAAGGCACCCATTCTGCTTACTCAGGGCCCAGGGGTGCCCACACCCCCAGGTGAACTGCCACTGTTGGGGGAAAGAAGTGAAGGAGCTGAAAGAAGCATGAGAACATGAGATAAGAAGGCCCGTGAGACGGAAGCCAGGATGTGAGCAGCTCAGGAAGCCTAGGAACGACCACTCCTGGGCTGGGGTCACAGGCCTGGTCCCCAGCCAGCTTCTGTGCCCTTCCACAGGCCCGTGAGCAGGTCTCTTGCCATCTCTGGGCCTCGGATCAGCCTGGTAGTTAAAAACACAAACGCTGGAGCCAGGCTCCTGGATTCAAATCTGCTCCCCTACTGATTGAAGATGTGACCTGAAACAAGTGATTTAACCTCTCCCTCCCGACCTGAGTTTCCTTAACTATAAAATCTATAAAGCACTAATGATACCAACTCATGAGGCTTTGGGAGAATTAAATGAGCTGCTACACGTCGAATGTTTAAAGCATTGCCTGGCATAGAGCTGTATGCACATGTTAGCTAGTACTCATCTGTGAGGCATTAGGGTGGGGCTGCTTGCTGGAAAGCGTCTTTCTTCTCTGAGATGTTGCCAGCCCATGCCCTGCAAGAGTGAATAAGTCCTTGGTGGCACACAGGACTGGCTCAGGAAGACGCACTTTGTCACGGAAACACTGCTTAGTAAGGATTCCCTGCCGTTGGTAACAATCAAGCCATTTGGAATTCCCAGGCCTGTATACCCTGGAATAATGGCCAAGAAAGCCCCTCACGACCCTTCTCTTCCTGCCACCTGAGAACTGGGGTTTGTGGGCATCTCTGGACAAGATGCTCTACCGTCTATGAGCCGTCTCAAAGAGCTCACTGTACAGTTTACAAAGCACTTTACAGTTTACAAAGCACAACCACCCCCTTGATTTCACTGGATCTCATGTAAAATAGGATCAGATGTAAAATAGGCAGAGCAGGCATTGTCTGTCCTCTGTGACTTACGAGGAAATAAAAGCCTGGAGGTGAGGTACCTTGTGTAACTCAGTCGTGCACACTTGGGACAGCCAGACAGCTGTGGAGAAGTTCAAGTTCCCACCCAGAAGTGCTCCCATTCTCAGTCTCCCCACACCCACCCCACCTACCCCTTTCCTCTCCCCTCACCAGCCACCTCTCTCCTAGCTTCCCATCTGCCCTCGGGTCCCTGAAAACGACCTGCCGGGGAGTTGCAGTACAACCAGGCCTGGTGCTGGCAGGGCCCTAAGCACAGGCATCTTGGCACTGCGTGCCCAGGCAGAGGCCTAAGGTCTGGCATGCGCAGGCGCCTGGCCCAGGGCTGGGCGGAAGTCACTAGGTGTCCCAAGGGTATCCCTGCCCAGGTCATGGGGCCGAGCCCAGTGCCAGACACAGAGCCCTGGAGACTTAACGACAGGAAATGAGGAGGAGGAGGAGCCAGGGAAGGGAGGAAGGGCAGGAATGCTACCCAGCCAGCCCCCTGTGTAGGAACAAACAGTGCCTGAGTGCTAATGACTTGTTGTTGTTCATGTCAAAATGCCCAGGTGGCCCCAGTCCCTGCCCCAACTCCCACTGGAGCCCACAACCCAGGCTCCAGCACCAGCCCCTTCCTGGTATTATTCTGACCTGGAAGAGGGCACATTAGGAGGGGAGGTGCCGGGTCACATGGCCAGGCTGGTCATTTCCTGTCCTCCCCCAGGGGATGAGCATGCAGGTCAGAGAATAGGCCCTAGCCCATGAGCACAGAGGAAGGGACCTTAAGGAATCCCTCTCATTTTGACAAGGAAAGCAAAAGCCCAGAGAGATCACACAACTATTTAGAAAGGTAAGATTCTACTGAGTAACTCTGCTACTGGTGCTGACCCCAGAGGTAGGTATTTGTTTCCTATTTCACAGCTAGAGGAAAGAAAGCTCCAAGGTTCTACAACCTGCCCTAACTGTTGGTCAGTAAGGGCACCAGGATTCATACCTGTGTCTGTCTGATTCCAAAGGCCATGCTCTTAGCATTACGCCCTACCGTCCGTCTCCCATGATGCCTATCCCCATGTTTCCTCAGCTTTGTGCTATGGACACAGACAGTAGAGGTATTCTGCCTTCAGGCAAGTTCCGTGGGCAAGTAAGTTTGGAAACCACTGGGTTAGACAAAGGTAGATAGGTTTGTTACTCTACCCTTTCTGTGCCCCCAGGATGTTTGTGTGCATGGCAACCTTCTAGGATGGGGGCGAGAGAGGGCTGCTATTCAAGGTCAGTGGTCAAGTGTATGGGCTCCACAGCCAGATGCTTGGGTTCAAATCCTAGCTTCTGCATTACCATCTGGTTATGTGAGCTCGTGCTGATTACTGAAGTTCTCAGTGCTTCAGTTTCCTCGTCTGTAAACTGGGGTTGATGATAAGAATAGTACCTATCACAAAGGGTTATGAGGATCAAAAAGTTAATAACATAAAGTACTTGGAATGGTGCCTGGATCATAGTAACTACTTAGTAAATGTTAGTTGACTTGATCAGATGTTATTATTTCATGATGGGCCCTATTATCAGGACGCAGTGCAAAAAAAAAAAAAAAAAAAAAAAAAACCTATACCATGTCAGTTTCAGGGTTCTCAGTTGGAAAGAAGTAGCTGATATGGGTCAAGGTGAAGGTCCTCACCCACTCCCTCCTCTCATTCCTGAACAGAAAGGTTTCAGGGTGGAAGAGGAGGCGCTAACTCCCCTGGCACCAGCACTGTGGCCTGCCCCACCCTCACTCTCTGTCACTGAATGTCAGAGCCGGGCTGGAGAGACAGGCACAGAGCCAGACAGCCTGGGGACCTGTCAGACCAGTTCCCTTGGGCCATAGCTAACATGTTAGGCTAAAGCTGCTTGTGGTGGGACAGGGGAAGGGTGCATGGGGTTAGGTGATGCCTTAAGGTGTCGGTGTTACTATTTGTAGCAAGAGAGAAGTGCAGCGTGGTGGTTATGTGATTATGAGCTTGGACTCTGCAGCCAGATTGCCTAGGACCAAAGCCCAGCTTTGTCGCTTAGCAGCTGTGTAACTCTGAACCTGTCACTTAACCTCTCTGTGACTTCGTTTTCACATCTATAAAATGGAGATGATGACATTAATACCTATCTCACAGGGCTGTTGTGAGAATTATTTGATATGATAAAGGTAAACCTCTTACAATAATGTCTGGCACATAAGTACTGTATAACTATTAGCTGCTGCTATTATTTGGACAGATTGGATGAAAGTGTGTTCTCTGAGTTACAAAATAGGGTCACTTCCCCAAAAACAGTCGCACAAAGAGAATCATCTCAGACTTCCCTGAGCTCATAGAACCCACCAGAGGTCACTGATCTTGCCCCTGCCCCCAGACGTCAGACAAGGTCTCACCTCCCCCCTCATGTTTTCCAAAGATGTTCTTCCATTCCATTCCAGTGTCACCTTTGCCATAGCTGTTAAGTCTTATCTTAGTCTGTATCTAACTGCAAGCTCTCCTACTGTAACCCGCCTGCATTTTCTCTTGTCCTGGTCTAGGTAGGAACGGAAAGAGCTGTCTTCAGACTTCTTCTCTGGGAGGTTAATGGGTTTTCCCCTTGGCTTTCGAAGAGGGAGGTCTGGCATCAATAACTGGCAGTGCTGTCTTCCTGGGACTCAGGCTCCACCCCTTTACCGTGGGTGTGCGTGCTCACAGCTGGCACTCATTCATTCCCTCATGGAAGCCTTCCCTGGGCTAAAGGCATCATCAAGAGGTAAGAGGTACAGCTTCACAGGTACCCAGAGCCTCTCAAACACAGGAATGATGGAATGAAACCTCCCCACCCCAGTCCCCAAAGATGGTCATCAGAAGAGGGAGCAGCCGCCTGCCTCTAAACACTAAAAATCTAAGTTCCCTCTAGTCACCAACGCCCGCCTGGCAGGGAAGGGCCTTGTTTCTGTGCCTTTGACCCCATTTACACTCCAGCAACCTTCACCCCCACCTCTCCAGCCTCCCCACGCACACCAGCCCTTCATTTCTGGGGGCTGAGGGGAGTCAGGAAACAGCCTGGTGGCCTCCTCCACTCCCTCCCAGACTTCAGGTCCCAGGGGATCCTCCAGTGACCTCATTGTCCTGGCACCTGACCTTCTCCCTACCCCCTACCTTGCCTCTGCAAGCTGGGAAGGGGACAGGAAATGCACAAATAATTATAGCCTAAGAGGGAAAGAGGGAGGGAGGGTTCCAGCCCACTGGCTCCAGGCAATAGGTACAGCCAATGACCCAGAGAAGAGAGCTGGAGGGGTAGCGGGGGAGGACCCAGATTCATGATAAGGAAGACCCTAGTAGAGAACAGCTCTACCAGTACTGACACCTGGACTCTCCTCTCAATTCTGAGTGCAAAGAGGAGCCCCTCATCTTGGTGGGTCTCAGTTTTTTCAACTCAGCCTCAGCGTAAATGGCAGTTGGGCAAGGTAGGGGGAAGGAGGGAGAAGGTAGTGGTTATTCTACTAGAAAGCACTTGCCAATAAGAAATGAACTCTCGGCCAGGTGCAATGGCTCATGCCTGTAATCCCAGCACTTTGGGAGGCTGAGGCAGGCGGGTCACAAGGTCAAGAGATCGAGACCATCCTGGCCAATATGGTGAAACCCCAACTCTACTAAAAATACAAAAATTAGCTGGACATGGTGGTGCACAGCTGTAGCCCCAGCTACTCAGGAGGCTGAGGCAGGAGAATCGCTTGAACCTGGGAGGCGGAGGTTGCAGTGAGCCGAGATGGCGTCACTGCACTCCAGCCTGGTGACAGAGGAAGACTCCAGTTAAAAAAAAAAAAAAAAAAGAAAGGAAAAAGAAAAAAGAAATGAATTCTCCTGGCCAAGCGCGGTGGGTCACGCCTGTAATACTAGCACTTTGGGAGGCCAAGGCAGGTGGATTGCTTGGGCCTAGGAGTTCAAGACCAGCCTGGACAACATAGCGAAACCTGGGTGGACACATGCAGTAAAGATGTAACTGAATCTCAAGCTAAGCTACTCTATTTAGTCTCTGCCGATTTGGATAGTACACCCATTATCTTGCCTCCCAAATCCCACCATTCTTTCCCCTTCCTGCTCTCTCCTTCATTCTTTCAGGTCCAGAAATGTTTCTCACTAGCAAAGGGCACTTCGGTCATCTCAGATTCTCCAAATGTCTCAGAATCCTTCCCTGAGACCCCAAAGGCAGGTACCAAGCAGCGTCCACATGACCACCTCACCCCAAGCCCAAAACACAGCATTAGCACAGTTCAGTAACTCACTAAAGGAGAATGCTGCCACAGTGACGTACCCAAGAACCGTAACCAAGCTTACCTCACTCCAACCCCTTGACCTGGCCCCTATACCTCCCACCTTCACCTGGAGAGAACACACAAGCACTTCACTCAATGCCTGGCTCACAGAGGTGACAGAGAACAAATCCTGTTCCCCTTCCCCCTATGCCCAGAGACATTTGGGCAGAACACACACACAGACACACACTTTGCAGCTGTGTGAGCCACCCACGCATACTGCAGACAAGCTTCCTGACCCACTGTCTACGGCAGCTGTACCACTCTACACCCCCAGAGCAAGCTGGACCACCAGCAGCATGCCGAGCCACGATCCAGGCCCCCCTCTAGCCCTGGTACTGACCCTGGCACCTGGGCAGGTGAAAGGGACTCACCCAGCGCAGCCCCTGGATGCAGCTCGGACGCTGGTGCTCCAGCAGCAGCTGGTAGGAGCAGCTTCGGGGCCGGTGCATCTTCCTCAACACCATGTTGAGTAGTGTCCCCTCCGGCACCACGTCAGGGAGGGGTCCCACCCGCGGTGCTCCCAGAGCTGGGCTATCCTCCACAGCCAGGCCCACCTGCCAGCAGCTCTCACCTGGCCAGCCCACCTGTGACACAGGGAGGAAAGTGGACAGCCATGGGACGGGACTGGAGCAGCTGGACCACAGTTCAACTGCCCCAGGCAGAACTACTTCCTTAGAGTCCTCTGGACTGGTCAGGCGGAGGTGCTGCAGCCCTGCCAGGAGCTGGGGGGAGGAACAGGAAGACCTTTACTGGGGCCTGCCGGTCTGGCGCACTTAGGGGTCTCCAGCTGGCTCTTGGAAAAGATCAGGCCCTTTTTAGCCCTCTTTGGAATTCTGTCCCATCTCACTGCCCATGCCCCTGCAGGGATCTCCACCACCTCCCAGTATGAGGCTGTAGATTTACTGGGTCTCCCAGAAATGCAGCTTCTGCTCAAACCCTTCTCCCCTCCTCCTCAGCCCTGACCAACCCTCTCTCTCCCACCCAAACTCCCCACCGTGTCAGCTTCCTCTCCCACCCTCTCCTGCTCCTCTTCAACCCTGACCCCACCTTACCCACCTTCATGTTTCTTTTCAAGCTCGCACAGCAGTGCAGGCTCTAACAAAAGGCTGGGCGGTCCCCAGCGACCCCCATCAGCTTTGATAAGGGAATCGGGAGGGAGCCGGTGCGTAAGTCCAGGTACAGCGAACGGGGCCAGTGCCTAGCTGGACCGGCTGCCAGGGCAGCAGGATGCAGGGCTCGGTGGAGAGGCTCCTCTTGGGTGAGTAGAGGGGTGGGGGCTTGGTGGGGGGACGCCACCCAGCCACCGGCGACAAGGAGCCCCGAGCCTCCGCCTTCGTCCCAGACGAAGAAGCCAGCTGGCACCGGGCGCTGAAGCAAGGCTGCGCTGGCTCCGGTCCGGGCGGGAGCTGTCACACCCCCTGCGCTGCCCGCCCCCTTCCCCTCCCCTTGACTGGCGGAGGGGGCGGGGAGGAGGCGCCCTGCCTTAAGGTAGAGGAGAACGTAGGGGAAGGGGGCGGGCACCGGCAGGCTTTGGAGTCCGCACCCGGGGGTACGTAGAGTGGACATCCGCCTGAGCCGAGCATCCCCAGGGGGCAGGAGCCGCCCCGAGGTGTGTGCAGGAGGCCGCAACGGCCGGGGTGTCGGGGATCGGGCGGTGAGTGGCTGCACTGGCCGCCACGTGGCCGGGAGGAGAAATGCAAACAAGGAAACCGGGGAAAGGGGGGAGGGGGTGAGTCATTGCGGCCCCACCCGGGAGGGAAATCCGGGCTGGGGCCGCTTCCCGGCCGGGGGCGTCTGCCTTCTGTTTCAGTTCAGGGTCTCCAGCCCCCCGGGGGAGGGACTAGGCGGCTTTCCCGCGGGGAATCCCGCCGCCTTGCCTCCCGCAGTTCGGTTCCCAGACCCACGCCCCACTGCCCCCTGCCCCAGCACACACACACCGGGAGCAGATGAGGAAACTGAGGCTGGAGAGGAAGGACCGCTCGCCAGGACGGTTAGGACCGGAGTCGCGGCCATGAAAGGAGATTGGGGTTGTGGCAGAGCTTCCAGGGGAGCAGAAGGCGTTCGAGGACCACGCCCCCTACCGCGCGCTCCCTGGTGGCCGGGTAGGTTGAGGCAGAGACCAGGAATTCCAGCGCCCTGCTAAGCAGGCTTACTACCTAGGCCCCACGCCTCCCTGGGCCTCAGTTTCCACCACGGTGCAAGTGACCCAGCGCAGGCCTCTTCGCCCCACTCCTGAGAGGGTGGAGAGACAGTGGCCGGAGACAGCGACTCGTGCGGTAATTGCTCAGGACGATCATGAGGGTTTGGAAGGAGGCGAACGCCCCGCCACCAGCTTTTTAGGACTTTTTTTTGCCTCTTCTCTTCCCTTTTCCCTTTGCTGTTGAGCCAGCCCAGACTGGGAAGAAGTATCTCTAAAAAGCCTATACCCCCAACTTTGGGATGTTCTCCCATCATCCTCCACCATGATTATCTTCTTGAAGTTGGGGGAGGACTGGGAAGAAGTAGCTCTAAAAAGCCTAGACCCCCAATTTTGGAATGCCAAACCCCCATCCTCCACCAATGATTATTTTCTTGAAAGTGGGGATAGGAATTTTAATTGTGATTAAAATTTCATTTTTAATGTATATGTGTATAAAAAATGTTTCCCAGAAGCTTACTAAAATGCAGGCTCCGTCCCCAGCAATTCATATTCAATCCTATTGGCATGAAATGGAAAATCTGTATTTTGAACAAACACCCCAGGTCATCCGCTGTGTCCACACGTTAAGAAACGCTGGTAGAGTTTTAAATGCCTCTCTGGGGAAGGAGGGAAGCCTGAGAATGAATCTGACCTCAGACCCAAATTCATTCAACCAAGTTCTGGTAATTTGGAAGAAGGAAGAGCAACTTGGAAACTGGTAGGAAAGGATGACAAGTTGGGAGTCACAGGTATGCATGGGGAAGAGTTAGGGGGATGGAGTCATGAGTTTTGGGTTGTTGGGGCCAGTGCCCTGGCCTAGAAGTTCTTGCAGGAAGGCTTCCTGAGACTGGCAGTAGGGTCACAAAGGGGTTCCCTATTTCCTATTCTTGCTGCCCTTACTCTGAGCAGGTGGAAAGGATGCTGGGGAGTGAGGCAGGACACTTGTATACCTGTAGACATTTCAGTAGAGCCACAAAAGCTAATCATGTGCGGGCAGTGCTTTCCGTGTGTTTAATCCCTGCCACAATCCTGTGAAGTAGGTACTGCTGTTATCCTCACATTACAGATGGGGAAACTGAGGCTCAGGGATATTAAGTAAATTGCCAAAGTCACACAGCTAGTAAATGGTGGAGCTCGGGCATGAATCCAGGTTGTCTGTCTCCACGTACTCCCCATGGTGTACTGTGTATACTCTGTATGTATTCTATTTTCTCTTCTAATGTAGACTAGACTGCCTAGGAGAGTCTACTCAAAAAAGGGAAATTGAGGCCGGGCACAGTGGCTCACGCCTGTGATCCCAACACCTTGGGAGGCTGAGGGGGGTTGGATCACGACGAGGTCAGGAGTTCAAGACCAGCCTGACCAACATGGTGAAACCCTGTCTCTACTAAAAATACAAAAATTAGCCAGGCGTGGTGGTGCACGCCTGTAATCCCAGCTACTCAGGAGGCTGAGGCGGGAGAATTGCTTGAACCCGGGAGGCGAAGGTTGCAGTGAGCCGAGATCACGCCACTGAACTCCAGCCTGGGCGACAGAGCGAGACTCCATCACAAAAAAAAAAAGAAAAAAAAAAGGGAAAATCGAATATGTTTGTGTTGAGATGTGGGGGAACCTCAGGGAGCCAAGGATCGGAAGAAAGTCTTTCAAATCAGTGAAAATGAAAGTGTCCCAAACCCACTTCCCATCTATGTTCCCCTTCAACACTATTCTTGCCTTTCTTTTTTCCATCTCTTTTTCATTCCCCCTCTCTAGATAGACTGAGAAGAGGGCCTGGGGCGATTACCTATTGGCTCCTAGCCTGGGGAGATCATAGGGAGTGGATCTTTTATGTGTCCCATTTCTAGCTTGTCCTATCTCTAACAGGCAAGGCCCCCAGCCTGCCATCAAAGCAGATGACGGGGCAGGTTTTTGCCTTCTCAGAATCCCTGGATGGGGACCGGCCAGTAGAATTACTGCTCAGCAGATATTTGATCATGGTGAAGGCCTAGAAGGGGCAGAGGACTGGGAATGTGTCTGAGAAACGCATCCAAGCAAGATGGTGAATCATCTTGGGGACAATCATGCCATGTCCTGGTACCGCCTCCACCCTCCACTGACTGTCATTAAATGCCTGGCAGGTGTGTTAAGACAGATAAATAATAATAACAATAGTCAACATGCACCAGGCCTTGTTCTTGATACTTTATATATATCCACTGATTGAATTGTCACAACCACCCTATGAGATGAGGTTGTTATTATTGTTAGCCCATTTTACAGATGAGGGACCTGAGACACAAAGAGGTTAAATGACTTGCCCAAGGTCCCACACTAGGAAGTGGTAGAGCCGTGAGTGACTCTGCCCAGGTGGTTTCTACCCTGTGTGCTTTACCACTCTGCAGTCCTGCCTCTGAAATATACTGACAGCTCCTATAAAGGGGGAAAAACTCATATCCACAGCCATTTGCCCACACCTTAGTACAGATGATGGAAACTGATCAGCAGGACCCCTTAATACACTCTACTCGGACAATGAGCTCCTGCCAGAGCATGGACGTCCTTGAACCCTCCCCCATTCCCTTCAAGCAGGTGGCAGAGGCTCCCATGGATAGCTAAGGAGGGTGGGAGGTTGAAGGGGGCTTCTCAGACCAGCCTTTGACTCTGGGCTTGATTTTCCCCACTTTGGCCTCTTTGCTGAGCTCTACACAAGGTGAGCCCATAGTTTCCTGGATCTTCACAGGAACCTCATATTCCCTTCCTGCCCCAGGAGGCCTCTCCTCCTGCTCTGTCTCTCTCAGCTCCCTGTTCCCAAACTCCACCACTGCCTAAGCAAGGAGCCTGATACCCTACATTCCTCCTCCCACACCAAGTCAGGTTGATTCAACCAATGAAGCATCTCTTGCATCTCTCTGTTATGCCCCATCCCCACTGCAACTGTTCTAGCCCAATAATGGTCTCTTCCGGTATTTACTATGTGCAGAATACTGTTTGTCACTTTATATACATCTTTTTATCCTCAGAACAATTCCTATTTGTGAGTGAGGAAACTGAGTCACAGGGAGACGAAGTAACTTTCCCAAGGTCACACAGTTAATACGTAATACAGCCAGACTCCGGCAGTCTAACTGCAGAGTCCATATTCCTAAACACCATTGTACACTGCTACCTCCTGCCCCGATCGCTACTCTCAAACTTGCCTTGCTCAGTCCTTACTATGCAATGCCACAAGAATCTTCAAGGAACCTTGAATTCATTCAACAACATTTACTCTAAGTGCCGGGAACTTTGCTGTAAACTGGAGAGCTCAAACTGAGCAGCAGACACTGTCCCAAATCTTCAGGGCCCCAGATCCTATTGGAATTATCTTTTATCTCCCTAACACACTAATCTGATTGGCTCTCCCTCCCCAGCACAGTGTCTGGCGTGAAGTTGATGCTTAATGATTATGGGTGGAAATGAAATGAACAGGAACAGTGAGCAGTCAGCTGGTGCCTGCTATGGGCCTGTAGCCTCAGCAGGATGGAAGGGAGAGGAGCTAGTTTCCCAGTTCAATTTCAAGGCCTTTCATGCCATCTCCCTCCCTCCTTGCTGCCTTCTTGTCTCCTACTCATTTCTCCTCTATCCTGTGCTATCAACTTTGTTCACAAGGCTCAGCTGTGACATTTGAGAGTGATTGGTGGGATGGAGAGAGGGAGGCTGGAGGAAAATTTCACTAATAGGCCTCCCATGGGACTGTGGGAAATGACCAGCTTGGAGGCCAACTGGGAGATAAAGCCATAGGGGATATAAGGGCTGTGCCAGGACTTTGGCCTGTGGCTGAGCCTCCCACAACACCCCTAGGAGTCGACCTTGCCTATGGTTGGTCAACAGTGGGAAGAGATTGAGCAGAGATCTAGGTATCCTCCTCTGGACTCTACCTCCTGGCTCTGCATGGTTTAAGGCCCTCTAACTCTTGCCCAGACTCCATCCCCCAAGGGCTGTTCCAGTTCAGTTCCTCCATCTCCTCCCCTACCCATTCCTGGGGTCAGCGGCAGGGGCAGGGAGCTGGAGCCTTGATGGGCGCCAAGCCAAACCTTCCTAGGGCTAACAGGTCACCAGTCACTCATGAGCCACTTATGACAGTGATAGGAGGGACAGGAGGGATGGGCTCCTGCCTCCTCTAGGAGGCCAATGTGGGCAAGCTGGGGCTCACAGTCAGGGCTGGGAGCTGCAGGGAAATTGCAGAGGCAAAAGCAGGAACCCCACACTCTCCCGGAGGTACATTCCTCTAGCTGGTGCTCAAGCTAGCCGTGCATGGCGGAGATGAGGAAATAGTCGTCGAACAGACCTGTGGTGGTGATGCTGGGCTGGAGGGTAGGGACAGGGCGGCAGAAACCAGAAGAGCAGGTGAAGACGGGCAGGGCTGGAGATGCCCCTGGAAGGGAGGGAAGCAGCCTGACTCCCGGCAAGTTTACTGTTGTAGGAATGTACAGAAACGAGTAACTGCTTTCTCCCCCCAACTTATGCTTCTCGAGGAGAGAGAGAAAGAGAAAGAGAGAGAGAGAGAGAGAGAGAGAGAGTGTGTGTGTGTGTGTGTGTGTGTGTGTGTGTGTGTGTGTGTGTCTTGTTTGGGTCCTACGAGACACTGCATCTGACCTTGAGTGACCAGTGTTCTGCAATGGCTGCCCCATTCCAGTTGTGGCCACTTTCCCTAAGAGTCACTTTTCTCCTCACCCCTGTATTCTGTTCTGAGGCTGAACACCCACACCACCCACTGCCTCCTACCACTCCCCTCTTTGCAACTTTCCCAGCCTTCCCAAAACCTTTGTCTTAAGTGATCCCATCTTCCAACTCATCCTGGGCTCACAGACTCTGTTCAGGACTCAAACCCTGTGCCCACTTTGTCCCTTTGTTTCAGAGTCTTGGTAGGGGCAACTGTAGGAGCCTGAAAGAGGGGTCCTAGCAGGGCCCTGGCCCCTGCTCAGGAGATGCCCAGTTCTGTCTCTCAGGCCTGGTCAGTCAGGCTGGATCCAGAGCACTGGCTGGGGGTGGGGGGAGGATGTGGGTAACAAGGAAAGCAGGCTAGGGCCAAGGTCCCCTTCCCAGCATCAGAGCAGAGCCATCCCACCCCCAAATGCCACTCTGGAAGTGCTGGGGTCAGAGAGGAAACCAAATAGGCCAAAGTTTTCCTGGCATCAGATCCACTGCCTGTTTCCTGCCTTCAGAGAGAACTTGGTAAGAAATTAGACCAGGTGCGGTGGCTCATGCTGGTAATCCCAGCACTTTGGGAGGCTGAGGCAGGCAGATCACGAGGTCGAGACCATCCTGGCCAACATGGTGAAACCCCGTTTCTACTAAAAACACAACAATTAGCTGGGCACGGTGGTGTGTGCCTGTAGTCCAAACTACTTGGGAGGCTAAGGCAGGAGAATCACTTGAACCCGGGAGGCGGAGGTTGCAGTGAGTCAAGATCGCACCACTGCACTCCAGTCTGGGCAACAGAGCGAGACTCTGTCTCGGGGAAAAAAAAAAAAAAAAGAAAAAAAAGAAAGAAAGAAATTAGGGGAGGATACAAAGATGAGGGTCTGGAGAGAGAAACAGAAAAGTGGGATCCAGAGAGAGGAACAGAAAAGTGGGGTCCAGAGAAGGAAACAGAAGTAAGGGAAAGTCTGCAGTTCTGCCTGAGAGAGGGCACAGGCCCCCTCAGGCCTTGCGGGGGATAGAGAGGCAGCCCCACTGCTCTGCCTTCCCACCCCTCAGCCTCAGCCCCTCCTGCTCTAGCTTCTTTGCCTGCTTTGCCTCTGGTGGAAGTGGGGAGCCTGGTCCGTGAGCTCCACCTAACCACACTGCAGGGCCGGACCGAATCCTGACTTAATATCCCCAACTGCTTCAGTTCTTCCCAAGCCCAGCCTCCTGGGACCTCAGCTGAGGGTACCTGCTAGGCCCTGGGGACCAGGCAAAGTGGCAGCCTCTGACCTGTCACTGCCCCTGAGTCTGGCTCTGCACCCACCTCAGGGCCTGGTCTGTGTCAGGCTTCCCCCTGGAGGGCATCATTTCTCTGCCACATGCCTGGCACTCACCACACTGAAATCAAAGTGTTGCATAAGTATTGCATGCTGCCTCCTCCAGGAGAATGTTAGCTGCCAGAGGGTGAGAGCCGCTCTGCTGTGCTCAAAAATGCGTGCCTTGTGTGGTCAGTGCCTTGTACATAGAAGGCCCTCAGGAGAGGTTTCTTGCATTAATAGTAAACAAGTTTCTCCCCCTCCTGCCATGGCTCTTTCTCACCTCCCTCTTAGCTTCCCAAGATTTGTCTTTCCTTCCTGGGGCCTGTCCACCCAGGTCTTGACCAATTGTCATTCTTCCCACTGTCCTACTCCATCTTTTGTCCAACGCTTCCTCTTCCAAGAAGTATCATGAGATGTGGCCACTCAAGTCTCTCTAGGGTGCCATTTTTGGGGTCCCTGCTCTGGACTAAGCACAGGTGAGAGCCTTATCTCTAGTCTTTTACTTCACCCAGTGCCCATGCAGCTGGACTAGAGGGGGACCCACATGCCCTGATGAAAGCTCCATGGTGACTTTCTCATTCAGTAAAGCCAATTCTCAAACTCAAATCTAAGGGGCAAATGTTGATGAACCCCTCTGCCAGGCTTTTCCCTCAGGGAAGAGCTAATTCTCTCCCCTCCTGCCCTCAAGCCTTATTATTCTCTCACTCCTCACAGTGCTGCAACCTGCCCTTCTCCAACCCCTGGCAGCTTCCAAGGAGTCAAGGAAGTCAGTCAGCCCCATTTGCCCCCAGGCCCAAGTCCCTGTGGAAGTGAACTGCAGGCTTTATCCACCCCACCCTCCCCATCCAGCAACAGCTCCCTCCGTAAAAGGGGAAAGAGAATCAGATCAGGTACTTGTGATTGGGGGTTCAGGTCAAGAGATGGAGATTGCTAGAGAACACAGCACGGGGAGGCAAGCCTGGGCCCCAGCTCCTTCACGCTGCTCTCCCCAGGCAGCTGCACCTGTGATCCCCCTCCCCTCCCCATGACCCCCCAGGCCACCTGCCTCTGATGCTTTCTTAGCTCCTGAGTTCAAAGACCTGCTGTTTCCACTCAACATCTTCTCACTTGCCATCCTGCCCTCCGCATAGACCTCTAGGCTGTCAGTGGGCAGGCAGAAGAAATGGGGTCTCAGCAAGAAACCAGACTCTGAGCAGTTTCACTCTAGCCCTGAGAAATGAGGAGAACCCCTTCTAAAGGGGCAGAAGGCAGCCCTAGCCCTGGGGAGCAGCATTCTGGGTCCAAGGTGACCCTTAGATTTGAGTCCTCCCTGCAACCTCCTAGAATGCATGGTGATAGGGCCAGCTCCTCCTTGCAGCCAGCCACCGCTGCTGCTGTCTAGGACAGCCCTTTCTGCTCTGTGGTCTACAAGCCTGACCTCAGGAGGAAGGTGAAGCTGCAGGGGCCTGGGTGGGGTAAAATGGGGAGAGGAAAGGAATTTACCTCTGTGTCAGGCACAGCCTAGGGTTGCCACAGCCAGGGTCCTCAGCTGTGAACTCCACAAGGGCTAGGGGGGTGGGTTGTGGGGCGGCAAGGAGACCACATAAGGTCTAGGGAGAATCCTGTGGAACTCAACTACCTATGTACACAAGCTACCAGCCCAACCTGCAAAGCTGTCTGTTCAGGCACAAGGTTGGGGAAGGCTGCCCCCTAGAGCCAGGATCAAAGAATTCTTTAGGACATTGAGCCCTTCTTTTCATATGTATTGAATGAATATTTATTGAGTTCCTACCTAGGCGCCTGGCGTTATACTAGCGACTGGGAATACAGAAGTGATCAAGGCAGGTGTAAAGTGAATAACTATCATAGTTGACCCTATGTTGAGGGGTCTTTTGGGACATGGAACTTTTTGTGGTAAAACTGGAAAAGTCCCCGGTGAGTCAGGACGAGTCAGTTACCCTGCCTTCCTGGAGATTATGTTCCAATAGGGACAGCAGGAGTAGGGGTGGAAAGTATAAATACAATTTTTTGTCGTGGTAAGTGCTGTGGAGGAAATAAAACAGAGCGAGGAATCCTCTGAGGAGGTAACATTTGAGCTGAGACTTGAATGAGAGATCAATCTTATAAACACTCAGAGAAGAGCTTTCCGGGCACAAAGCACAAAAAAGCTGGGACAGGAACAAGTGTGGCACGTTTGAGAAACAGAAAGAGGGCCAATGTGTCTGAAGTAAAATGAGCAAGGGTGAGTAAGGCTGGTTGGAGCCAGCAAGACCCCGATCAGTTTACTCTAAGAGCTGTGGAAGCTATCAGAGTGATTGAAGCAGGGGAGTACCATGTTCTGGTTGTTTGATTGATTGATTGATTGATTGAGATAGAGTCTCACTCTGTGGCCCAGGCTGGAGTTCAGTGGTGCGATCTTGGCTCACTGCAATCTCCACCTTCCAGGTTCAAGTGATTCTCCTGCTTCAGCCTCCCAAGTAGCTGGTATTACAGGCACGTGCCACCACGCCTGGTTAATTTTTGTATTTTTAGTAGAGATGGGTTTTGCCATGTTGACCAGGCTGACCTCAAACTCCTGACCTCAAGCTGATCCACCCACCTCAGCCTCCCAAAGTGCTGGGATTACAGCCGTGAGCCACTGCACCTGGCCATGGTTATTATTTTTTAAAGATTGGTCCAGCTGCTGAGTGGAGAGAGGATCAGAGGGGGAAGAATGAACAGAGGAGGACCAGTTAGGAGGCTGCTGCAGGTAGGCAGGTGGTGATGATGGTGGCTGGATTAGGGTGGCAGAGGGAATGGAGAAGGAGGACAGGGCAAATCCAACTGTATTTTGTAATGAATTTGATGTAGGAGCAAAGGAAAGAGAAGACTCAGAGATAACACCCAGGTTTGGGTCTGAGCCACAGTAAACAAGGACATGCCCCAGGGACATCAGAGGTCTCTCTGCATTGGGATTAAGAAGAGAGGAGGAAGCCCTGGCATGTCCAATAAACTCAATCATCTGGAAGATAGCTCAGTAGGTGTATCCTTGACCTAGCATTGTGGGAGAAGATATGTCTGGAATGTGTGTTTTTGGGAGGAGTGAGAAAGGAATGTCAGCAGGCAGGATGTCTACAGATGGGGAGTTAGAAATCTGTCTTAGTATTGGTGGGACCCAGTTCAAAAGAGACTTCAGAGGGATTGATGGTTTAGATGGGTAATCTACATAGGACCTGTTTAGATGACCTTCAGTAGAATGAGGGATGATGTATTAGGATAATAAGGTTAGCTGTAACAAACAACTGAGCTATAACAAAGCCACTGACACTTCTCACTCACGTTCTGTAGTCCAGTGAGGTTCTAGGGGACAGGGGTAGCTCTCCTCCATCCATTCATTCAAGGCTAGGTTCTTTCCATTCTGTGGTATTGCTACATATGGCCTCTAAAATCATCACAGAATGGGAAGAGGGAATGCAGGTTGTATGGGAGATTTTCAAATGAGTCCAGCCTAGAAATGGCATACATTGCTTCTGCCTTCATTCCATTGTTCAGAACTTGATCCCATGGCATCTGTTTGACTGCAAGGAAGCTGGGAAGTGTAGTTCAAATTTGGGAGGTCCTGTGCCCAGAAAGAGATACACAAATGTTGGTGTATGTTGTGGAGCGCTAGTAGTTTCTGGCGCAGGCAGGGAGAATGGCTGTGCATCTTGTAGGGGTCACAGTGGTGTCTGTCCTGGGCTGGGCTGGGAGTGTGCTCTCTGAGAATACCTTGGAAGGAAGCTGATTTGAGAGGATGTGTATGAGTGGTGCACAGCCATGTGCTTTGCGGCTCAACAATCATTCCGTTCTTTCCCTTTCTCAAGGTCTTCCACTGGATAAGATCTTAATTCTCTCACACCTTATCACTGAAATAACCTTGTGAATGCTTTATCCTCTACAATTTTCCCACATCAAATCTAACTGGATATTATAGTCTAATTAATCTTCCTAAGACTTGGCCTATGTCATGCAATCCCTGTTCAATAATAACAATAACAATTTCAACAGCAGCAGCAATAATTTGTTGAATTACTGTGTGGAGCACTTTGAATGTAGTATCTCAATATATCTCGATCTTTGTAACAAGCCCATGATGTATCATCATCATTCCCTGTGTACAGATGGAGCAACAGGAGTCCTGAGAGGTTCTTGCTGTGCTAACACAGTAGCCACAAGTCATGTGCAGCTACTTAAATTAATTAAATTTAATTTAATTGATTTAAATTAAATAAGTTAAATTTAAATTAATTTAAATTAAATACAATTAAAAACTCAGTTCTTCAATCACACTAGTCACATATCAAGTATTCCATAGCCACATGTGATTAGTGGCCACCATTGTGGAGGGTGCAGATACGGAATATTTTCTTCCAGGCAGAAAGTCGATTGGGTTGGACATCTGTGAGTTAGGGGCACTTGCCCAGGGTCACAGCAAATGGTGAAGCTGGGCCTCTGACCCCACCTGAGCCTAATGCTCTGCAATAGCTCTTTATTGCGTCCACAATTTAAAAAACATTTAAGCCTGGCCTTAGCCTTGTACAACCTGGTCTAGTACTACTTATGCATAATTATTTCTCTTTCTTTTCTTGCACAGTCTCACTTTCCAGCACAGCAAGCTTGCTCACTGCTCTTTCATGCTCCCAATATGTCCACTCATAATATTTTTGCTCTCCTCCTTCTGTCTGCTCAGCTAATGAATTCTCCCCTGACCTTTAGGTTCAGATAGCTGAAATAGCTCTTGAAGCAGTTTCTTCTCTTCCATTCTCACTGCTTCTGCCTGAACCGACTCTGAAGCCCCTCATCATCTCTTGCCATGGCAGCCTTCTGCTGCTACTAATTCCACTTCCTGACATTTATTGAGTATCTACCATGTGCTAGGCACTCTTCCAAGCACTCCTCTTCATAACACTTTGAAGTAGGTATTACTGCAGTCTCCATTTTAAAGACATGGTAATTAAAGCACTGTGGGGTGAAACTTGTCCAACTCATCTCTCTGCTTCTAGTGTTTCACAGGCAGTTCGCCTTCACTCTATGACTCTGGCCATAGTTCTAAAACACAGAATTGTAAGTTTTCTCCCCCAGCCCCAAGGGGAGAGGGACAGCCTTCTTAACAGAGCATGCAAGGTCCTTTATGTTCAGAACCTTTCTAATCTCCAAACCCGCTACTCCACCTTCAAACTTGACATAACAGCCACAAATGACTTACAGTTTCCCAAAGCGGCAACATTATTTCTTCCCTCCGGGCCGTCACACATGTGGTTCCTACTGCCTGGAGTACCATCCATCCTGGCCAGCTCTGAAGCCATCCATGGCAATGCACTCCGGACCACGGGGCTTGCTCCCTCCTCCACAGGACGAGCACTTACTCTCCACCAGCGGCTCCTAAAGGAGGGCTGGTGCTGAGCTCACAGCCTTGACATCACTTCTCATTAAAATACACACTCCAAGATTCAAAATTTAATAGGCAGGGGTAGGGCGGGTTTATTTTTTTATTTTTAAATAAGCTCCCAGATTATTCTAGAGTGAGGCAAATGTGCTTAACACTGGTTTACATCCCTTGTTTGGCAATTAAGCACACCCTGTCTAGATTCCTTGTGTATAATTGCTTTTGTTCTTATTTTATTCTTACCTTCATTCACTCACACTCACCTATTCAACAAACATTTATTAAGGGGTCATTATATGCCAGACACACTTTTAGGTGTTGATGTGAACAAAACTGGCACTGTCCCTGCTCATGAAGTTTATGGTCCAGAGGGGATGTGGTGGGTGGGATAATTGCCCTCAAAGATGTTCACGTCCTCATCCCAGAACCTGTGGACATGTCACCTTCCACAGCAAAGGGATTTATTTTGCTGATGTAATGAAGTTAAGGATCTTGTGATGGGGAGATTATCCTGGACTATCCCCTTAATCACAGGGGTCGTTAGAAGGGAAAAGAAGGAGGAAGTGGGAGTTAAGGCATGTGGGTAGCCTCACTCTAGAAGCTGGAAAAGGCAGCCAGGCACAGTGGGCTCACGCCTATAATCCCAGCACTTTGGGAGGCTGAGGTGGGCGGATCATCTGAGGTCAGGAGTTCGAGAGCAGTCTGGCCAACATGGTGAAACCCCATCTTTACTAAAAATACAAAAGTTAGCTGGGTGTGATGGTGGAAGCGTGCAATCCCAACTTCTCAGGAGGCTAAAGCAGGAGAATCACCTGAACCCAGGAGGCGGAGATTACAGTGAGCTGAGATCGCACCACTGCACTCTAGCCTGGGTGACAGAGCAAGACTCTGTATCAAAAAAAAAAAAAGAACCTGGAAAAGGCAACGAAACTGATTTTCCCCTAGAGCCTCCAGAAGCAAGGTAGCCCTGATGTCCCTTTGATTTTAGCCCAGTGAGACCATTATTTGGACTCCTGACCTACAGAACCGTAAAATAAGTTTGTGTTATTTTAAGTCAGTAAATTTGTGATAATTTGTTACAGCAGCAAAAATAATAATAATAATAATAATGCAAGGGGTCTTGGTTATGTTTTGTGCAGGTATATGATGGGCCTCCCCATGTGGATCCTAAGTGCTCTGTCAAAGCCCTTGTTATTGTGCTGGGATTTTCTCTCCAGCTCCTGGCCGAAGCTGGGCTCACGTGGGAGCTCAGTGCACTCCTGCTACAAATCTGTCTCTTCCTTACAATAGTCTGATCCGGAGGGTCAGGGTGAGGCGTTTAGGAGAATGAGGCTTGTGCTGATAAAAGGAAAGGTGAGGTCGGATGCAGTGGCTCAAGCCTGTAATTCCAGCGCTTTGGGAGGCCGAGGTGGGAAGATAGCTTGAGGCCAGGAGTTGGGGACCAGCCTGGGCAACATAACGAGACACCATCTCTAGAAAAAATAAATAACAAAAAATATTACCAGGCGTGGTGACACACACCTGTAGTCCTGGCTGCTTGGAAGGCTGAGGTGAGAGCGTTGCTTGAATCCAGGTGTTGAAGGACACTGTGCTCCAGCTTGGGCAACAGAGTGAGACTCTGTTTTTGTTTGTTTGTTTGTTTTTGTTTTATTAAAAAGTAGGGATTTGTGGGGAGCTGTACGTGAGGATAGAGTGTTTGCAGTCAGAAGGTGTTGGTCACAGGGGTTCTCAGACTTTAGTGTGTGGAGGAATCTTCTGCGATATGGTAGGGGGGAACCTGGTTGATAGAGGGACGGGCAGAAGGAATTCTATTCACAGCGTACTCTAATATTTCGTACATTTTACATATTAATTTTTAACAAGAAATTTTAATTTTAATTTTAAACGAAAATACGCCTCTTATTCAGAGGTAAATATTTTTAATCCCCGCGGCTGGCTTGTATAAAGGCATATTTCCGGTCCCTTCCAAGGTCCAACTATCCTGACACGGCGGGTCTGGGGATGGGCCCAGGAATCCGCCTTTTTAGCAGGAATCCCCCAAACGACACCGGGGCTTAGCAAAGCGGCGGTGGCGTCTGCGGTTCCGGGCGCGGGCGGCCTCCGGCCGGGGAGGGCGCTGTGCCGGCGGCTCTGGGGGCGGGCCGGGGGCGGAGCGCGGGGCTCCGGCTGCTCTGGCGGCTCCCGCGGCTCCGGCTGGCGGCTTCGGGCCCTGCACCTGTGACTCTCGGCAGCGCTAGCCCTCGGCCCGCCTGGCGCCGCAGCCCCATGGCCCCGTCCCGGCTGCAGCTCGGCCTCCGCGCCGCCTACTCCGGCATCAGCTCCGTGGCCGGCTTCTCCATCTTCCTCGTCTGGACGGTGGTCTACCGACAGCCGGGGACCGCGGCCATGGGAGGGCTCGCAGGTACCCCGGGACGCTGGGCGGCGCGGGGCGGGTGCGCGGCTGCGGGGCGGGCGCTGTCAGCTGCTCCAGGACGCTCCTCCCGGGCGGCGCTTCCCCGCGGAACGGGTGGAGTGTTTACTGGAAAACGGCGGTTGACGGCGGCAGGCCCCACGCGGGTCCGGGCTCCTGGGCATTCCTGGGTGCCTCCGGGACCCGATGCCCGGCCGGGCGCCACCTGGGGGTGCCGACGGCCCGCCACTGCCGGCTGCACAGACCTGCCGCGCCGCCTGGGTTATCTGTCCCGGCACACTGCCTGTCGCCCTCCGCCCAGTTGCCCCACGACAGTGTCCCCTCCGCGCGCCCGCGGCGCTGGTCCTCTCCTATCTCCACACACACACACACACACACACACACACACACACACACACACACACGCTTGTTCTGAGGGATCCCCTGCCCCCCGGGCGCCCCTTCCCTGGGTGTTGGGTGAGGGCAGAGAGAGAAGTGGGAAAGGAAGAGGGCTAGGGGTGGCTGGGGAAGCCCATCTGCCTCCTTCCAGTGTGTACCCCATCCTCCACAGAGCCCTCTGCTGAGACCCACCGGGAGGACCGTGTTAGGGATCTCATAGAAACTGGACATTCTTTTCGACCCATGTTGGTGCCTTTTTGCCACCCGTCTGCTGTGGCTCCTCAGCCAAGGTCTGCCAAATCCTGCAGCCCAGCCGCCCTTTTTGTGCTTCTGGGAGGGAAGGGGAAGCATCGGTGCGCTGATGGAGGCTCTGGGCTGACCAGTGCTCCTTGCTGTGCACATTTGGGATCGCAGTTTAACCTCTCTGTGCCATAGAATTGATATGAAGATGAAAAATGTTATCTCTACTTTCTAACATTTAAAAAAATGCTTTCTACGTGTCAGGCACTATGTAGGCAACCTGCTTCCGTTATTTCACGTAATCCTTACATTAGTCTCAAGAAGTAGGCGTTATTATGATGTCCATTTTACAGATAAGGAAACTGAGGCCTGAAGTTAAATAAATTGCTTACTCGGGATTACACAGCTATATGAGATAATATGTGTGGGAAAGGACTTTGGGAAGAAAATACGGATAAGGATAATACTTTTACATATGCTGATCATATTCCGTTACTAAAATCCTCTGCCAAAAGAACCCTAAATGGAATAACTAAAAATAACTAATTTACTCACTGCCACGGGGCCTGCTGAGTGCCATCCCTGGGTAGAGTCGCAGCATGAGGTGGGGTTAATGCCTTAGAAGAGGGGCATACATGGCCCCACCCTGCACAATGCCAACAAAGCACTGGGTCACCAAGAAGGGGGGGTGAGTACCGTGGCTAGGGTGTTCTCTGCCTGTCCAGCTGCCTCACCACCTGTGGGCTCCTGAGGACATCTGGCCCATCTCTGCGCATTATCTACAGAGCCCTAGTTCCTTTCCCCTCTGCACCCCGCCACCCTCCATGTTTTTCAAGGTTCACTTCTCCCTGCCACTTTTTTGTTTCCTATTGGGCCTATTGCTTTCCCCTCTGGAAGGCGGCGTCAGAGCCCTGTGATTGCATTGCTAAGACCTAAGGCGAGAGAAGGATGAGGAGGGAGGGCCAGCCTGGCATCTCAGCGGGTTGTGTTGAGTCTGGCCTGGTGCAAGTGGAGGTGAGCCCTACCTGGCCGTTTGACCCCATCCTGGGCCACAGTTTCCTCATCTATTAGGAGTGGGAGTGGGAGGAGATGTCCCCGAAAGACATCTGACTTCCCTCCAGATCTGAAATCTTGCAGTGCTGCCCACTCCCTGAGTCTCCAGCTGCCTCCTAGAGGGCTGTGGAAAAGGCCTTCTTTCTTATACTCTAGGGAGTTGCCTGGGATTTTCTTCCGACCCAACACTGCCCTCTCTCCCTCCCCACAGGCTTCCCTTGGCCTATGTGGCAGGCCAGCTGTGGAGCTGCCTTCAGAGAGAGGTGCCAGGGCAGCAGCCAGCTGGAGTAGGGTCCTGGCATCTCCCTGATGGTCTGATCTTTGACAGTGGCGGTGGAAGAGCCAAAACTGCTTGGTAGTGGTGGTGGTGGATGGTGGCAGCGAGAGGGATTGCCAAGCCTGGGCCTCCGACCTTCCCCACCATGAGTGGGTTCTCAGAGGGTCTGTGGCCAGTCAGCCTTCTTCCTCTTTTGGGGGTAAAGTGTCAGCAGATTTACTAACTTGTGAGCACCCTACTTCTGACTCAGCATTTTATAGCTCAGAATCTGCTGAGTCACCCAAGGGCAGCCCCAGTGTGCTCCTTCTCCCGTGTTGGATCAGGCAAGGACTGATTGGGTGTGCCGGTTTCTGGAGCAGAGTCACGGAGCTCCTGGATCTGGTGGGCAGAGTGTTCACGGGTGGGGACACCCTCTCCCATCCTGATGGGCACCTTCAAAGAAGTGGCTTTGGAGAAAGGCAGTGGCAGAAGCAAGGCTGTTTTTCCTGGGGAGGCGGGCAGGTGTGGGTTGGATCTACCTGGTCTGGCTTTGCTGTGGGAGCCCTAGGGGAAAACACAGACTCTTGCTCTGGGTTTAGTAGACCAAGGAAAGAGGAAAAAGAAAAGGTGCTCCTGGAGTCTAAACAGCTCTAGGTTTTTCCCACGTGAGCTGTGAGCAAGAGCCCTGGAGCTCCAGGACTGTCTTCCTCCTAGGAAGGAGTAGAGGGGCCTGACCTAGGCCCAGTGTCCTTCTTGTCTGCGTTTACCCTGTGGGATCCCCCAGGTGTCTCCTGTCTCGTCACCTCCAGCCCAGCCACTGGGGATACTTTCACCGCCCTACCCTATGCCTTCCTTGCCCTTAGCTTATTGCCTGTGCGCCCAGAGGCCAAGCAGGGGCTCTGCTCCTTGAAACAGGTAGGATGGAGCAATGGTGTGGTCTGGTGTGGGCTTGCAGCTAGTTGGGGTTGGTAACCTGTCCGTTCCACCCCGAGTTTTACAAACCAGGCTTCCTAGAGTCCCCAAGTGTGCTAAGGAAGGGTATTAGGGAGGTACATTGCCTCCTGCCTGATGCGTGGGAGGGGACCAGTGAGGGGCTCCACCTCCTTCAGTGACCCGCTTGGGTAGGGCTGGTGGAGAGCTCCCTTCCCAGGAGGGTGGTAGGAGCCAGGGCGTGGGCAGCAGGCCTGCCTCCAAACTTGGTGTGTGTTTATCTGGAGGGGAGGCCTCTGTGTAGGGCCTGGAGCAGGGTTGAGGGAAGGTGAGAGGTGGTTAAACCATGCCTGCTTATTAACAAAGAACAGGCCCTGAAACACCGCAAATGGCTGTCTTCCTCTCCCTCCTGCTGTCAGCCCTCTTTGGTACATGCGTGTACATGGGGGTGGGAGTTTTGGGGAACCACTGGATCGTGATCAGTGGACTAAGAGATGGCATCTTCACGGGCCCCTATTTCAGCATTTCCTAACCCAGAAACTGCTGAGTCACAGAGGAATTGTTCTGACCTTATTTTTCTCCCAAGCTGGCTTCTAGAATCTTTGAGTGGGAAAGGATCTTAGAGCTCAACTTCCCCAACCCCTTGTGATATGAGGAGACAGAAGGCGAGGGGACCTGTTCCAGACAGGTGCCCATCAGACTGTTCCTTGAGTGTGCTCAGTGACAACAAGCCTTGTGCCTAGAGCCCTTTAAGAAACCAAACAGCTCCCTCCAATGAAAACATGGGACACATGTGAGGAGTGGGAGGGACTTCTGGGAAAGGTGGCTGGTATAAAATCCAAATCTTGTAGGAGGTAAGAGGAAGCTGTGAGATGATTGTCCTGTCCACCTCTGGCCCGCTCCAACATCCAGAATAGGTAGGGAGGAACAGATGCTTGTCCTGGCCCACCCTGATCTCAGTGGGAGGGGGACCCACATTCTAGGCCCCCACCCCCTGAGGAAGAGTGGAGGTGGGCAGGGGCAGGGCTGGGAGAGTGTTCGAGGGGTCAAACAGTGGCAGGGACTAAGGGAAGCTGTAGGCTTGGTAGGCCTTCGCCCTCACTAGGGTAGAACCCTGGGCCCAGTTACCCAAACTGCCAGGACCCCTGGGCCCACCCATTTTTAGATGTGGAAACACCAAGGCTTTGGGACACAGCAGTGCCAGGCTCCTGATTTCTTGGCTTGGAGTCTCATGGATTTTTGTTCTTCACTGGACTGCCTGGGGACAGCCGAACTGGGACAGCCTCTGAGCTGGTAACCAGAGCATAGCTCCATGGTGACTAGCTTCCCCCTGCCTTTTTCCCCCTTAAAAAAACTGTGAAATATTTTAGGCACATAAAAAAGGATAGACAATTTAACAAACACCCTTTTATTCATCACCCAGCCTAAGAAAATAGCATAGATAAAATAGCATAGATTCCCTCAAAGCACTTCCCCACCCGAACCGCCCCATCAACTTCCCTTCCTTGTCTGCATTGCCAGAGATAACCACTTTCCCCAACCAGATGCTTATCCTTCCTGTGCACATTTGGTAACTACTCTGAGTGGCATGTATGCAGCTGCCTTTTGGAAAGGCCTCCTGACTCCTAGGATGCAGTGGCCTGAGTGGCCCACACCTTGCAGTCCAACCAGCTGAGAGCCTGCAGCTGGCTCTGCCTCTTTCCTCATTTGTCCCTTGCCGGGATCCACCGCCCTGCCCGGACCCTTGCCAATGGAGTTGATGTTTGTTCCACTCTTTGGGCTGCACCAGCAGTCACTGCCTGGCACAGAGGCTTGTTTTGTATTGTATTGTATTGGCTGGGTGGCAGCTGGCATCCTGGGGGAAGTGTCCACCCAGGCGCAGAGACCAGGCCCAGGAAAAGCTGGGACGGGGTGGGGGGTACAGGTGGTGATGGCCTGCCCTTTGCCGCAAAATGGAGGGAGTGGCATGAGGTCTGGCTAAGAACAATAAGGCCACTCAGGGGCTGCGTGACCCTGGAGTCTTCATGGCTGGACCTCCTCATCCTGCAAAACCAACTCAGGCAGTTTGGGAAGAGCCCTGCAGGCCCTGTGACTTTGAGACTGTGGCCTCTGAGGGCTGGGTGGAGAAGGAGCATGGGGCAGGAGCATGGCTTCCCTGCTCTGTGGCCCTCAGGGTAGACAGTGACAAGTTCCCAGAAAGCAGGCTGGGCTGCTGAGGCGCAGATTTTCTGGTTTTCAGGATCCTTTTATACTCTTGAAAAGTAGTGAAACTCCATGCAAATTTTATGTATGTGAGTTTTATCTATTGATATATACTATATTAGAAGTTAAAACGGAACATTTTTTAGCATTTTAAAGTAATACTAAAAATAACATGAATTAACATAACATTTTTGTGAGAGAGTCATGTTTTCCAAAACAAACAAAAAAAAAATGAGAGAGAATAGTAGGGTTTTGTATTTCTGCAGGTTTCTCTAATGTTGGGCTTACTAGCAGGCAGCTCAGTCTCTTACCTGCTTCTGATATCACAGCCCCTGAAAAGGAAAACTCCATTCTATGAGGGAGTGAGTGACAAGACCATATTCTTGGTATTCTTACGCAAATAGGCATGGCCTAGTGGATCTACAAGGCCCTGGAGCACCCTGGGGATGGGCCCTGATGTGTCTCTCCTGCAGGGGTGCTGGCATTGTGGGTCCTGGTGACTCACATTATGTACATGCAAGATTACTGGAGGACCTGGCTCAAGGGGCTGCGCGGCTTCTTCTTCGTGGGTGTCCTCTTCTCGGCTGTCTCCATCGCTGCCTTCTGCACCTTCCTCGTGCTGGCCATCACCCGGCATCAGAGTGAGGGCGGGTCCCAGGGAAAGAGGGCATGGGAGGGACAGCAGGGGGGATTTTAGCAGCGTTCCCATCCTGGTTCCACAGGTTACCTCCAGAGAGACTGGGTGGATCACTTAACCTCCCTGGGCACGGGTTTTGTTATGTTCAAGTGGAGAAAACAAGTCCCCACCTCCCAAGTTGGGTGGAGTCAGTGAAACTGATGTGAAGTCTTGAGCAGTGCATAGCCCATACAAGCACCCATGATATTGGGACCCATTAGTCTCTGCCCAGCTCTGGGATGGGCGCGCCCTCTGGTGGCTGTGGCTGGAAGTAACCAGAGGCCCGTCTTCCTGGAGTCTGATGCTAACTAAAGCAGGTTTGTCACGGAAGCAGAGTGGATGATACAGACCTGTGATTGGCCAGCCCTGCCCTTCCCTAATCCCCACGGCCTTCTGCCTGAAAACCCTGGAATGTTCTAAAACGGTCCCCAGCCCCTAGGCCGTGGAACAGTAGTGGCCCGTGGCCTGTTAGGAACCAGGCCGCATAGCAGGTGAAGGGCAAGGAAGCCTTACCGCCTGAGCTCCGCCTCCTGTCAGGTCAGGGGTGGGCATTAGGAGCACAAACCCTGTTGTGAGGCACATGCGAGGGATCTAGGTTGCGTGCCCCTGATGATCTAATGCCTGACGATCTGAGGTGGAACAGTTTCATCCCAAAACCGTTTCCCCCAGTTTTTTTGTGGAATAATTGTCTTCCACAAAACCAGTCCCTGGTGCCAAAAAGGTTGGGGACCATGGCTCTAAAACCTCCATCACAATCTCTTTCTGAAGGGTTGGTTCAGCTGCCGGGAGGTTGCAGGGATGTTGAGTGGGGAGGGTGGCCCTGGCCTTGTGGCCAGTGCAGAGGCTGAGGGCAGGGCGTGCTCAAGTCACTGTGGGTTTTTCTCTCCCTGCAGGCCTCACAGACCCCACCAGCTACTACCTCTCCAGTGTCTGGAGCTTCATTTCCTTCAAGTGGGCCTTCCTGCTCAGCCTCTATGCCCACCGCTACCGGGCTGATTTTGCCGACATCAGCATCCTCAGCGATTTCTGACCCGGGGGTGAGGTCTCTGTACCCCGGGGGGGTCCTTAGGACCTGGACTCAGCCTCTGAGACGTTGGGAGAGGCTACTCCCACCCCCTGGGAACCCCAGAACTGTGGCAGAAAATACACAGCAGGACAAGTGTGGTCTCCCAGGAAGCTGTCCCGCCCCTCCCCTTTAGGGGAGACCTGGGTGTGGTAGACAGGGGATCCTGCCATGTTGCTCCTCATCAGCCTGTCCAGAGGGCAGCTTTAGACCTCTTCAAATGGATCTGTTTTCTTTTCTTCTTCTTCTTTTTTTTTTTTTTTTTGAGATGGAGTCTTACTCTTATCACCCAGGCTGGAGTGTAGTGGCACAATCTCAGCTCACTGCAACCTCCACCTCCCGGGTTCAAGCAATTCTCCTGCCTCGGCCTCCCAAGTAGCTGGGATTACAGGCATCTGCCACTATGCCTGGCAAATTTTTGTGTTTTTAGTAGAGACGGGGTTTTGCCATGTTAGCCAGGCTGGTCTTGAACTCCTGACCTCAGGTGATTTCACCCGTCTCAGCCTTCCAAAGTGCTGGTATTACAGGCGTGAGCCACTGTGCCCGGCCTGGATCTGTTTTCTTAGCACGCAGTGAGGAATCTTTGTATGTAAGGCCAGGGCAACAAAGTCAAGAGGTTAAGGGGTAGGGCCATGAGGCCTGGACCTATGCTGCAGGCAAGGGCTTTCATTCCCTGCTGCCCTAGGCACTCTCTTCCCAAGGCCGGGATGGGCACCTGGGGAGGTCAGTTCAGGAATATCTAGCAGAGACCTCTTAAGCCCCCATCCCAGCACCCCATCCTGTTGTTCCCAGAGCTGGTCTCCCATGAGTGTGCTACAGCCAGATAGCCATGGCCCCTCACCCATCTCACCCACACACACAGGCATCCATATATCCCAGAGGACTTCCAAATGAGGCCAGACTCAGGGTCATGGGGAATGTGCTCTCGCCCCTGGAAGGGCTTTGGGGAAGGGGGCAACATGGCAGAGGCTGGAAGGAGCCCCCAAACGTGTTCCCATGCCCTTCTAGCCCTGCGTTTCCACTCTGCCTTCTCAGAGTGCCCTTACTGCACCCAGACCACCGGCCAGGAGAGACCTTCTCTCCCACTCCAGCCCCTCACTGCCCTTCAACTAGAGCTTTCACCTTTTTACATTTCCCTTCTGAAGGACACAAATCTGCTTTCCTGCCCATACACTGGCCCAAGGGCTCACCTAACTTGGGAGGGAAGGGGCTGTTGTTACAAGGATGATTTTATGTTAGACTGCCATTTTGCACGGTCTCCCCCTTCCCACCTGATGTGTCCTGCCCCTCAGCTCTTTGCCTTATCTGTGTCACTGTCACTTTAGCAAAAATACAGCGGCCATTTGTATCAGCCTCTGGTGGTTGCTTGTGAGGTGGGAATCTTGTGGGGACAGGTGGACTTTGGGAGGAGTGGGCAGGGAGGGAGTGGTAGTGGCAGTTCTCGGGCTGTCTGATTAAGCCATTCCCCTAGTTCAATTGTGCCCTGGAGGGCAGGGGACAGGGTCAGTCTCTCTGGGGCTGGAGGCCCTCTTGCCTTGGCCCTCCTGGCATGGGGTAACCACCAGCTCAGCTCTCCTCCTCCAGCTCTCCTCTCTCTAGCACACCTCAGCCAGGGCAAGGATGCCCACGGGCATAGCTGCAGCAACCCCTGTGGGATTTGGTGTCCACACCTGAGAGGCCAGGCCAGATGGGAAAGGGATTAACACCTCTACCCTCACACCCTGCCAGGCTGCTGGGAGCTTGGGCCAGGTCTAAGGTAATGAGGTGCTCCTCTTCCTGCTGGAAAAACCGGGCCAACTCAGAACCACAAAGGCAGGTGCTGCCAGCCTGGCGCCTTCCTCCTCTCTGCTTAGGCTGGGCGAGCTTGTCCAGGCCTGTGCCTCACCCCTTCTCTCTTCTAGGCTCAATGTATGCTTAATCAGGCATGGTGCATCAGAGCAGGAAGGAACCATCAACAGTGTATACTTCTGGAGCCTTCTACTGATAAACAGAGGCCCCAGAAGACTATTTGACTTACCTGAGCTCCCAGCTGGGACTTAAACCCAGGTGTGTCTGAGTCACAACTGTTTGGGGATGCCGTGGTGAGCTGGGGCTGAGCTCTTGTATTCCCACTCCCCCACCCGACCCCCACTTCCACCATATCAGGGCTGGTCTCTGTGGACTCAGCCCAGGGCTGCCCCCTCTTTTTCACCCCAAAGTGGGGCGGCCAGGGATAGCCAGGGTGTGTTCAGAATGGGTTCTTCCTGCAGGGCACGAAGGGCAAAGAGTTAGAGGGGCTGCAGCCCAGACCACCCTGGTCCCTCCTCCGGCACTGACTCAGACCCACACTGTGCCGTGCACCTGTGTGCCCTGCACAGCCACTTGACGGCACACTGCTCACTTCCGGGGGGGCCTTTCAGAGGCACTTTTAAAGCAAATAAAACATTTATTGTTCAGATTTTTTTCCATTTTGTTCCTTTTTACAAAAACATGCATACATACACAGGGTATGGTGGGTCCTAGGAAAGACACACACACCCCACACACGCTCACACACACTCCTCACTCACGCACATGCTCACACACATTTTCCTTCTTGACCCCAGGCCTGGACCCCCAAAAGCCTTGAAGACTTTGCCAGAGCAGCCTCCCCTCCACCATGTCTGTATCTTCTCTCCCACCCCTTCCCCCTCAGCCAGGCTAGTCCTATGTGGGGTGGGAGTCAGAGCTGTGGTGGGGGAGACCCCAGAAACAGAAGGCTCCCCGAGGGGGCAGTGGTCGAGGGGTCCCAGGGGTATGCTGTGCTTCTGGGGGAGATGAAGGGTTTGGCACCATTGGATCAGGAAGCACAGGACTCCCAGAGCACCCATCCGTCGCCAGGAGGTTGATGTAGGGGGCCTCTGGCGAGGGCACAGACCAGATGAGGGCTGCCAGTCTCAGCTGTCAGGGAGCTTCGTCTCAGTGCCCGGTGGTAAGGGGAAGCTTCCAGAGTCATCTGAGGAAGCAGGTAAGAGGGACTCCCCCTGCACTCAGGAATATGGGACCTATTGGCTCCCACTACCCGCCAGCCCCTAGAGCCTAGGAAGGGCCAGCCTGTCTGAGGCCAAGTTCACATTTCTGTGTGGAGCCCGGGGCTGTGTGCAAAGTCTGGGGTTTGCAGAGCCAGGAATAGTGGTTAAGGGTGAGCCCGACGGAGCCAGAGCCAGTCCTCCTCTGTGCAGTCCTGAGGAATGGGGGCCACAGCCAGGGCCCACACTGGAGGGGAGAATGTGTTCTCGAGAGCCCTGTGGGGGTCGCTGCCCAGCTGCCTCCTCTCAGGATCCTCTCCAGTCCCCATTCTAGACCCAGGGATTTTCTCAGGCTCCCTGGGATGACTGTCAAGGCAGGCAGGCTGTTCTCTCATCCCAACTACCTGCCCACAGGATCTCTAAAGACCCAGGAATGGGGGCTACTGCCAGGGGTTAGAAGAGAACCAGGTCCCAAGGGCATGGTGGCCGGGCAGATGGTTCCAGAGCCTTAGAGATTCATAGGTTCTTCCTCCTCCACCAGTTGCTCCGAGGGCCTGCGAGGAGGGACAAGGGTGGGATGCTGGAGCGCCAGGGCTGCAGGAAGGGCCTTAGCTGAGCTTCCTCTCAACCCTGGTCAGGAAGCCTGGGAGGGTTGGGGTGGCTGCATAGGGGACCCGGGGTCTTCAAGCAGGGAGGAATGAAGCGGTGGAGAGGCCGTGGGCCCAGGGCGGGGGGTCTGGCATTACCTGTCTTCAGCCAGGATGCCCACAGAGAGGGATGCCAGTGCGGTCACTGCCTCCACTTCTTCTTTGTCAGCCCCTGGCACTCTAGGCACCCAGGAGTCTGGACAGGAGGCCAGGCGCTGCATGCAGCCCCAGTATTTACCTGGGGTAAGATGCCACGTCAGAAAGGGTTAGAGAAAGCAAGCCCCCCCACACCATGTCCTAGACTGGATATTGAGGTTGGTGTCTCAGGCCCAGGGCCCCGGAGTAGCAGGCCTGTCCTCCACTTGGGGTTGGCTCTCCCACCTGCCCCTCTCCTCACTTCGCTCCCCCTCCCCCACAGCCTGACGGGGTAAGCAGAGTGGGTTCAACATGGCTGTGATGGGGTCCTAGCAGGTGCCCAGCCTTTCTCTCATCCCTTGTGGCTGCAAGGCCACCTCTGACTCATTCCCCCACAGGTGCGGGGCTCCTGAGAGCATCAGGAGGGCCTGCTTGCCTGCAGACAGGGTCTGTGTCACAGTGACCTCCCAGAGCCCCAAGCTCAGGCCTCCCACTTAAATGCAGCCCCCACCAGTGCTCAGCCCAGCACTCAGGAAAGCAGGGCCTGGGACGTGGGAAGAACACGACGTGGGAGAGCTGACCATCACCACGGCCGCTCTGCATGGGTGCCCAGGCCAGAAGAATGCTCCTCCTGCCTGCTGCTGTGAGGAACCATGTCCTGGAACCTGGCTCAGTGTGGGGGTACCCACCGTAAGAGGAATCAGCCATGTCTTTACCATCATGGCTCCTGTACCCAGCCCTTGATATGGGAATCTATTTTATTCATTTTTATCCCTAGTATAGATTATGGGTCTTGACATAAGATGCTCAATAGATATTGAGTTGAAGTTGAAAATTTAAAGTACTTTACAAATGTGGGGGTGATCCTAAGACCCAGCCCCCAAGCCAGCAGAGCTCCTGAGACCCCCGTGGCCAGGACTGAGGGGAGGGATGGGAACCAGGCCTTTTGGCAAACAAGGCCTGAGTGTTGCTGTTCACCTGGCTGTGGTCTAGGACTGTCGCTAGAGATGGAGGCCAGTCCCTACCTTGAGGGGCCACTGTCCGCTGGGCCCTGCTAGGTCCATCGGGAGGGCTCAGAGGACACCCCCTCTCGGGGATGCTCACCATTGCTGCCTGGGTCATTCACAGGAATCTTACTCCAGACCAACAGCAGGTCACCTGGCTGGCACTGGAAGCCCTAGGACTCTGGCCACGGGGGACAGGGTACCACCAAGATCCCTCAGTCTGAGCTCAGCGAGTGTCCCATCGCCACACTTACTGTGCACCCGGATCACGGCCTCCAGAGAGCGGATGGCATTGAGGTTGGGTTTCTGTTTCCAGCCTTCTTCTGAAAGGGGATCCACCTATAGAAAACAGTCCATCAGCCACCAGTCTCAGGGACCCACAGGCCCAGCTCACTCCCACCCCAGGGGCCCCGGCCTGTTAGCCACAAGCACACTCTACCTAGGCCAGGAGACGCTGCCCGGACCTAACTTGGAACAGAGGCTTCCGCTTCGCCTACCTCGTTTCAGGCCTGGCCACTCCCACCCTGTGCCATCCCATCTGCCTGCTCTTTGGGTAGTCCTGGGAGAGCCAGGCTAACCTGCCTGACAGAAACACGGATAGGGGAGGGAGATGGCTCACCTTGTTACCCAGAAGAGCAGCCACACAGGCCTCAGAGGCGTCACAGATGGCTGTGAGGTCATGGCCACCCTCCAAGGCCAGCACCACTGCACCTCCTGCCAGGTTCATCAGTTGCTGCGTCATGTACCCAAAACCTAGAGGTTGGATGGGGAGAAATGGGAGGGGCGGGAGTGGAGAGGTGACCCCGTTCCCTACCCCTGTGGCTTCCCTGCTTGCTTCCTCCCTAATAAAGAATGACTCACATATATCAATCACTATTTCCAAAGTGCTTTCACATTGAATGTCGTGCAAAACCTACTAGTATGCTTCACTCAAGGCTCAGGGAGGTTAAGGGCCTGGGAAAAGGCCCCACAGCTAGTAAGTGGCAGCAAGGTAGGACTTGAACTCGGGTCATTGACTCTAGCCTGTGTCTTTTTCACTGAGCTGCACCCTCTCCTCCTTCTGTCCTGTGGGCCCTGTGGCCCAGCGGGCTGAGTGGGCGCCCTCTAGTCTGAGAGTGCTGCTCCTCTCCCCTTCCTCTGGAGGAGCTGCCAGCCCCCCTGGAATCAACCCAGCTGGGGTGGGGAGTCCCATGGGTGAGCTTCCTGCCTGCTGGAATTAAGTCCCCATGAGTATGACCTGGTCAAGCCCTCTATGGTGAACCAGCCTGGTCCTGAGAAAGGGCCTGGGCTGTGCTCAGATCCCGGGGGCCAGCCGCCATACTCCAGTCCTCAGGCTGAAAGTACTGGGCTGGCCACTGCCACCTTCCCTTTCTGACTTGGGAGTGCCTCCCTACTCCCCGCACCGCCTCCCCACTCCCCGCACCACCTCCCCACTCCCCGCACCGCCTCCCGACTGCCCGCACCGCCTCCCCACTGCCCGCACCGCCTCCCCACTGCCCGCACCGCCTCCCCACTCCCCGCACCGCCTCCCGACTGCCCGCACCGCCTGGCTCTCAGTCCCTATATCTCCCCCTCAGCTGAGGCTCCCTTACATTTGGCAGAAACATGGTAGCCACCCAGTGGGGCCGGGTGACCCTCAGCAGCATCAAATCCAGCAGACACCAGGACTAGGTCTGGAGAGAACTCTCGGGCAATGGGCATCACGACTGTCCTGTGAGATCACAAGAAGTGGTGATCGTCATACTGTGCAGGGTTGCCAGGGGCGGTTCTGCCAACGTTGCAGTGGGGCACCCTGTTCTTAGGCCTCCAAGGCTCCCAATGCCCCAGCACAACTGGCAGATTTCTCTGACCTCCTTGATCTTGGCTGGCCACCCATGTCCCTGGCACACACACCCTGGACTCAGCCCCCTAGGGGACTTAACTAGCAAGAGGCAGAAAAGAGCCAAGGATGGGGCACCAGAGGGAATGAAAGAGGAGTGTGTGTGACCATGTGTGTGTGCACGTGTGTGTGCATGGAAGCATCTGTGGGGTGCAGTGGCCTGAGCCACAGGGAAAGGGTAATCTCATGGCCTTGCGGAGATGGACTCTGGTCATGAAGCTTCAGGGACTAGAAATGCTCAGTCCTTTGGACTGAGTTGACCACACCTAGCTACTCACTACTTGAGAGGTGAGTGGGGACAACTAGGTCCTCTGAGGTCCTGGGCCACCTGGCTACATTCTCTCCATCCTCTCCCTCTTCCAGCCCTCCCCCACAACTGCCTCCCTCTACCCTGATCCAACTCTGGGGTCTGCTTGGGTGTTCTTCATAGCCCTGGGCTCTGAGAAGACTCCAAGAACTCCAGCCCAGGGCTCTCATAGAATTAGCTGTCATGGAGATAACTCCAGAAAAGTGTTGGAAGATCCATTTCCAGAATTCTCTTTTCCCAAATGGAGTGCAGGGACCCCTCTTCCAGAATGACTTTTTTTAAAGTTACTCCCCCAATATGGACATTATCTGCTTTCTCCCTTTCTCCACAATTTAAATTTCTGCTCTTCTGCTGAAAGCCCACCTCCTGCAGGCAGCCTTCTCTGACTAAATGTGCCAGCTCTGCTCACTCCACTGCCCATCTGCCAGCAATCAGTTTGACATGGGCTCTTGGTAATGTATGCCTTTGCAAAGCACGCTTTGACTTTTGCGTTCTTCTCTCTGTGTGTCCTATTCTCACTAGTGTTCACCTACAATGTCTAGGAACTGGTGGGGACAGGCTGACAATCCAACTGATCACCTCCACCCTGGTGCTCTTGGGAGAACGGACAGGAGAGAGTGGCCTTGCCCCTCTGGGCCCCCAGAGGACATACCTGAAAGCAGCCAGGTACTCAGGATCCCCCATGGGGGGATCCAGACCTCCAGTCCAGGCCACATTGACATTGAAGCCCTCACCGCTGCCAGCCCCTACCTGGAAAGCAGGAGGCAAGAGAGACATGAGGACAGCAGAGTCCCAGAAGGGGACCACCAGCTTGTTAGAGCTGCCACCCCAGCTCATCCAGCCTCCTCATTTCCAGATAGGGAAGTTGAGGCTCAGAGAGGCTCAGCAGTCTACCCAGGATCACACAGCTCATCACGACAGAGGCAGAGTAAGTGCCAGGAGGCGAGTCAATGAAGCTGGAGGATGTGGCCCTGACATGCGGTTACCTCATCCACAGCCCCACTCCCCGGGAAGAAGTTGCCATCGTCATGGCGATGCAGGGAGATGTAGAGCACACTGGGGTCTTGGTAGAAGGTTTGCTGGGTGCCGTTGCCATGGTGCACGTCCTGTGTAGGGAGATGGGCAGTGATTAGGGAAGGCAGAGAGACAGAGACCAGGACAGGTTAGAAGGGTTTCAAGGTCAGTGGCCATTCTGAGGTCAGGACCCCAGACTGGGGATCAGGAACCTGGGGTTCCTAGAGCCACATGGTTGAGTGGCCCCACGTAATCCACTGCCCAGCTCTGAACCTCGGCCTCTCTGTGCTGGACAGGGCTGGCTGTAATATAAGATCCTGAAGGAGAGGAGGTGTCCCAATCTCAGGCCAGCCCACCTGAGAGAGTAACTGTGTGGACATGGGGTTAGTGGCAAGGAGAGGGAAAGGTTCAGGGTTACACACATCAGGAACCACTCTGTCTTGCATAAAGTCATGAAGTTATGAGGCGATCAGAAACCAAGCTCGGTTACAGAGTGGCAGGTACACGAGGCCCAGCCCCATCCCTCTTAGGGAAAGCTGGGCCCTACACTTGACTCACAGGACCATGCGGGGACTCAACTGTGCAAAGGTCCTCCACCGTTCTCAACATCTGCTTAGAAATGTCTCTTTCACAGCTGTCAGTGCAGAAGGGACATAGCTTAGCAGTTAAATGCAAGCACTCTAGAGCTAACCGGGCTGGGTTCAAATCCATCTCACAACTTACGAATGACTGTGTGTGTTACTTAATCTCTCTGTGCTCACTTTCATCTGTAAAGTGGGTTATAGTCAGGATTAAATCTATCATGTGTAAAACCATCAGTGTCTGGATGTGATTAGTGGTGTACTGATGTTATCTGCTATTATTCTTATCATCACTACCTGTACAGGAAATGCAGAAGTTACTAGATCTGCCAAAAGAAGCCAATAGAGGTCAAAAGACAACACTCAAATGACAGCTCCTACCCATTGCGGGGGTTTGCGATGGCTGAATGCGTTCCCACACACCATCCCCTCTAGGCCTCCCAACTGTGATGTGGGTGTTATCTTCACTCAAGTTTTACACAAGGGGAAACTGAGGCTCAGAGAGGCTACTGCAGAACGAAGACATGAAGCCACATCTCTTAACTTCAGGCTCAGGGCCTTTCCCCCAGGGCTCTCGAATCAGAGGGTGCTACGAACAGGCACCTACCCAGTCTACAATGAGGATCTTGCTAGCTTTGCTCTGCTGTTGCAGCTGCCGGCAGGCGATGGCCACTGAGTTGAAGAAGCAGAAGCCCCTGGAAGGAGAGACAGTTCCTGCCAGCCCATTCTCCCCACATGCCCTCACCTCCCCAGGCCCCTGGGTTGGCCCAGCCTGAGCAAGCTCAGGGAATAAGAAAGAATGTCCCTAAAGGAAGTTCCTGGGGGCTTGCCCCCCACCTCATCCCACCCAGGTCTTCCCCTAGCCTTACATGGCTGTTGAATGATCTGCATGGTGTCCTGGGGGCCGCACCACAGCGAAACCATTCTGGAAAAAGGAAGAATGCTTGTCAATCAACAGACAGCTCTCTCCCACAGCTGCATGAACGTACCCCAACAGTTTAAATCTCAACCTGGTCCCCAGAGCCCTCAATTTCCCCTCGAAAACCCTGTGGCAATTTCTAAGATGAACGCAATGCCTGGGGTTCTGGGCCTGGATTCCGCACTACCCCACTCTGCTGCCTCCTTTGTGGTGTGTTCACCTTCAGCCCAAACCTCCTACCTTCAGCTCACGAGAAGCCACTTTGAAGGCGAGGTCAGTGACACTGCCAGCGGCCCAGCGGGCTGCATTGGAGGAATGCAGCTCATTCCAGATGGTGTCAGTGTCCACCTGCGGGAGCCAGAGTCAGGGCCCGCATCATCCAAGGCTTCACACAGGAGCCAGGGCCCAAGGGGGCGGTCCCCACCCCACGGCCAGGACCCCAGGGGCAGGGAGCTGGGCAGACAGCGCTGCCTCCCCAGTGCCCCACCGCCCAAAGGCAAGGCCTCCTGTGTCCCCCAATCCCAGCATGACTTTTTCCCAGCTTAAGTCCCAGCACCAGCCCATTATCTGGCCAGCACTCTGCTGGCAGCATCACGCCTGCCTCCCCGGTCAGGGGAGGGGGCATGGCGTTACCTGGGCGGGACTTGGGGTTTGGGCCGGGAGGGGGTTTTAAGCCCCAGCTGACTCTGCTCAGGCCCTGCGGGACGGTCGGAGCTGGAGGGGCCGTCTGCACCACTGTCTTCCACTCAGGGCCCCTAGCCCAGGCTGGGAGGCCCCCCAAACCCAGTCCCTGGGCCTCAAGGCTAGGGAGGGGCCGGGGGGCATGATGGGGAGATGGGAAGGGCGAGGCAGACCAAGAGAGGCGAGGAAGGCAGAGAGAGTCGCAAGAGGCTGGAGAAAGAGAGAGAGAGGGAAAGACAGAGAGGGAGAGGAGGGAGGAGAAAACAGAAGCAACAACAGTTGGAAAAACCAGAAAGTGGCAAGAAATGGGAAGTTGTGAATAGGGCACTGACTGCCTCCCAAAGTCCCCCACCAGCTACAGCTCCCACTTTCCCTCCAGAATGAGGCCTCTGTCCCCTGCCTCTACACACCTTGCTTGAGAAACTACTGCAGAGATAGTGTTAGGCGAGGAGAGCTGAGCCAGAGGGGGCGGGAAGCTCCCTTCACAAAGGGGTGAGGACTGAGGAAGCAAAGCTCGTGAGTTTGGGGCTGTGTCCCGGAGTAGGGAAGTGCTGGGATCGCCAAGGACACTGGAAGCACCACCATGACGACACCAGGCAGCCCAAGGTCTGGGGACCAGGCTGAGGTACCCCACTTCAGAGCAGACAGAGCAGCCTGGTGCCAGTGCCCAATCATGGGGGTCTCTGAAGGGAGAGACGATCCTAAGCCCCAGCCTTGGCCCTGCTCCTGAAACCTCACTCAACCTCTACCAGACACCTTCTAGGGCTAGGCGGCTGGGCTCGTGATTCGGGACACTGTATCAGAGACACTTCGTCTCAAAAGGAGCTTCCTCACAGAGGGCACCTCAGGAAGTCCCTGGCCCACCCTGTCTGGCAGAACCATAACAAGCAGAGGTTCTGCAGGGGTTGGGCCTGGGAGAACCACAGGGAGGAGAGCTGAGAGCCCTGGCAATGCCCCCTGAGACCCTTGTGCACACTTACCCCAACCCCACCACAGGGCAGCATCACAAACATCCGCTGTGCCAGGAGCCCTGCGAGGAGAGGCCCAGCCCACATCAGCGTGAATACTCTCAGCCTTTGGCCCAATAGGGAGCAGGGAACCCAGATAGCAGGGCTGGGGTGAGCATTGGGGAGTAGAAATATGGAAGGGAGAGGTATGTAGGTCATGAGGGCCTGCCGCAGCAAGCTGGAGTAGGGACGTCCAGGGCGTGGGAGGAGGCCGGCCAGGCGGGCAGAGCCAAGACAGGAGTGCATGGGAGCTGAGTGAGGTGAGTGGGCACAGGGAGACAGGGCCACTAGGCCCTTACCTGCCAGCTTCCCGTTGTCCAGTTTGAGGCGGCTGAGCTGGCTGGAGTCAGGAGGCAGCACGTGTCAGCCAGAGTGGACCGACTGCAGCTCCTCCAGGGAGGCCTTCCGGCCTCGGAGACACTGAACAGGGGACCACAGAGCTCTGAGCCCATGCTCGCCCCTTCCCTCCCATCACCACCAGCCCATGTGCCCCTCATCTCTCATGGGCCCCAGGGCCCCCCACCCCTTCCCTCCCATGACTCCTCCCTCCACCCATTCTCTCCTGCTCCCAGCGCACCTCCTCACCTCACACTGGTTCGGAGAATTGGCCTGCAGCCGGACCCGATGCTCTGATGCGGGGCCGGCATGCTCTGTGCCTGTTGCTGTCGACGAGGAGCACTGGTGCTTCAGCATGACCGAATATAGATCACCTGCATAAGCAATGGATGCAACCTGTGGACCCACCATGGCCTTGCCAGAGAAATGCTAGCACCGCCACAGCAGGAACCCACACGGAGCCGGGCAGGCACACACCCCTCACACCCACACAGGCCTGCATTTCATCCTGCCCCCTGCCCCAGCCCCAGCCCCTCACACCTGTCCACACACGCCCCGACACTTGCCCAGGTGGCAGCAGCCAACACACCGACACAGCTCCAGCCAACACGGCTGCCACAGAGCCATGGCCTTCCCACATGCGGAGACAACTGCTGGGTGGCCCAGCACTCGAGGGCCCAGCATCAGGCACTCAAGTGCCTCAGAGCAAAGCATGAAGTCGAGGTCTAATGTACAGCGTCTCACATGGGTGTCATGAACCCAGAGAGGTTACCAAGGGGTGTTGGGAGGGGAAAGAATTCCTAGGAAACCCCAAAACCCGGAGCTAAGAAGCCCACAATGACACTGGACCGCAGGATAAGACAAACTTGCTCGAGAAGTGACTATTTCCAGTCTGACCCGTGGGAGGTCTTCTTTAGAGGAGGGTCATCCTGTGCATTGGCGGGTGGGAGGGTCAATTTCTGTGCGCCTAGGACAACAACGACTCTCATAATGCTCTACACCATGTGACCCAGGAATGCTACTCCTTACAGTGAGCCTTGGGAAATAATCCCAAGTAATGAGGAAAGATTTATGCATAAGGAAATTCAAATAAACTGTAATCTAAATGTCTAACTGATAAGGAATCCCTCAGTAAAAATGAAATGTAATGATGAAATAATATGAGACTCCCTCGGTTTTAAAGACTAATTATGCCAAGAAGCATCCATAATATGTTAACTAAGTAGGATACAAAAAACGTAGTTCATGTGTTCATGGCATCTGTACATGTATTATATGGCCAGAACAAAGCCTGGACTTAAAAATACAGCAGAATTTCAGGAGGCTGCTACTTCTGGGTGGTGGGATACTGGTTGATGATTTTTCTTTCTTCTTAGGTTTTTCTGTACTCTTCAAATCTAAAGTACTTGCTCTTTTACAAGCAGAGCAAAACAGTCATAAATACTACTTTCAAAAGGTCTGAGAGCATTGGCAGGAGACTGGAATTCTTTATCCTGGGCTGATTCATTTGCTATTTGACCATAGGCTTTGTCAATACCTTAGATTTCCTGAGCCTTGGTCCTCAGCCAAATGCAATAACCAGCTGGTTCCATGTGCTCCATGGTACTCAAGGTGGCCTAACAAGGCTAAGCCTGTGGCTCCCAAAAACCCCAAGTGACACCACGACAATCCACATGGATTTCCATGCAGCCGAGCTCCCCTCTCTCCACCTGCCACCTCCTCCTTGGTCTCACCTGTGGTGAAGGGCAGGGTCCTGGCAGGGGTCTCTGAGCTGGAGAGGACTCGGCCTGGCTGGCAGGTTCTGGGCTGGACAGTGAGGCAGGTATGCTGGGGAAGACTGGAGCCTCGACAGAGGCCGGCCCTGAGCCAGAGAGCACAGTGTCCCCGTGCTGCCCGGGGAGCCACCAGCCAGTCGCCAAGCTGTTCCCAGAGCAACACCTAGGGAAAGATGAGGCCTTGGTCTCCAGTGCCTCAGGTCCTGCTCCCTCTACTTCTGCCTGAGGTCTCTGGAACTGCTAAGCAGGCCCCTTTCTCAGAGAGATTCCATGATAAACCTAGACCTGCTGTCCAGTGGGGCTCTGGCCTTGACTCTTAAGCCCCTGACCCCCTGCAGCCCCTGAAAGGTTACACCCCAGACTGACCACTCATTCCATCAGAGCTCCCCGGGCCTTGGGACTCCAAAGCCAGGAACCAGGGAGGGGCGCTTGATCTTAAGTGCTGACCAGGATGTCCCTCGCCTCCTGACTGTGTAACTGCTCAAGAACATGTATGTGGCCTGTCATCATGTGTTATGGACGAATTATGTTCCCTACCCTCAAATTTATATGTTGAAGTCCCAACCCCCAGTACCTCTAAACATGACCTTATTCAGAGATAGGTCTACAAACAGAAGTAATCAAATTAAAACGAGGTCGTTAGGGTGGGCCTTTAACCCAGTATGACTGTCGTCCTTACAGGGGAAGAGGAAATCTGGACACACACAATACGAGGGAAACCACATGAAGCCACAGGAAGAAGATGACCATCCACGAGCCAAGGGAGAGAGAGACCTGGAACAGCCCCTGCGCCACACTCAGCCACCAGAAGGAACCAACTCACCAACACCTCGACCAACTTCCAGCCTCCAGAACTGTGAGAAGGTAAATGCCTCATGTTTAAGGCACCCAGCCTATAGCACATCCCAACAGCTCTATAAGCTAATGCACTGGGTCTTGATTCTACAGTGACAGCATTCTGCTGGACATGCTGGAGCCTGGCTCCATTCCACCCTGGCCTTAGCCACCTTCTGGAAAGAGGGAGACACGCCTAGGCAGTGTGTGTGCCTCCAGGAAAGGCCAGACTCCCTGCTGGAAAAGGACCTGCTTCACCTGGGACTGGCAAGCTGTTGTGTGTGTGTATATGGGTGTGTGAGTGTGCGTGTGTGTGTGTGTGTAAAGGGCCACACCTTTGGTGTGGATCCAGCACCCAGGATCTTATAGGGCAAAACTAAGTGGGTCCTAGAGCTGCCTCTTGCACTAATGTCGTATCTCTCTCCCTTCCCATCTTATGCCAGGCTCTTGTTTCTGAGGACACTTTCTGAGGGGCAGGTGGGACTGCTATACCTGGGGTGCTGAGAGGAGCAGGGCCTCTTGGTCTTCAGGCTGCCCATGGCTCAGCTCCCTGTGCTCCAGGCCATCAAGGCTTCACACCTGGCCTCGGTCCCCCACCATCTGTCTCCAGGTCTTCAGCCAAGGTATCTGATACGCAGCCGGGCCACCTGCCGGCTTGACCTCTGGAGGGGAGACCCCTGGCTGAGAAGCCATGGTGGAGCCGAGGGGCATGGGTGGGAGGTGCGCTTGGCCAGGCAGCAATCATAAATTTTTTTTTTTTTTTTTTTTTTGAGACAGAGTCTCAGCTTCTGTCACCCAGGCTGGAGTGCTGTGGCCGGGTCTCAGCTCACTGTAGCTCTGCCTCCCCGGTTCCCGCCCCATTCTCCTGCCTCAGCCTCCCCGAGTAGCTGGGACTACAGGCGCCACCTCAGCCCCGGCTAGTTTTTTGTATTTTTTAGAGACGGGTTTCTGTTAGCTAGGATGGTCTCATCTCCTGACTCCGGGATCCACCCGCCTCTCGCCTCCCAAAGTGCTGGGATTACAGGCTTGAGCCACCGCCCGGCCAGCAATCATCTTGCTAGGACTCCAGCTGCCACACAACTCTGGGCTCCCAGAAGTCACATCCCCTTCTTTTGTCCTCCAGGTCCCTGCCCTTTCTAAGCACCCCTCTTCTTTCAGCCCCTAAGGTCCCAGTTCAGCACCCCCTCAACACCTCCACTACCCAATTCCTCTCACCTTGATCACCTGGACGTGAGTTTTGAGTTGCTCCAGGCGGGGCTGCATGGGGCCCGGCGGTGGGGGAGCGGTGGCACTGGGGGGCAGGGGCTCTGAGCGAGTCCGGCTCAGTGGCCAGTGGAGACCTGACCCGGAGAGCCGCTCGGTGGTCATTAAGGACTGGGCAAAGTGGAAGGGCAAGGGCCCAAGCCCGGGCACTGGAAAGAATCGGGGGGTGGAATAAGGAGGGAACCACAGGGAGCAATGGAAGGAAGTGAGGGTATAGGGTGGGGAGTCAGGGTGCAGCAGGGTGATGCGCAGGACAGGGGGACAGAGATGGGGAGGAAGGATGGGCCCATCCTAAGCTTGGCCCTTAGCAGGATGCAGGGACCCAGCCCCTGACCTAGAGAAGCAGCAGACTCACCAGTCAGCAGCGGGGCATGAGAGCCTGAGGGGTCCAGGAGGAGAATGGGCTGCAGGCGAGAGGGCAAAGTGCCCCCAGCCTCGGGCTCCAGGCCATGGGGCAGGAAGAGGGGAGTGTGGGGGCTCCCCAGGATCGGCCCCCGAGGGCCCAGAGTCGGATGGGTCCTGCGGTCACTGTCAGCCTGGGGGAGAGGCGGGAGAAGTCATGGGGGAGAAGATTCCAGCAGAGAACAATGAAGGTGTTGGGGTGAGGCAGCAGGAAAAGGGAGTGAAAGAAGCTGGGGGGGCTTGGAGTGGGGGTGGGCACCCCAGCCACTCACCCTGGCAGGGGCGGGCAGCCCCAGCGTGATTGCGGGCAGCAAGGACACTGTCGGCAAGGCGAACGGGGCCAGAGAAGTCTCCTGCAGCCGCAGCCGCTGGCCCAAGAGCGCCTGCCATAGGGAGCAGGGCGAGGGTCACCGGTCCCAGACCTCTACCCCAGCGCACCTTCCCCAGAACACCCAGGAGGCTCTGGCAGGGGCTGCCCAGACCCTGCAGCCCCAGCCCGGGTAGGGCCGCTTGCTGGAAGAAGACTGAGCCTCAGAACTGCCCCAGGAGAGCCCAGTCTCGGCAAGGCCTTACCTCCGAGCCCAGGATGGGATTGGGGCCGTGCTCGCTGTCATTGGGGGAGCTGCACCCTGACGCAGGCGTGCTGCTACTACTTGGGGAGGAGTCTGAGGGTTGGGGAGAGAGGGAAGTGCAGTCAGAGGCCAGGGTGGGCAGGAGGGCACAGCCAGGCCACCTGGTGCAGGAGACCCAGGAGCAGCCCCTTCCTTAACGGGCACCTTTGCTTCCTGCTTTCCCTTTTTTTCTTTTTTCTTTTTTTTTTTTTGAGACGGAGTCTTGCTCTGTTTCCCAGGCTGGAGTGCAATGGCACGATCTCGGCTCACTGCAACCTCCACCTCTTGGGTTCAAGCGATTCTCCTGGCTCAGCCTCCCAAGTAGCTGAGACTACAGGCATGCACCACCATGCCCGGCTAATTTTTGTATTGTTAGTAGAGACAGGGTTTCACCATGTTGGCCAGGTTGGTCTCAAACTCCTAACCTCAGGTAATCAACCTGCCTCGGCCTCCCAAAGTGCTGGGATTATAGGCTTGAGCCACCGCGCCTCGCCTCCTGCTTTCTTCCCATAAGAGCAGGAAGAAGGCAGGCCACCTTTGGCCTACAGAACCTCTGCACAATTTTTTGAAGGGTGTCCCCTTTTCTGGGAGATGTCACCTTAGCTAATAGAGCAGGGACTGGGTTTCAGCCCCAACTCCCGTGCTTCGGCAAGTATGTGGGACACCCCCCATACAACCAGGCATGGCAGTCCTAAGGAGGGGACCCCTGTCTAGGTGGGGCCTGACCCAAAGGGACAAGACCAGCCAGGTTTGAGGATGGCAACTGCATCCGCTCAGCCGGCCCTCACCTCCAAGGGTCTCTGCAGGCCGCCGCCGGAGGCTGGGGGGCGCACTTTCCTTTCGGAGCAGTGGATTCTTCCTCCGCTCCAGGGACTTCTTGGGCTTATAGCGCAGCTTCAGGTTGGGCTCAGAGACTGCAGGGAGCACCAGCAGTCAGGCCCCCCCAACCCTTCTTTTTTCCACCCTTTAGTCCCTCAGTCCCAGTCATCTCTATCAGTCAAGGAAAGAGAAGGCAGAACCAGAACGAAGATCCTAGCCTACCGACGATCCCCTGGCCTGGCCCAGTCCAGCCCGCCCACCCCTGCACCCTCCTCCCCTACGTCCAAGGCCCTTCCCCCTTCCTTTGCCTGAAAGGTCCCACCTGTTTGTCCAGCTCACCTGTCTTGCGCAGAGGGAAGTGCTCTGGGGGGTCACTGGGCAGGCTGGGAACAGGAGGCAAAAAGCTGCTGAGCATGGAGCGGGCGGCTCCTTCCGTCTCCAGGGGCTCCAGGGTTCTACAGAATGAGTGCCAAGGCTGCTTCAGAGGGGTGGGGACACTGCACGGGCACCGCCCTGAGCACCAGCCCTGGGACCTGTGGGGCTGGGCAAGGTGGGGCTGGTAGGAATGGAGACCATCTCCAGGTGGCAGCAGTGGGCCACCTGTCCTCTCCAGCAGCTACAGTGCAGAGCTCTGACCTAGGCATAGAAGCCAGGTGCTTGGTGCATAGGTGAAGAGCCCACGGGGGGCTCTGTCACCTGCACTAGGAACCTGCTCTGGGAACCAGGACATTTTTGTGCTCAGGGAAAATATAAAGAGAGAAGGGGCTCATGTGCAAGAAAAAAGCCAGTAGGGTGTGTGTATGTGTGTGTGAAGGGCCTCGGGTGGGGTGGGGGTGGGGAGAGAATTTAAAGAGAGAAGAGGGCACGTATCAGTTGAGAGAGGGGCTTGGGGGCATTATGTTTAGAGGAAGGTTAAGGACTGGTTGTGGCAGCTGGGGAGGAAGGAGGCGTGTGTGTGTGCTCATGGCTAACACGGGGGTGGGGGTGGAGGCTGCATGTGGGGACAGGAGGGCAGGTGAGGACGGTGTTACCTGTAGGGAATGCCAGGGCTGTTGGAATGGACTGTTCTCTCTAGGGCTGCCTGCTGTTTTTTCAGAATCACCTCTGCCAGCTTCTGCTTGACCACGCTGCTGGCTACAGCACCTGTAGGGGCAGAGTCACGAAGGGGCTGGAGGTGGGTGGACAGGCAGCCTCATGGCACTCCCTGGCCACTGCCCTGTCCCCATCCTCAGTAGGAGGCGTCCCAGGGACTCCCCGCGCAAGAGCCAAGACCGAGGCCCTACCCCTCCCTGAAGCCTCCAGACACTCCCCACCTGACCCCACATCCCACACACATTCACAGGCAGAGCCCAGGCAAGCAGGGGGAAAGCCTCGGCTCAGCTGGCTGCACCCCTCCCACCTCACCCCTCACAAGCTACACAGGCAGCCACAGGCACCCGGCTGGTGGGGCTGGGCTGGGCTGGGGCGGTGTCCTCCTTACTTCGCTTGCTCTTGTCCTTGTGGAGAAGCTGCCGCAACTCTTGTTCCTGGGGTCCCACCTGCAACTCGGGCATCGGTGTGTCCATGGAGAGCTGTGGGCAGGGCCGGCAGCCCAGAAAGGAACAAGAAGTTGAGGACTGAGACTGGGGTCTAGGGAAGCTGAAGGCGGGGAGGCTGGGGACCAAGCTCAAGGTGGCCCCACGTGCAGGGAGCTCCATCTTTACCCTCATGGGCTCCACCGAGCGCTGCTGCTGCAGGCCTGCTAGGAAGAGGTGGTGGTGCAGGCGCTGGGGACGCTGCAGGGCCAGCAATGTGGGCTCTGGTGGGGGCTCCACTGGGGGCCGCTGGCCCACCCGCAGGTCCATGGGCTGGGGCTGAGGGCCTGGTGTGTCTGCACAGGGCCTGGGGCAGCCTGGGGACAGAGAGAGGGAGCAGGGTAAGCTGGAAAGTTTGTCCTCGGGGGCATGACTACAGCCTGGTCCTCCATCAGCCTCCCTCAGGCTCTCTTGACAATGGCAAAACACTCTCATGGGGTTTTCCTCACTTAATCCTGTCATGGTCCTGCAAGGTAGGTGTTATCAATTCCATTTTACTCGTGAGAAAAAGTCACAGAACTGAACGCAGTTACCCTGTATCGCTGGTGGTGCTGGAATGGAGCCTTCCGACTTCACCACCGTGCTCTTCCACTAAACATGCTCCTCCCTGGGCCTGGGGCTGAGGGCTACGGTGATCTATGATGAGACATTGTCCTATGGTGGGACATTCTTGGCCCTGCCTTCTCCCTCCCTTCATCCCTCCCTGGAATCAGAGGATTTGCCCAGCTGCCCTTTAATGAGTTGGGCTCAAAGGAAGCAATCAGGCAGGCAAACAGGCCCACTTTGTTCCGCCTCCAGCCCCAAGCCTCACAGGCCCTCTGGGTCGCCACCCTCCCATGCTCTATCCCCAGTCATGAGATAAAGTGATGCCTCAAGCCTACAGCCAGCCCTGACCAGCCACGTTGGGCCTGCAAAACCCTGTGCCCAGGGCAGCTTCCTCAGCTCACAGGGCCCATGTGCCCTTGGGCCTGCTCCTGGGTGCCTCCACGGCAGCTCTGGGCCTGGCATGGTCAGGATGGCAGGCACGGCTGCCTCTTCTCAAGAATCCTCTGCACCCATGCTAGGAGCACCCTGCCAAGGCTGTGGGTGCAGGGGCTATTTATAACTAGCCACCAGACTAGGGTCCATGCCAGCATAGCCAGCTGCACCAGGCTGGGCTGAGCAGCCAGAGAGGCTGAGACACTGGGAGATGGAGCTGTTGCATCGGGCTTATCCTGGAGAAGGGGAAGTGGGTGGGGTAGGAGCAGGCCGGCCCCATGGTGGGGCACACAAGTGGAGAAGCCTTCCTGGAGAGGTCTCCTTCAGCAATTCCAAAGCTGGGTATCTCCCAGTGGGGCAGCCACAGACTGTCCTCAGGGATTGGGGCTGAGGAGGGCTGGAAAGACCTGTGGCAAAGTACCAGTCCAGGAGTCAGAAATCATAGATAGCCTCCAGGCCCAAGCCGGCCACTCCTAACCACAATCTTTACATCTACAGCACTTGCGAGTGAACATCTACAAAACCCTCTCACCTTATCAACCCACTGGCCCTGGGGGGTAGTCATTACTATCTCGTTATTCTAAATAAGGAAACTGAGTCTCGGAGGTGAAGGGCCCTATCCAAAGTCACCCAGCTAGGGGCAGAGCTAGCATGGGTTCTGGTCCTACCAAGGCAGGTACTCCAGTTTTCCACCAACTTTCAGTAATTCACCTCCCCTCAAGGGGCTTTCTCACTAAGCAAAGAAGAGGGGATTGCAGTAGGCTGTCATTAAAGGGCATTCACTCTAACATTCCCTGACTGTGACATGAACACAAGACAGGACCCCAGCAAGGAGGTGCCCGCCATGCCCCCGAATATCAAGAGGCCCAGAGGGACGGTGATGGCTATGCACCCAGATGCCGCCCGCAGTAGAAAATGCACAGCTTTGATGCCCCACCCCTTGTTCACGGTGCCTCTCAAGAAATCCAGATTCTCATTTGGGTTGAGTCTGGGTTTTGAATACGAAAACACTCCTGCCCCAGGAAGGGTTTCAGTTCTTCCATGTTCTGTGTCCTGGTTTCCTGGGGTGACTCCCCTGATTATGCAAGAGGGGCCTGGGGGAACCAAGGCCAGCCACCTGGACCGAAGACCAGTGGCTTCAGCCACACACGGATTGTGAGCAGCCCCCAGCAGCGGCCCTTCCCCTCACACTCTGCATGGCCATTGCCTCCACAGCAGAAGGGAATACAGGATGGGCTCTGCCTGGAGCCCTGGAAATACTTTTTGGGGTGCTGTAGCATTCCTGAGGCTCCACAGTCTGGTCCTAACTTGGCTTCTCTCAACTTGGTCTGCATCTGAACATGAACCTTCCACCTTGGCCATCAGCTTCCACCTGTCACAAATCCACGTCTCTTCTGTTCTCTGACCTTTTGTTCACAATGTCCCCCTGCCTGTGCTGTCCTCATCCCAACATTCTACTTTTCCAAATCCTACTCTCTGCTCAAAGCTCAGCTGGAGTCCTCCCTCATCCCTGGACCCAGCCAGCGTCTAGCATCCCTCCCTCTTCTGGACTCCAATCATGTGGCCGTTCCATACCAGGATCAGTGATCTGTGGGCAGGCACCATGTCTGAGTTAAGCTCCATAGGGCGGGGACTTGGTTTCATGCATTGCTTATTATTCCCAGCACCTAGAATAGTACCTACCACATGACAGGCACTCCACAAACATAGAATCAATGAATAAATCGGTGTCTCTCCTAAAATGTCGAGGAAAGTACCCTGGCACAGAGACAGAGCTCATTAATGATTCTTGAACAAATGGATAAACTCATGAATCAGTGTCCTCTCATTATTATTGCATTCTACTATTTTTTTTTCTCTTTGTATTTGTGTCTGCTTCCTCCCTAACCTGCCTGTTAGCTTTTCAACAGCCAGGACTAAAGCAAGGAGGATACCTGGACTCCATTTCTCCCTGTTATATGGAATTATTAGGCATCAGACTGTGTATCTTGCACTCAGTAGGCCCTCAGTTGCTATTGGCTGCGCTGAAGGAAGGGCAGACCGCGTCTAGTCCAGACCTGGCCCCATGGGCATGTCCTAAACCAAAGCAGCAGCAGGAAGTCCAGTCCTTCCCCAGGGCAGACTAGCAGCAGAGGAGGCTCGGGCCAGCAGAGGGAGGAGGCGCAGACGGTGAGAGAACACTTCCCCTCCAGCAGAGCAAGGGCTCTGCAAGGGCTGCCATGCCCACCTTGCAGAGCCGGCGTGAGAACTGAATGAGTCCACACACAAGAACACACCTTGCCTGGTGCCTGACATGGGGCAGGGATCTCAGTATAAATATTAGCTTCTTACTTTCCTTCCTGTTTCACTGCTCCCAGCAAGAACAAGAAGGGCATCCTGTGTTTCCTTTTCCTGTTGTGTTTCCTAGCACTGCGCCCAGCCAGCATCCAGAGCTGCCTCTCTTACCCCAGCTCCTCGCCCCTCCCTGGAGTCCCCCCTCCTGGCGCTCTGGCAGATCAGGCAGCGATCCTGCTTCTCTAACCCCTCAGCTTCTCGCCTTCTTACAGCCTTTCCACCCCTCATCTTCCACTCCCTACCATGGGCTCCCCCGGGCTTGACTCTTACCTGTGCCAGTGGGGCTGCGATAGTGGGCACCCGGGCTCACCTGGGTCCCATCTGTAGAGAGAAGAGAGACGGAGTGAAAGAGCTGCAGGGAGGGGTGAGGAGAGGGAGCAGGAAGGAAAGAGAGTCAAGCCAGGCCTGCTCCCTGCCACTCCAAGCTTGAGCACGCCAAAGCCTGGGACCTCCACCAGAAGTTAATCAAAATGAGAAGACCCCACTCCGTTCGACTTCTCCAATACCCCTGCTGGTGAAAAGGGCTCCCAGCTCCCTCTTCCTCAAGTCACTCACTCTAAATGACTTGAGCTCAGACAGAACAAGAACCTAAGGAGGCCTCAGGTCACCCAGCAATACCCTTAGCCCTCCCTCCTGTGGTCAGATACGATCTTCCCTGGGTAGCCAAACCAGGTTCCCATCGCCCGCCCGAGGGAAAGAAGAGGGCCGAGAGGTGAGGTGGGGCCAGAGGTGGGAGAGCCCGGCTGGGGGGACGGCTGTGGGGACAGGAGGAGATGGGGAGGAACAGGCCTGGAGAGAGGGAACCTGGCCTGCTCACAGCCTCCCAAGTGGGAGTGAATGGAGCAAGAGGGGACACAGAGGTTTCCAGAGTGGGGGAAGGACTGGGTCATGGCCCGGAGGTCAAGTCAGATCTGGTGGGAACTGTGAAGTGGTAAGGGCAGGAGTGCACAGCCTAAGGACCCCATAGTGCAGACCCTTTTCCTCACACTGCCCCATCCTATGTCCTGCTGCCTCTGTTTCCTCAGAGGAGGGACCTACTCAGCCTCTTTCCCAGATTATCTGAGACAGAAATCTTTTCTTTTGGAAATGGCTGCCTCTCTCAGGCTCCTAAGCCCAGCAAGAAAACCTATAGCTGGTCAGATTTTCTGGTCAGCAGCAGAAGGCCCCCAGGGGACGTGGAGGCCGGCTGGGGTTGGAGAAGACAGAGATGAGTCCTGAGGCCACCTGTCCAAGACACACACCTTTCCCTCTTGCTGTCCAGTTCAGGGTCAAGGGGACAGGAGGCCAGGAGACCCAGAGGCTGCCTGGAGAGGGTATGGGTGGACACAGAAGCCCTCTGCTGGCCAGACTTGGGGCAAAAGGGGTATTTTTTGAGAAACTGCCAGGGTGCTCCTTTGGTTCTGTGTCACAGAGGCAGCCACAGTTCCTCTTCAGAGCTGAGAAATGAGAACTTCCTGCAGGCAGGCGCTGCTGGGGGAGGGGCAGCCTGGGCACAGGGAGACTCCCACCGACTGCCCTCAAAACATCCCACGCTTTGGGTGACAAAGTTCGGTCAGAAAATGCTGCTCTACCTATTTAAATTCTGCCCATCCTCTGAGGTCCAGCCCAAGTCCATCTCCTTGGGAAGCTCCCCGTGACCTCTCCCCTCCTCCTTTTCCACAGCACTCGCTCTGTGTCTACTACCTTGACACTTCATTTATCATGATCTCTGTGGTGCCCTGTGGAAGCCATGGCCATCTGCACCAAACACCTCACTGGGCACATGGCAGGATCTGTTAGTAACTGGCAAATCAAATACAATGACTGTCTCCTGACAACCTGCCTGAGACACAGCATGCATAGTTCTCAAGGTGGTGGGCCTCAGAGGCAAACTCCCCTCCCCACGACATGGTAACCCCCAATCCCAGGCTTTCTTAGTACCTCTTCTTTCTTCTGCAGGACCTAGTCCTTCCAGAGGTTTCTGGACTGGGCTCCAGGGTGCACTCCCAGAGACGGTGTCAGGCTGAGTCCCCTGCCTCCTGGGAATTCTGTCCCACCTCCCCAGTCCCTGCCCAGGGGCTGGTCAGAAGTATTCATGCTTGGGAGCAGAGCCAGGTTCTCTGCGCCTTGCTCCCCTGGTAACCACAGATTCTGGACACCAGGCACTCTCTGGATAGGAGAAAAATTAATGACCCTGAACTCTGTGGTGTTGGCTACCAGGACCCAAAGGGATGTTTTGTGGTGATAATCCATAATATAAAGTCTGTCCAGAAAAGCTGTGTGCATGTGTGCATGTGTGCGTGTGTGCGTGTGTGCGTGTGTGTTGGCAATGGGGGCTGCTTCCAATAGCAACTCCTGGAAAAAGTTCTGCTTTTCCCCCACTCCCTGGCCCCGTGCTGAGGGCCATCAAGTTCAGAAGAGCCCAGAGCAACAGAGATAAGACCTGGGAACAGCTCTCTTTGTGTCCTAGAGAGAGGAAAGGTATCTAATGGCACCCCGTTAGTAGCTGAACTGAAGCCACAACATGAACATCCTGCATCCCAGTTCTGGCTTGAGTGTGGGGACCTCTTTTCCCATCACTGCCTCTCTCCAAGGGCTGTTACTACTAATTTGGGGTCAGCCTGAAAAAAAAAAGAGAGAAGTAAATGGACCCAAGGTACCAGGAATACTGTCTCGCACTGGAACCTTCTCCACATGGCTCTCTGCCAAGTTAGAGAGCTCTCCTTTTTGGAATCCTGGCTACTCTACCCTTTTCTATCTTCTTTGGAGGCAACTGCAGTCAGACTTAAGAAACAGTTTACTTAGCACTGGGGCACCGTGGGCCAGCAAGTCACCTTCTTAAACCAGAACACCTGATTTTACCCAAAAACCTATGGAGCCCCTGTTCCAATGGGTGCACCCCAGCCCTCAGCAACCTCCACAGTAGATACAAACACAAGTCTAAGCACCTGGAACAAACTGACCTCCCTACTGCTCCTACCTTATTGCCTCAGGCTCCAAGCTTGGTCCTCCCTGCCCAGCAGGTATGACTTTGCCTCCTAGATCTGCACAAGGTGGATGAAAACCTGAGCCTTGCCGACCACCTGCTCTCCCAGGAGCTTCATGTCTTCAGTGGGACAGAAAGGAGCACTGCCACCTAGAATGCCCTCTCCCAATGCCTCCAGTGTCTTTTTTTTTTGAGGTACGGTCTTGTTCTGATGCCCAGGCTGGAGTGCAGTGGTGTGAACAAGGCTCACTGCAGAGTTGACCTCCTGGGTTCAGGCGATTCTCCTGCCTCAGCCTCCCGAGTAGCTGGGACTACAGTATGCACCACCATGCCTGGCTAAATTTTTTTGTTTTGGTTTGTTTTTTTGTAGAGACAAAGTCTTCCCCTGTTGCCCAGGCTGGTCTGTAACTCCTGGGCTCAAGCGATCCTCCTCGCTCACCTTCAATGTCTTTGTTGAGGCTGTTCCCACCTCCCTGGACTCTTGATTAGCTGAAAAGGAAGCAGCAGCAAGAAGACCTAGGCCCCAGCAGCAAGAGGAAAGTAGGCAGTGGCAGGAGGCCATAGTCCTGGGTTCAGAGCTGACTCCCTTCACACCCGAGGTTGCGGTCTCTGGTTCTCTTTCCCTGACATAGGCTGGAAAAAGCTTGAGTCTCCATGGGGCTGGCAGAGAAGATGAAGGCTGGTAGTGAAATAGCTTCAGGAAGATCCAAGAATAAATAAACAGGAGAAGGAACACTGTGGTTGCCAGGCCTCCCTGACACAGAGTCGGGGCTGAGCACAGAGGATCAGCTCCTCTTCCAGGCTTTAGAGATCATTCAGACCAACACTCTCATTTGACAGAGGAGGAAAGAGAAAGAAGGGGCGAGGTCACAGCCACCCAGCCAGCCAGTGGTCCAGCCAGGCCGGGCCAGACCAGTACAGGGGAAACCCAAAGGTCGACCCCGAATGCAGGTACTACTTCCATGGGAAGTCACTGATCTAGGGGTTGAAAAGACGGAAATATGAGTGAAACCTGGTTCTCACTTTCAAGGAGTTTAGAATACAGCCTGCAGCCTTAAACATATTTGAACAAGTACAATACTTGCAGATACTAAAAAAATTCAGAGAGCCCAAAAGTTGTTAGGATAAGTTTCTCATTCATCCCAGACTCCCTAGAACTTCCCTGGAAGCCACCCTTTCTAACAGCTTCTTGTGTCTCCCTTCCAGAAATTCTCTATACTGCTCATTGATTGGCACTGAATGCTTCTTGCTTAGATTTATCCAGAACCCAGCAGGGAGCTGAGAGTGGGCTGGAAGCCCCCACCACATGAGGTCTGGCAGGCCACAAAATGTGAGGGAATCGAAGGTCTGAAGCACACAGGACATTTGCTTTGCGGTCAGATGGGACTGGGTTTAAGCCCCGACTCCCTCGGTGACTGGCAAGGCAAGCCAGAAACACAATTTAACCTGCTTAGGCTGCCCCATCTGTAACCAGGAGATAAGAATACCTCCTTCAGGCTGGGCGTGGGGGCTCACGCCTATAATCCCAGAACTTTGGGAGGCCAAGACGGGCAGATTACTTGAGGTCAGGAGTTCGAGACCAGCTTGGCCAACATGGTGAAATCCCATCTCTAATAAAAATACAAAAATTAGGCATGGTGGCGGGAGCATGTAGTCCCCGCTACTTGGGAGGCTGAGGCACAACAATCGCTTGAACCCAGGAGGTGGAGGCTGCAGTGAGCTAAGATTACACCACTGCACTCCAGCCTGGGCGACAGAGCAAGACTCTGTCTCAAAAACAACAACAACAACAACAAAACAAAAGAATACCTACTTCAAAGAGGTCACCTGAGATTAGCAATGCTGTCTGTGATGCACCCAACACATGCGGGCGGGTGGGGGGGGGTGGTTTCCTTCGTGGTAGTTTGCCTGCTGCACTTGTCTGCAGCCTCCTTCCTGGCATTAGCATTTCAGTGTCTGCTCCCAACTCTCCTCCCTCCTCTACCACAGACCATTTTCTCCTGGATGCATGCCCCTGCCCCATCTCGCTCACTTGCTCTCTCTTTTTTTTTTTTTTTTTTTTTTGAGATGGAGTCTTGCTCTGTCACCCAGGCTGGAGTGCAGTGGCACAATCTCAGCTCACTGCAACCTCTGCCTCCTGGGTTCAAGCAATTCTCCTCCCTCAGCCTCCCAAAGTAGCTTGGACTACAGGCATTAGCCACCAAGCCCAGCTAATTTTTGTATTTTTAGTAGAGACGGTGTTTTGCCATGTTAGCCAGGCTGGTCTCAAATCCCGTCCTCAGGTGATTTGCCCACCTCGGCTTCCCAAAGTGTTAGGATTACAGGTATGAGCCACCATGCCCAGCCCCCTGCCCTATCTCTTATCGCCAGCCTCTCCCAACTCTTCCCTTTCTCTTCCACCTGAACTTTTGTAAGCGAACACCTTATTATGTGCTAGGAGTTGTTCTAAGTGCCTTACATTTGCTAACTGATCTAGTCCTCATGACAAACCTATGAGGTATTTTTTGTTTTATCCCCATTAGGTAAATGAGTACACTGAGGCCCAGCAGTATTAGATAACTTGTCTGAGGCCACAGACAAGTGGTAGAGGTTCAGCTGGGACTTGAGCCCAGGAAATTGGGCTTCAGAATCCACGCTCTCAACCAATACACTCCACCCCTCCTCCCCAGCATTCCCACTCGCCACAGGCCAGCCAGCACAGGACACATGCAGGACCTAGATGGGCATGCAGAAAGATGAAAAAAATCACACAGCCCCACAGAGACCCATGCCAGCAGCAATCCCCAGCCCTGTGAGGGTGAGAGGGCAGAAGCTATGTCATCTTTGGGTGCCCATGAAGACAATCCCAAAGAATCATTTGGAGCAACTGTTGACTTTGTAGAAACCAAGCAATGATTTGGGACTGTATGCTGGGAACAGGGGGCTGCCAGTGGGTTGGGGTCTTAGAGGACCCTCAGCTCCAACTCCCTTGCTCTCAGTGCCCTGCCATATCCCTTCTCTAGAAGCTCCCAAGTCCCTCTAGGACTCTCTCATTAGCGTCCCAAAGCAAGCTCCACCATTTCTCTGTATTGGCAGAGAAGCCAGCTGCCCATCAGGGCAGAGGCTTAGCTGCCAGGTGAGCCAGCCAGGATGTCTGCCTACCCAGACGAAGGCCTCCGTCAGTCCGAGGCAAGGGGACAGAGAAGCTCCTGCACACCAAGCAGGAGGCTGGATATAAGGGTGGCGAGGCCAGCCTCCTGCCTCCACAGCGAGCATGCCTCTTTCTTGCCACCTCGGGGCAGCTGGGGCCCTGAGGCAGCTATTTTTAGCTCTTGACACCTGGGTATTTTGCAGCCGCAGGATGTCCGGTTTGGAGTCTCTTTCTGGGAATCCCACACGCGGCTGTTGTAAACAGCCCCACGCAGCGGCCGCCTGAGCAAGGAGCCAGCGTCGCCCCCCACCCCACCTCCACTTCTGCTGTTTGAGATGAATCAAACAGGAAGCAGATGTAACCATGGCAGCAGCGGCTTGAGCTCCCTGGGGGTGGGAAAGCATCCTCCCTGGTTCTTTGTCCCCCACCCCAGATCCCCAGCTCCACCCTGTGGCCTCTCAAGGATGGAGACCTGGCAGAACCTGAGGCCAGGGAGCTGGGCCATTCTGAGTTGCGTATGGCTGTCGGTTTCTGGGCCTGGCACTCTCTGGGGACCCTTACTGACCTCTGACAGAGAAAAATAGGGGTCCTCCCAGTCCTGTCCACCTCCCGGGACCTCTCGGGCCACCACTCAGCCTCCTTGCAAGTCCATTGTGAAGGGGAGGGCATAGCTACTTCCTGGGGTGGCAGGCCTGGAGGGCCTGCATCTACTTCCTATTACCCATGGCCTTCGGCTTATAGCCTGGCCTGCCCCTGCACTGCTCTGCCCACTTAGGGAATTCCTGAGCCAGTGGGCTCCCCTAGTCCACACTACCCTAGGATTTCTTAGTTCTGAAAAGCCCTCAAAGACATAAGTTCCACACTCATCCTCACTCCTCTCCTCCAGTATCTCCAGTCCCTGAGATAGGAAGTTCACCATGATGTCTAACCACAATCTGTCCTATCATAAGCAAAACATCCTGAGCAGGCAAGATTTGAGGCCCTATCTGTAACATGGGGATAAGTGGGCCAGTTTCTGCCTTCATCTCTCCCTTCTCCCCTACCCCTCTGGTGTCCCACTTAGACCAGCTGCTCCCTCTTAGCAGCCAGTGGGAGCCAGTCTTTCTCAAGGACCAGTGTTTGCCCCAACGAAGCACAGTCACTGGCCCAGGCTGCCTCTAGGGGCGGCTCCTTCTCCCCTCTGAGATGTCACACTCATTCCCTTGCTCTCCTTGTCACCCCAGTTCCTGGGCCTTCCTCGGGCTGACCCTGCCCCTCTATGTACCCTACTCCTGCTTTGCCCACTGGTTCTGCCTCTCCCAGCTGCAGGCCGAGAGAGGAGATGTGCGTTCCTCACTCTTCTCACCTGTGCCACCCACAAGGCCACGCAGCCCATTCCCAAGACTGCCAGGGAAATGTTTAAGTTACAATATCAACAATAGTTATATTATTTTAATTAATTAATAATATTAATAATGATCAATCATGTGTTAATGCTTACTGTGTGCTGGCTATTGTCCCAGGCATTTTTGGCGGGGGGAGGGCAACCTCCTCCTATTAAGCATTATTTATTTATTTTTTTTAATTTTTATTTTTTTTGAGATTGAGTCTCACTCTGTCGCCCAGGCTGGAGTACAGTGGCACAATCTCGGCTCACTTCAACCTCTGCCTCCCGGGTTCAAGCGATTCTCCTGCCTCAGCCTCCTGAGTAGCTGGGATTACAGGCATGCGCCAACATGCCCGGCTAATTTTTGTACATTTAGTAGAGATAGGGTTTCACCCTGTTGATCAGGCTGGTCTCGAACTCCCAACCTCAAGTGATACGCCTGCCTCAGCCTCCCAAATGCTGGCATTACAGGCATGAGCCACCACGCCAGACCTACACTAAGCATTTTTTTTTTTTTTTTAGTTGGGACCGGGTTCCCCCGTGTTAGCCAGGATGGTCTCGATCTCCTGACCTCGTGATCTGCCCGTCTCGGCCTCCCAAAGTGCTGGAATTACAGGCTTGAGCCACCGCGCCCGGCCCACTAAGCATTTTAATTGTTACTATTGCAAGTAGTCCTCACAACTCTGTAAGGCAGATACCACTTTGTTTGTTTGTTTTGTTTTGTTTTGTTTTTGAGACAGAGTTTCACTCTGTCACCCAGACTGGAGTGCAGTGGCACGATCTCGGCTGACTGCAACCTCTGCCTCCCGGGTTCAAGTGATTCTCCTGCCTCAGCCTCCCAAATAGCTGGGATTACAGATGCAAGCCACCATGCCCAGCTAATTTTTGTATTTTGGTAGAGATGGGATTTCGTTATGTTGGCCAGGCTGGTCTCAAACTCCTGAACTCACTCAATCCACCCACCTTACCCTCCTAAAGTTCTGGGATTACAGGCATGAACCACCGCGCCCAGCCTATATACTGTTATTATTCTCATTTTGCAAATGAGGAAACTGAGGCTAAGAGAGGTTCAGAAACTTGCCGAGGTCATACAGATGGTATGTGGAGCTGCTGGGACTCCAGAACCGAAGCTTAGCATCGGTACACTGGCGTGGACTTCTTATTCAGCCTGCCTCCTAGTAGCGGGTGAAATGAGACCACCAAGGGGACAAGGGGATGCGAGACACAGTGAGGTCCTAGGGTATGCTCCCAGTGCCAGCCTGTTCCCACAAAGTGTGCTGTGTTCCACCCCTGCCATCCTCCCTTCCTTTTTCATCATCTATTTCCCTTACTTTTTAAATGTACATTTTACCATTTTAAAGTGTACCATTTAAACACTTTACAGTGTTTCCTGTTAGTTGCCTCCAGCAGGGTATAACTAAACAAGCAAACCTCCCAGGGTTGCCACAGAGGATCAAACACTACGTGAGCTCTCTGGAAACTGTCAAGCCCTCTACAAAATGTGGGTTGCATAACCAGAGCAAGTCACCCTCAGAGTGGGTACTTGGGGGTAAATTCCCTTGGGAGGAAAAGGTCTCAAGGTCTCTCTCTCTCTCTCTCTCTCTCTGTCTCTCTCCTCCCCCTCTCACGTGCAGGCCTTGGGCAGGTGGAAGGGCTGGAAGCACCCACAAGTGCAAAAGGGAGCACCTACCTTCAGGGCTGCTTCCTGGGGACTAGGAACACAGCCACATGGCTATCAGCATCCCTGGATCTGGGGCAGAGGAAGGCAAAAGCCACAATGGAGAGCCTGGTCTGCACTCAGTAAGAACCAGGCAAACCAAACTGAGGCATCTCGGATGTGAATAACCACAAGCTGTGAATCCTGACACTCACAGGGATGTCACATTAACATTAATGACAGTAAATACCCTAGAGGTCCCATCCCAGTGGTGCTTTAGAATCCCCCTCCCCTTGCCTATTATTTTGGAAGATGGCAGAAGTCTAGTGGGCAGATTCTCCAGGTGACCTGATTCCCTTTTGAAGTCAGGCTGCCCTTGAGACTTGGTTGAAGGGGTTTTTCCAGATCACAAATACAACTAGGGTGCTCACACAGCCTTCAGGTCACTCAACAGACAGATGCATGGTCCTGGGTACTGATTTGGACAAATCAGCTGTAAGGACAATTTCTGGCCAACTGGGAATTCAGTAAGATGAACATTTACCGTAATGGAAGGTGGAAATCACTGATTGAAAAAACAGTATATGCAGAGTAATCTCATTTTCATAAAAGTTACAACACACAAAGACACACAAGGAAATGGAAAGATGTGCAGTGATCTCTGACTGACGGGTCTGTGATATTTTTTATTTTTTAGCTTTTGCTGGTTCGTCCTGTCTGAGTATCCACAACGCACATGGACTGCCTCTGTAATAATTAAGCAGCATATATATGTACATAGACACAGCCCATGGTAGCAAAGTCAAAGTGTGACCTCGGGCTCCCGTGAGAATTAGTCCACAGGGCTTTCATCGCCCCCATGTCTTCTTGGACCATACATCCTCTGAGGTTCCGTGTTATCTACAACCTAGCATCCTCTGCCTCTCCTGAATCTCACCAAGGGCCTAGCACAGGGCTGGGCACAAAGTCAGGACTTACTTAATGAATGCCTTCTGGCTGAATAATGATCATTTCCTGAAAGAAATGCCTCATGCCTCTTCCAGAGCCGCTGTGCTGGGAATACTCACTGCTGACATCACTGACCTGCCCACCCGTCCTCTGTTCTTCATAAGAGCAACAAGGGAAGGGCTAAAATAAAGGTCACCCCCAGCAGATGCTGGCAAGGTACTCCACATCAGGGCCATCGGGGCAGCCCCGTCCCAGACCCTCCCCAGGCTGGCACGGCAGCCCCTCTCCAGGGCCAGCTGGCTTCAAGGCCTTGGGGTCCCTCCTCACCCTGCCTCACTGGGTGAGGCTGGGGGAGGAGTGAACAAGAGAAGCAGGGGTCCACCCTATGACTTCTGGCTACAGCTCTGGCTGTTCCAGGCCCTGATGGGTGGAGGAATCTGGAACAGGGATTTGGCCTGGTTTTTTCTGTGAACTGGGGCTAGGCCCAGTTTCTGTTCTTCGTGTCTGCAACATTCCCTATCCCTGACCTTCAAAAAATATGAACAATAACATTAATAATGATGATGAATATTCAGTGAGCACTGACTTCATACCAGCACGGAGCTAACTTTATTTACATTATCTCCTTTAATCTTCATAGCAACTCCATAAAGTTGAAACTGTAATTATTTTCACATTACAGATGAAGAAGTGGAGGCACAGAGCAAAATGTGCCCATAATCACACTTGCAGGAGAAACCAAGACTCAGCCAAGGCCATCCCATTCCTCCCTCTGCATCCTTACAGGATGCTCTCCTGCCAGGCGTTGCCATATATGCAGTAGGGTCTAAGGCGATAATTAACATCTGCAGAGTGCTTTAAGCACCAAGTGTTTACATATGCTTAGAGAAAAGCCCCACTTGAAACTAGGAAATCAAGTCTCAGAGCCATCTGCATCCTTACTCAAGATCCCACACCTTTCGACTTGGATTCAAACTCAGGTCTCTGGCGTCAGAATGGCACATTTCTTCCCTATTATCACACGATGCCCCTGGCTCACACTCAAGGCGGCCCCGGTTGCCTGGAAGGGAGAGTCACACCTCCTTTAGCGCTGGAATCCGGGGGGCGAAGACTGCGCTCAGCCCCTCGCCCCGTGGGGGTGGGGTGCTGCGCCAGCACCTCCTCAGCGTCTCCGCCGTGACTCACTCCCGGGACCCAGGGGAAGCACAGCCCTGCGCTGCGGGCAAACATCGTCCGCCGCCCGCCCCGCCTCCAGCTCCCCGCCTCCACATTTGCTAACCGAAACAAGGCTGCTGCTATTTTTAACCCTCCAGCTCCCCCTTGCCTGGGGCTCCCCCCTTCACCTCCCCACCCCCTGCCCCAGCCGGGTGCCACCAGCCTGTCATTCTGAGAGCAGTTCTATAACCTGAACGCGCCCGGGAGGGCGCAGCGGACGCCCCGGACGTGCAGGTTTGTGGGGCAAGCAAAACAAGACGGTTACAGCCCAATCGCCGAATTCCCCCACCCCAGACTCTTTCCGAACCTGTCACTCCCCGACTGCCCTGCTCCTCCTGCCATTCTGGGGGCTGGGGTAGAGGAGAATGGGACTTCTGGGCTGGGGTCACCTCAGGAGCCTAAGCTAGGCTCCTTGGAACGGGCCCTGCAGGGAGGAAGCTGAACTGAAGGGGAATGGAGTTCCCCTACGGATCCCCAGGGTGAGAGGCTGACCCTATAGGCCCAAAGCTTCTGACCACCAGGGTTTACAATCCCTGCAGGCAACATGGAGGAAAAAGGAAGTGGTGTGGAGACAGGGTGGGGATGGTGTGCTTAGCCCAGGGCCCTCCTCAGGAGGAGAAGTCCCCTCCCCATCCTGCTGTGGGGGCTGTGGAGCTTGGGTGGGGAAGGCCTGGGAGTGGGGAAGAGCACTGAGCAGCCTCCAGAGAGGCTCAGGGTGGAAGACAGCCTTGGCTGTGTGCAGGGGGGAAAGCAGGCCTGGCGTCAGGGCTCCTTTGACACTCAAGAATCTAAGGAAAGGGCCAGGCAACACCTTCCTGCAGCCTGAAGCTCTGGGTTCCCAGAAAAACCTTCCTGGGAGAAGAGGTTGGAGGTGAGAGGGGGTGAGGCCTGCTGGCCTAGAGCCGAAACCTGACGCCCCAGTTGCTGATGTGAAAGTTAACCTCCTGAGAGGGGTGAAGCCCTAGAGCTGCAGGTGGACCAGACAGGGGCATTTCCTCCCAGCTGATGTAGAGCCAGCGGCTTGAATCAGCCCCATCTGGCCATCTGGTCTCAGAGTCTCCCCCAGTTTGGGCAGCAGATTCCAAGGGCCCAGGAGAGACTCTGGAGAGCCCAGCCAAAGGGCCATCTGGGCTCAGGTCTTCCCCGTGTGCCTCTCCTGTCCCAGCCTCCGCCCTCCCTTGAGCCCTGTCCTCTCTCGTCCTGACCCCAGCCCTCCTTTCTGGTTCTGTCCTCTCTTCCAGGGCCCAGGTCCTCTCTAGGCCTTGACCCTCTCTCTTTGGTGATTCCTGAGCCAAGTAAATAAATCCCAGTGGCCACAGAGGCAGCAGGCTAGACCAGAGGGGAGGGACTTGACACAGCAGTTCCCCAACTGGGGAGATGGCAGAGAAAGGAAGGCGGTGGGAGGAAGGTGAAACAGGAGAGCTCCTGGGGAGATGCGGCCTCCTTCTCAACATTCAGTATGGCCACAGGGCCCTGGACTCAGACCCATGGAAGAAAAAGGGTGCTCCCCAAGCAAGGAAGTGGCCTTGATCTTGGCCTTGTACAGCTCCCCCTTCTGCTCTCCCCTCTGCTAGCCTTTGGGGCTGCTTGAGGCGAGGAGACTGCTATCTTCCATGCCAAGTGAGAGGCTGGCAATTCAGCTCCAACCCTCAGCCATTGCTCAACCCAGGGTCTCCACCTGATTCCAGGGAGTTCCCAAGCACGGCTCCAGAGGCTCTGACAGCTCACTTCCAGCCTGGGGAGGCGAGAGACGGCATCAATGTCACCTTCTTAGGCAGTCCTCCCCTGGCCACCCTATCAAAGGAAGTCCCACCTTGTTATTCTCTATTGCCATGCCTCGTTCATTTCCTTCTTAAGGCTTATCACAGTGTGTAACTAGTCACACATACTCATTCCTTTACTTGCCTACTTGTTCTGTTTGTCTTCTCCACGAGAGTGGAAGTTCCCTGAGGTCAGATGTTGTGCCTATGTGTTCACTGAATATCTGTACCCAGTGCCTGGAACATTGCAAGGCTCAGCTAGGATCCAGTGAATGGATGAACTGCTGAATGACTGGCTCAGCAACATGATTCCCTGGTTGCCAACACTGACCTTTAGGGATGACACTCAACAGTTCCAGGAGTTCTCCAAAAAGGAGGCAGCAGAATGTAGCAGGAAGAACAAGATCAGAAAACAGGAAAGCCAAGACCCCAGAGGAAAGATCAGCCCCAGTTAGCACCAGCCCAATCAGGTTCACGTCATCACAAAGTGTAGTTATGAGCACACATGCACACACACACACAGCGGGTAGATGGGTGAGCACAAAGTCCTGGACAGGTCTTAGAAGCCTTGAGTTTTCTCTTGGTTCTTCCTCTTAATGGCCCAGCACCTTAGAGAAACTACATACCTTCTGTGGGTCTGTTTCTTCAAAAGAAAAAATGAAGAGGTTGACCCAGGGCACTGGTCCTCAAACACAGCCTTGCCCCAGGATCACCTGAAGCACCTGTTAAAATCCGGATTCCCAGGCCCCACCCCTCAGATTCTGACTAGTCAATCTGGAATGGGCCTGAGGATCTTAATGTTTTTAATTTTGAGACAGAGTCTCACTCTATTGCCCAGGCTGGAGTGTGGTGGCGCGATCTCGGCCCACTGCAGCCTCCACCTGCTGGGCTCAAGCGATTCTCCTGCCTCAGCCTCCCAAATAGCTGGGACGACAGGCCTGCACCACTGTGCCCAGCTAAATTTGTATTTTTAGTAGAGACGGGGTTTTGCCTTGTTAGCCGGGCTCATCTCAAACTCCTGCCTTCAAGCTATCTGCCTGTTTAAGCCTCCCAAAGCCACCGCTTCCAGCCAGGAATTTTTTTTTTTTTTTTTTTAATAGAGTCTTGCTGTCGCCCAGGCTGGAGTGCAATGGCTTGATCTTGGCTCACTGCAACCTCCGCCTCCCGGGTTTAAGCAGTTCTCCTGCCTCAGCCTCCCAAGTAGCTGGGATTACAGGCGCATACACCACACCTGGCTAATTTTTTGTATTTTTAGTAGAGACGGGGTTTCACCACGTTGGCCAGGCTGGTCTCGAACTCCTGACCTCAGGTGATCCACCTGCCTCGGCCTCCCAAAGTGCTGGGATTACAGGTGTAAACCAACGCACCCGCCCGGCCCAGGATCTTTATCTTTAACACATTCCCCAGGTGACTCTGAAGCAAATGGTCAAGGAACTCGCATTTGAGAATCCCGAATGAGATGGTGTTTTACAAGCCAACACCTGGACTTCTATTAAAAAGCCACTCCTGCCCAGGTATATACCCCCAAAAAACATGTCCATGTATTCCATATACCCCACACAGGGCCATAACCTGCAAAGGTGTGCACCATACAGATGATACACATCTGTCTTTTATGTGTGCATACTCCCAAAACACCCAACACAGAACCACCACATAGATCACAAATAGCCCGGAGCCACCACATCAGCATACACGGTGGGGGGGGGGGTACACACACAGATACCCACCACACACCCAGTGTGTGCTCTCACACACCTCATGCAGACCCACACTAAACAGACGCTGTCCTGAATTTATTTTGCCTCTGGGAACCGGTCCAGGACCAAAGGAGCTATGCTCTGCTGATGAAAACATCCCTCCCGCCTCTGCCACCCCCAACCCTGCCCCTTGCCCCAGGCAGCATGCTACCCCCCTCTCCCTTGTAGGAGGAGGGAGACTGAAGGAGGGCAGTGGGGATGGGTTGGGAGGAGGCAGAGGCTAGGCCAGTGACTCAAGCTGCTCAGAGCCCTTCCAGGTGTCCAGCTCCCCTCTTTCCCTCTCCCTTCCCCCCAGAAGATGCCAAAGGGCCTTCACCCAGCCCCCGAGTCCATGCTCACTCAGGCCACTTGCCTAGATTCCCAGGCCCCTGGTCCTAGGGCGCCAAAAGGGTTAGGGAGGTGGCTAGATCTAGGGACTCCTCCTAATACTCAGGCCTCTAAGGAAAGGGCTGTCTGGGGGCACCTTCCTATAGCCCTAAGGCCTGGGGCCTCCAGGGAAGGTTACCACAGAAACAGGGGGAAAATATTACAAGGAAACACAATACCCGGCAGGGTCACCTGCTGACCGGGCTTCCTGCTGTGTTGCCCACCCCCAGCTCACTGCTCTCAAGCCTCCTTCTCCAGCCTTGCCTGGGCCTCCTTACCAAGGCTCTCCTTCCTGCCTCCCAAGAGCTGGAAGAAGCAGTCTTAAGCAGAAACTCTGCCCCTCCGTGGTTCCAAACAACAGCATCGAGGATGGCCCAGAGCTGAGCCCCCAACTCCTAATCCTTACTAACCCCTCCTCACCATCACCACAGGAAATCAAAGCTTCCTGCCCCAGAGGAAGTGCCCCATCTAGTGAACAAATCCAACACACACAAATGCACGGTCCTGGGAGCCTCCGGGAGGACAGATGCCCTCCCCCTGGCCCCAGGCCTTATTCAGGCCCTGCTTCCAGCAATACCCCACACCACACTGGAGGCCCCAGTCCCAAGTCTGAGGGCAGGCCAGGAAGAGTCAAGCTGTGGAGGGTGGGCCAGCAGAATGGGCACTGGCAGAGTGAGAAGGCCTGGTTCTGGCCGCTCCCCTGCCTGCCATTCCCTGACTGAGTGACCCTGGGTCTTGCATTAGCTCACCTTGTCTCAGGCCCCTGCCAACTTCAAAATTACCAGCCCTTAATGAAAGGCCAGGAGAAAGAAGGCAAAGAGAGATGGGGTTTCACAGGCTTCTGTCTTCCAAGTCCTTGGGCAAGCATGCCCACAGCTACCAGAGGGTCTCCACTCCCTACCCCATCACACATGAGTTTCTCTCTTGCCCAAGGGTTTTATATCAGAACTGAGAAAGTTCCAGGTTCCAATGCCCAGAGGCCACCAAGGACTAAAGCAGAGGTCCATTATCCCTAAGCAAACTGGAGGGGGTGGAAAATGGCACTGAACCTTGATTCTCCTCTCCATAGTCAACGTCTCCTGCTCTGCTCTGAGAAGTGTGCTTGGAATTTTCTCCCCATTTTACTGAAGGGGAAACTGAACTTCAGTGTCAAAGTGGAGTGAACTGCTTAGACATGCAAACTTCCCTGCCCCAAAACCCACTGTAAGACCTGGTGGCCACAGAGACACCCACCAAATAAGGGACACAGAGGCCTCGGGAGAACACTGCACCAGGACCATTCCAGGTGCAACACCAGGAGGCAGCTCTGAGCTTGCCTCTGAGCCTGGCCCTGCTGGGCAAGGAAGGACATCAGGGGACTAAAGGCAGAGGACTAGTCCCAATAGGTCCAAGACCTGGTTACCGTCTGGGCTCGCTGGGCTGGGTACCACTCAGCGAGACTACTCTGTGCCTTAGTTTCCCTCAGAAATGGCTGCAGAGAAGAAGAAAATGACTTAATAACTCATGGGTAGCAGCAGCCTATGGAGGAGGAAAAGGCCACCAAAGCACCTCATTAGAAGGCAGGGACCTGAGTCACAGTCTCCTTCCAGCCCTATGGCTGAATAGGGGTCCTAAGGAAGGTCCCACAGGTCCAGATGCAAGTCCAGGGAACAGGCTGAGAAGTCGATCTTGAGCTCCCAGCAGGGCCGCTGAGAGCCGATGCCCCATTCTCACCCTAGAAATCGGCAGGCAGAGCTGGGCCTCAGGCAGATGTTGCCTAGGAGAGTGGGCAGGGAGTGTTGGCAGCCAGACAGCCACTGTCCAGATGCAGGGGGAGGCCTTTGGGTGTGCAGGAGGACTTTGGGTGGCCTCCTCAGCCAGAGGGGATGAGGAGTGAAGAGCAGCCGTGGCTGGGGAGGTCAGACCCAAACAGGCAGCCACAGCGGGAAGCAATGGGGGTGGGGGCACTAGGTGGCCTGAGCGCCCCAAAGGGCTCTCTCCTAGCCCACAGGCCTAGAAACTCTGGTGGTGGGAACCCAGCTCATCCGCCAGATTTGCCGCCTGCTCTCACACTCCCCAACACCAACAGACCCCAGGCCTGGGGGGTGCACATCCTGTCCCCCACCCCTCACACAGCCTGTGGCACCCCTCTTCCCGCGCCGCTGCCGGCATTGACCTCCACAGCTCACTAGGGCACAGGTGTCTCTTCACCCTGATGGGTGAGCAAGGATGGGGGGCGATCCTCAGAGAAACCTCCCACTCAGAGACTCCTCCAAGGGACCTCTTTCCCTGCCGAAGGATCTGAGTAGGGCCCTGCCCGGCTCCACGGGATGGGGGCGCTGATGTCCAGCCCCACAAAGCCCAGCCCCAACTCAGTGGGTCCTGCCCTTTGCCCTCGCGCTTCCAAACCTTCCGCCCCGGAGCACCGCCCCCTCGCTGGGCCACCGCTGCCGTCCCTCCCTCCCCGGTTCCTCGGTTCGTCCTCCCCGGGAACAGGGGTGATGGGACGTGGGGCCCGCGCACCGGCGGCCGGGGCCTCCAACTCCCTCCCTCGGGCCTGTTGCTGCCCCGGGGCGGGCGGATGTGGGCGCCCCGCGGGAGGCCCGAGCCCTCTGGCCCCCGGAACCAGCCGCGACCCGGAGCCTGCCAGAGCCCCGCGGAGCCGGGCGGGACGGGCGCGGTCGGGGGGTGCACGCCGGGCTGGGCCCGCGGGGCCGGCCGGAGCCCGAGCCGGAGCCGGAGCCGGGGCCGGAGGCCGAGCCTGGGCGGGCGGCGCTGGGTGCCGCGCGCAGGGCGGGGCGGGGGGCGGCCGCCCAGTACTCACCAGCGCCGGGGCTGTGCATCCAGGGGCCGGGGCCCTCAGAGCGGGGGGCTCATGGCGGGGCGGGGGGCTGGGGCACCGGCCTCACATCCCCCCAGTCGCCGGAGGCTGCAGAGCGACTGTGAGACGGCGAGAGGAAGGGAGGGGGCCGAGAGGGGGAGGGCCCTGGCAGCCCGGCCGGCCGGGTAGGATGACAATGGAAGGAAATGCTTTATCTGAGTCTGAGAGCGGGCCAAGGGGGAGGGGAGGGAGGGGGCAGGCGCTCGCGGCCCTGGGACACACCACCCCGGCAGACGCTGCACCGGGCGGCGCACAGGCGGGCCGCAGACACCACGCGCGGCCGGATCGCGGCGGGGTGCTGCGCACGGCCAGAGAGGCAGCGCTGAACCCGGAACGCCGGCCGCGGCCCCGAGCCCGAGCCGCCGCGAGGCGCTCCGTGCAGTGCACAATTCCCGGAAACCCAGCTACCTGGGCGCACGCACCCTCGCATACACAGCGTACACGAGCACGCATCCATGTTTACAAGGGGCAGAATCATTTATACAGCACACACTGGGGCTTCGGGGTGGACCCCCGTGCACACATTACATACCCGTACAGCCCACAAGCACGCGGGCACAGTGGGACACGCGTGGAGTCCCATGTCCCATACAAGGAATCCCAGACGAACACCCCCCACCACACACACACACATAAGCACGACTTGCCTCAGGAAAGTTCCAGGATCTGATTTGAATCACTGCCCAGCCCTCCCCCACTGGCACCCCCCCCCAACACACACCATGCCTGCTGAGGGGAACGGAAGGGTCCAGCCTGTTCCTATTAAAAGAAAAAGGGTGTGGGGGTGGTGCAGATTTTGAAAGTTTTCTTTTTTTAAAGAAATTTCTCAAGGGATTTCCTTCCCTCCTCTCCTCTTCCTCTCTTCCTCCCATTCCTCTCCCTCCACAACCCCCCTCTTTCCCCCTCCCGGTCCCTATGAGTCAAACTTCAGCAATGTGCCCAGTGTCCCCCAGTGCATTACAGCGGATCACAGAAATGTTCCAGTCTGTGAGTCGGAATGCAGCCGCCTCCAGCCCTCCCTCAGCTAATAAACTCAGCTCAGGGCCGGCTTTAGGCAGTGGCCCTCCCTGCCTCTCCCTCCTCTTTTAGCTAGAGAGAAGGTCAGATTCAGGGGTCAGGGGTCGGGGTTAAGGACCTCACCATTGTGCTTCCTGGGCTAGCTGGTCAACCATGTCTGCCTCCAGCAATCTGGAGCTGCTCCTAGGAAGAGGAGAGGTCCACCACGCAGGAACACTGGGCTCTCTGCAGCATGAGGCGCCACCACTGCAAACCAAGGAGCAGCTTCCCCTGACCCTATCCTATCTCCCACAATCCTAAGAAACCCCAAGAATCCAGAGAAGGAGAAATTGAGGCAGCCGCAGAGGTGGAGTCAGGTCTGATCAAAAGCAGGAGCCCACAGTGGCCTAGGAGGGCTTGGCCATGCTGGTCGTGAACTTCAAACCGTAGATTCTATTCTGTTCCCTCAGGCACAGCTCAGGACTCACTATCTGTTGCTACCAGCATATTCAGCATGGGACTTCTTACTTCATCCCCTTTCCTTGTCCCAGTTCTCCGTCGACAGGCAGATCCAACCCTTCTGCGCTTGTTAACTTATCCTCCCAAATGCCTTTCCTGGCATTCAAGCCCTACTACAACATGGCACCAGACTCCATACACATCCCTGCCCAGTGCCTCCTGGTACTTCGGGCTCAGTAGTGTTAGTCGCTATTATTACTATCATTATTTCCACCAGACTGGGCTGCTAGCTGCTTCCCATCATGTCCTCACGCTTCCGCACTCCCTTGCCTTCGCTCATCATGCTCCCTCCAAAATAAATGTCCTCCCCAGCCCCTTTCTCCTTCTGTTGAAATCTTTCCAATCCTCAAGACCCACTCCCTATCTAGTGGGAGGGAGGGAGGGAGCGAGGAAGGGAGGGAAGGAAGGAAGGACTGGAAGAAAAAGAAAGTGACTGTACCACTTTCTCCAGGAGGCTTTCCCAGATTCCCATAGCCAAGAGGGATTCTTCCCTGAACTGTGTGGTCTTTATACATTGACCTTCACCCACCTAGTCTACTTGTATCAACTGTCTTCCTTCCAAGAGCATTCAAGAGTGGATATCCATGAGTCCAGCTACTGCCTTAGTCATGGGTGCATTTCTTGCAGTGTCTTGAACAGAATTCAAACTTGATGTGAGTTATTTGTCCAATTGGGACAGATGTTCATGACTTTTAAGAACCTTCTCCAGGCCGGGCGCAGTGGCTCAAGCCTGTAATCCCAGCACTTTGGGAGGCCAAGACGGGCAGATCACGAGGTCAGGAGATCGAGACCATCCTGGCTAACACGGTGAAACCCCGTCTCTACTAAAAAATACAAAAAACTAGCCAGGCGAGGTGGCAGGCGCCTGTAGTCCCAGCTACTCGGGAGGCTGAGGCAGGAGAATGGCGTAAACCCAGGAGGCGGAGCTTGCAGTGAGCTGAGATCCGGCTACTGCACTCCAGCCTGGGCGACAGAGCGAGACAGCTACAGTACACTCTTTCACCCCATAACTACCCATGCTGACTCTCCAAGACACATGCTGTTCCACCTTAGGTATGTCATCCCCAGCCCTCAATTCCAAGCCAGATCATCCTCCTTCCAAATGCCTCTTTGGTGTCCATAGACTCCTGAAAAACTACTTGGTTACTGCAGACCCCCAGCCACATGCCTGCTATCTCCCTTGTCTAGCTCCACAATTGCTCCCAACCCTCAACATACACATATCCGTAGCTCTTATGTAGCTATTTCTGTACTAAAGCCAGGCCCTTTTATGCTCATTTCTTCCATGTGCATTGTGCATGCATTTATTTGTGAGTCTTCTTTCTCTCTTTAACCTCATCACTGGGTTTTGAGTGATCTGAATAAAAAGGCTATCTCCCTGCCTGTCTGTCCACACACTGCCCAACATGTGGCTTTCTACACATACCAGGACTCACTGCCTCCAACATATAGTCAGAGAAAAAGACAGCATGTGCAACCTGCATCTGGGAAAGCTGGACTGTGTCTCTCCTTCCCCTGCCAGATTTACCTACCAGACCCCGCCTCATGGCAGAATCCTAAGCCAGTTTCTAAGTCACATGTCCCTTACCAGGATAAATTAGAAAGCCTCCAAGAACCTTAGAGACATGAGACAGAGAAATGCAAGCTACCTCTGTCTCCTGTAGCCTGGTTACTATGGGGAGGCTTTTTTTTAAAAAGCTCTTGAGTCCAGGCCTCTCATAGCTTGCTCAGCTGAACACCTAGCAGAAGAGACTGGCCCCAGAGGACCTGCCTTGGCTTCCTGAGCCTTCCCTAGAGTCTTTGGCCAGCACAAAGCCTGAAGACACCCCTATCTGCTTCCCTTTGGGACTCTGGGCCTACTTGACCTTCTCTTTCTCCTTTTCCTCTCCTTCTTTCCTTAGTTAGCTACTGTTTACCATTCACTGCGTAGTAGTCCTTGCTATCCCCTGGACAAACATTAGATCATTTATTCTGAACAATAATTCTTGTTATGCTCATGAGTAAGCATGGCCTTTATGTTTAAGAAACCTGACCAAAGTTGCACAACTAGTAAGTGACGGGGCCATTCATTCATTCAACAAATATTATTGGGTGCCTACTTTGTGCCAGGATTTAAAGCCCCAGAAAATTATCCAAACTTTCTGATACCCTCTGTTCCCAACCTTCTAGATGTGGAGGCCACAGCCACAATTCCTCCCCTAGCCTGCGCTTCTCCTCACACACTTTCCACAAAGCCAACCAGAAAGTGCTCCTTCCCCAAGGCCTCAGTGAGATCTCAGTGGACACCTATTGTGTTGGGTTAGTTTGGATCTTGCATTTCAGTTTCTGGATCTGGAATCAAATGCCAGTTCATAGGGTTTGGGACTTGCAGATTAGTAGGGGAGATTAGGTCCCCAACTCCGAATAAAGGGTTTAATGGGACCAGACATAAGAGATATAAGAAGTAGAGGAAGGAAAAAAGAAAGGAAAGAAGAAATGGGAAAAAAAAGGAAGGAAGGGATAGCAAAGGAAAGGAAAGAGGGAAGGAAGGCCTGGAAGAAAAAGAAGGAAAGAAAGATAATTTAGGATTTATTGAGCATGTTCTACATATCACATGCTGTTCAAAGCCCTTTCACTTAAATCTCATTATTATCCCCATTGTTTCCATGAGCAAAGTAAAACTCAGAAAGACAAAATGATCTGCCCAAGGCCACAGAGCCAGTAAGTTACTTAATCCCAAGTATGTCTGATTCAGAGCCTGTACAATTTCATAGCAGGTCAAAACAATGAAGAAGCCATTGCCAGGGTCTCCTGTTCCAGTATAGCCTGCTTCCTTGAGGTCCCTATACATCTCATTCCAGATGCCAAGTTTCTGACCCCAACCATGTGGTCTCATCCCTGTTTCCCACCTTTACCTGTTGCACAGCACAGGCAGAATCAGAGGAACCGTATAAGTATTCTGGGTAGGGTTGGGGGTGTGGCTTTGGGGTACAGGCAGGCAGTCCCCTATCTAGGATTTCATGATCTGAGGGAAGAGGTGCCAAATCCTTCTGGGCCAGAATTGGATGGCTAGATCAAGAAGAGGCTGCAGTGTGGCTATAAGTACCAGGGCCTCAGGTTGGGAGGGTAGATGACTGCGGGGACTGGGGCAGGTGGAGAGAACTAAGCTGGTCCCTTCCCTTTACCCCCATCTCCCTACAGAGTCAACAAAGGTGATGTGGTTTCCCCTGTGGTCTGTTGCCCTAGACACCTGCAGTTCTGAATATACATGTATATGTCTATGTGCCAACTATGTGGCAGGGGACACAAGGAGAAAGCACTGGGACAGGATGGGGAGGGGCAGGAAGCCAGACAGTCTCCTCAAGCCCAAGACAGAGAAGGTACCATGAATGAAAAGATGGCAACGGTCACCCCTTTGACTATGCCAGGTCCCCAGCCAGGAGCATCAGGAGAGAGCTAGAAAGGAGACATTGTGGGGATCAGGAGCCTGGGCTGGTAGTCAGGGAACTTGAGTTTTAGGCCCAGTTCTGCCATTAACTTCCTGGGTCACACCTTTCTAAGTCTCAGTTTCCTGCTTTGTAAATAGCAATATCTTGGCTACTTAACCTCACAGGGCTGGCCTGAAATCAGATGAATAATACATAAAAAGATTTGTACCACTGTGAGTTTTAGAATGATTGTCCTGATGGCATAACAAATATTACAATTGCTTACTTTAGTTCCTGGATCCACAACACACCCAGAGTGTGGAGATGAGAACATTAAAAACAAAAACAAAAACAAAGCCCCTGCCCTTCTATTGGTCACAGAGTGTGGAGGAAACAAAACAAACACACAAAATACTTGAAAGCCTCTTGCAACGCCAACTATTTTAAAAATCTCACTATGTGATCTTGGCCAAGTTGCAACCACCCTGGGCCTCAGTTTTCTCATCTGTCAAATGAGGGGGCTGCTTTAGATCATCTCTATTTGTTTTTCTGAGTCTAAAGCAGTTTTCTGATTCTGTTATTCCAAGTGTAAATGAGTGCATCGCAAAGAGGGAAGACTTGAGTACATCAGGGCAGAACATGGCCTCAATGAAGCTGGCAAGTGTCGGTCAAGCTGGGTTTTGAAAGAGCCCAGAGATGTGAATCAGAGTGGGGAGAGAAGAGGGGGTGACATTCCAGGTAGAGGGAATGGCATGTGCAAGGGCGAGGCAAGGAAGCAGAGGGTGGCAAACAGATTAGCCAGGCTCAGGAATGAGGTTGGCAGGATTGGAGGGGCCTGGGGAGGAAGTCGGGAAAGGAAGACTAGAAGGGGGCAGTCCCAGGGCTGAGTGGCTAAGATGTGAAAGTGGGGGAGGAATATGGGTGGGGAGAGACGCTCTCAGCCCGAGTTCGGTGCCAAAGCCTGTGGAGCCAAACTCCACCCAGGAGAGAGGGAAAGCAGGGTCCCCTTGCCAAGAGGCCCCACCCACCAGGGAAAGCCCTTCCCTCCCTACCCTCCTCTCCCAGCTTCACTCCCAACCCTGAGGTAAGCAAGGCCCCGCTTAGGCCAGAACCTTGTTCATGGCAGAAACACACAGATGGGCAGCCACCACATCCTTCTATAACAATAATGCCAGCAGCAAAATAATAATAATGATAATGATGAAATAAACTACCCATCGCCTGCTCTCTGATAAAACCCCTCAGCAGCAAAACCTCACGATGTACCCATTGCATTTACTAGAATATTTGCTCCCAAAAGCTGCAAGTGTTTTATAAGATTATCTAGTCTCCAGGATCCCCTAAACCTAACACTATATCAAAACCACATAGGCCGGGTGCAGTGGCTGTCGCCTATAATCCCAGTACTTTGAGAGGCCAAGGCAGGTGGATCATCTGAGGTCAGGAATTTGAGACCAGCATGGCCAGCATGGGGAAACCCCACCTCACCTAAAAATACAAAAATTAGCCAGGTGTGGTGGCACATGCCATTAATCTCAGTTACCCGGGAGGCCGAGGCAGGAGAATTGCTTGAACCCAGGGGGTCGAGGTTGCAGTGAGCTGAGATTGCGCCACTGCACTCCAGCCTGGGCGACAGAGCAAGACTGACTCAAAAAATAAATAAGTAAATAAAAACCACTTAAAAGAACCTGTGAAAAAAAAGATTCCTGAGTCCTATCCCAGACCCCATCAGACTCTTTGAGAAGGTTGGATAGTACCCAGGAACCTGCAGCACCACAGGTAATTCTAAAGTGTGGTTAAGTTTGGGACTCCCTGGTCTAATCCAAACCATTCCTTTTACAGATGAGGAAACGGAGGACATGAGGAGGATGTAAATTGCCAGAGATGACACGGTTAATCAGGGCCGGGGCAGGCAGAGAACTCGGGCCCCCACGCTTCTAGGTCAGCGCTCCTTCCACATCCCGCACTGCCCAGCCCGGAGATGCCTGTGCCAGCAGAGATTATGGTCAGGGAGGCAGCCACTGGGCCATATTCTAATCATGAGTGAGAAGAAATTCGTCTGAGTTGCAAAATGCCTTTCTGCAGCCAGCTCACCATTACTTGCTCCAGTGGGCCCCTGCAGGGGTACTGTGGTCCTCCCGCTGGCAGGCTTGAGCTTCGGCCTTGCCATATGCCCCAGCACAACCCTCCAGTTGCCCAGGGGCGATACTGGTTGGCAGACAGGATCCCACTTTACTACAAATCTCAACGTGCTTCCTATTTGGAGGCACGTACCTCTGACTCCAGAATCTCCAGGAGAGACCCCTGAGAAGGTCTTGGCCTGAGGACACTCACCTCTCTTTCCCCAGGAGTGTCTTTTAGGGTGGGTTTGGATTATGCGCCTGTGAATCAGGAGATTAGAGGCAAGAAAGAGAGCAATGAGCTGAGGGCGGCTAAGCTGGGAGGCGAGCAGGGGTGTCCTGGCTGAGACCCTGAAAAACTCCACCCGTGGCCGGGCGCAGTGGCTCACGCCTGTAATCCCAGCACTTTGGGAGGCCGAGGCGGGCGGATCACGAGGTCAGGAGATAGAGACCATCCTGGCTAACTCGGTGAAACCCTGTCTCTACTAAAAATACAAAAAAAAATTAGCTGGGCGTGGTGGCGGGCGCCTGTAGTCCCAGCTACTAGGGAGGCTGAGCCAGGAGAATGGCGTGAACCCGGGAGGCGGAGCTTGCAGTGAGCCAAGATCGTGCCACTGAACTCCAGCCTGGGTGACAGAGTGAGATGCCATCTCAAAAAAAAAAAAAAGAAAAGAAAAACTCCACCCGTGATCATCACCATTATACTCCTCTTCACCAACACACATTTGTTGAGCATCTACTGTGATGTGAGGCACCGTGTCGCATCACAGGCACAGAGGCACAAAAAAAAAAAAAAAAAAAAAGCCACAGTGAGGAATTCATCACCTCCTGGGGAGCAGGATACAGTCTAAGAACAGAACCTGGAGTGGAGAAAACTGTTGGATGAGGGATTCAAATAACATATGCCACAAAGGAGAGGGTGGATTCAGAGTCACCAGAGTTCCAAGCAGGAAGAGACCTAATGGATCAATGTGGGTTGGGGAGATGGTTCTGCCCTCACCTGCTCTCCTCTGTGCTTGGGGTCTGAGGAAACCCAGAACAGTGATTCTAGAAGTCTGTCTCATCAGATCCCTCACTCCAGCTTGGCCTAAATGACTAGGAGTGGGAAGGTAGAGGAGGCAGAGACAATGTGCAGACATCTCCCTTGGGCAGGCCCTGAGTCCTGGGCTCCAGGGTTCCCTGCACTGAGCTTTCTCTCTCTTTCTCTCTCTCTTTTTTTTTTTTTTAGACAGAGTTTCACTCTTGTTGCCCAAGCCGGAGTGCAATGATGCAATCTCAGCTCACTGCAACCTCCGCCTCCTGGGTTCAAGCAATTCTCCTGCCTCAGCCTCCCAAGTTGCTGAGATTACAGGCACGCACCACCACGCCTGGTTAATTTTTTGAATTTTTAGTAGAAACGGGGTTTCACCGTGTTAGCCAGGCTGGTCTCGAACTCCTGACCTCAGGTGATCCACGTGCCTCGGCCTCCCAAAGTGCTGGGATTACAGGCATGAGCCACCACGCCCGGCCCCCTGCACTGAGCTTTTAAGAGATCATTTAGGCCGGCACGGTGGCTCACACCTGTAAATCCAGCACTTTGGGAGGCTGAAGCGGGCAGATTACCTGAGGTCAGGAGTTCGAGACCAGCCTGGCCAACATGGCAAAACTCTGTCTTTACTAAAAACACAAAAATTAGCCAGGCATGGTAGCGGGCGCCTGTAATCCCCACTACTTGGGAGGCTGAGGCAGGAGAATGGCATGAACCCAGGAGGCGGAGGTTGCAGTGAGCTGAGATTGTGCCACTGCATTCCAGCCTGGGTGACAGAGCCAGACTCCAAGTCAAAAAGAAAAAAAAAAAAAAAAGAGATCATTTAGAAGCACCCAGAGGAGTGGACAGAGTGAGGAGGTGTTGTACTGTGGTTGCGAGCAAGGATTTGGTGTCGAGCTGCTTGGGCTGGAGCTTGTTGCTTCCCCACTGCTTGACCTGATGATATTATTTAACCTCGAGGAGTCTTGGTTTCCCATCTGCAGATTAGGGGATGAAGTGCCTGCTATATTAGGGTTGTTGCAAGGACTGATGAGATCGGAACATGAAATACTTAACTACAGTGCCTGACACACACTGGGCTGTTAGGGACAGAGCTCCAATGCTTACATCAGTAATAGAAGAAAGACAGTGTCCTGTCTCTTTTGTCTCCCTAAGCCTGTTTTCCTCTATAATTTGAGGTCTCAAAGTGAGTACTGAGCAGATTTATGCAAATGAATCCAATAGGGCCTATCGCCCAAGCTGACCTTTCTAGGGTGTACAGCCAGGCTACAGAAATGAGAAAATAGGTGCAACTTTCCTGATCCTCCTGAGATCCTCAAGTGTTGTCTTGAAGTTGAGGGGAACCTGGACCAGGCTGCAGGGAATGCCACAGGGACTGCAGAAAGGGCCTGGCCTCCCCTCCCAAAACACTGCACATCTGGAGTGATCTGCCCATCTGGCTACATCCCTGGGGCAATGGCCACAGCTGTTATTTGAGGGAGGAAACATCCAGCTCCTTAGCCAGTGCCTGGGGTTGGGGAGTGGGGGGGGGGGCTATAAATAACTAAGAGAACCAGGGGGCCAACGTTGACCTTTGGGGGGCAGGAGCTGGTGACTTCCCCCTCCTTGCTTGAGTCCAGAGCCAGAGTTTTAGCAAAACAGGAAGAGGCAGCAGCAGCTTCTGGGAAAGTGGGAGTGGCTCCCCTTCCCCCACTTGCCTGGGGCCTTCGGATCCCAGCCAGGACCTGGGAGAGGTGGAGTCATCTAGGCAAGAAGAGGGAGGGGCAGACCCACGCAGACTGGGCCCCAGCTTCAGTGCCCTCAAATGGCGCAGCCCGGGCACAGGAAAAGGAGAATGAGACAGAGAAGGGCAGCCCAATGGAGTATATCTGCCACCCTGGTCCCCTCCTGTTCCCTTCTGTTCTCCAGGAAGGACAGGCATTAGAAATGGAGCTCAAAATGTGCCTGTGACCCAGGTAGTGTACAGGGAGGTTCAAAGTCAAGTTGAGTACACCTCCATCTCTCATCCCCTCCCAGCCTGCGGGGAGCTGAGCCTGAGCCCAAGTGGGTAGGAGGGAGGGCTCTAGACGGGGGAAGGACACCTCTGGGCTTCTGGAAAGAGATCCAGGACCTGGCCCAGGTGGAATGATAGAAAAATCTTCCAATGAACTATCAAGGTGAGGCAATCCAAAGGTCTGGGTGGTGGTCCTGGGTGAGTGCTTTTCCAGAAAAATGGGGCATCTACAGGGACAAGCTCAGGAGAGCTAAGCTTCAGTCCAGAGACCCTCATAAAGTCAAAGACTGAAGGAATTATCCAGGAAATGTTGCCTGGCTTTGCTTTGCCTGAGTGAGGCTGGACACCGAAAATCTGTCCTTCAGTGTCTGGAGACATCTGGTTGGAGCTCTGGCTGGCCCACACCTCTAGTAGGGTCTGTACCTGTGTCTGTCATGGACTGCCCTTGTCTCCTGAACCTGGAGCCCCACATTTCACCTGCTGGGAGGGTCTAGATCAGCGCTGTCCAATGGAAACAGAATGTGAGCCACATATGTAACTTATTTTCTGTTAGCCACATCAAAAAAAGGAAAAATAAACAGGTGAAATTCATTTTAGTAGTATATTTACGTAACTTAATAGAGTAAATCTAAAACATTATTTTGATATGCAATCAAAATAAAAAATTACTAATGAAACCTTTTACTTTTTTTCTCCATACTCAGTGTTTGAAAGCCAGTGTATATTTTATACTTATAGCACATTTCAATTCTGACTGGCCACATTTCAAGTGCTTAGTAGTCACATGTGGCCACTGGCTACTGTATGAACAGCACAAGTTTAGACTTACAGCTTCGCCTCTTCTGCATCCCTTCCAGTCTCTTGTTGGAGAAGAGGCTCAAGAGGTGAAGGAAAACGCTGGTGAGGTCAGTGTAAAGGGTTAATTTGCTCTAGGAGGTTGACCACTCACTTTGGCTTTCAAGCATCTGTCTCTAGACCTGGATCAGTTCTAGTGTCCAGGCAGGCAAGGAAATTGAGGCATGGAGCAGCATCTTCCCTGACAGCTGGCCTTTTCCTGCCCTTCCCAGCACTCTTTCTCTGAGCAGAAGGTTGATAGAATCCGATTGCCTCTTCAGGCTCATTAGCCTCCACCTTCCTCTTTCCTCTCCCAAAAGCGACTCCAAACCCAAAGGTATTTGAGTAGCTGAGTTAGGGAATATGGGAGGAGAAGCAAATTTGGAGGAAAATGCAGAATGGAGCTTTGCACAGGTGGAGTTTGAGGTGCTGGTGGGATGAACAAGAGGGGCTGTTGAGTGGACTGTTGGTATCTGGAGCTCAGGGAAGAATTTGGAGGTCATCAGTGAGAGATGAAATTGTAAGAGTGAATGACATCACAAGAGCAGGGGAGAAGAGAGGAGAGAAGGGGAGGGCAGGGAAGATGGCTAAATACAGAAACGTGAGAAAACAAAGTTTTCTCGGATGGGCGAGGAGTGGAAGCTGGAGGAGGTCAGGAGCAGTCACAGATTTCAGTGAAGCAAGAGGAAGTACATTGGAATCCCAAGTGGAAGAGAATGTCAAGAAGGAGAGACTCACACTTGGTTGCAGTTGACAATGCTTTAAAATCATTCCTTTTTTTTTTTTTTTTTTGAGATGAAGTCGTGCTCTGTCACCCAGGCTGGAGTGCAGTGGTGTGATCTCCGCTCACTGCAACCTCCACCTCCCGGGTTCAAGTGATTCTCCTGCCTCAGCCTCCTGAGTAGCTGGGATTACAGGCACCAGCCACCAGGCCCAGCTAATTTTTACATTTTTAGTAGAGACAAGGTTTTACCATGTTGGCCAGGCTGGTCTGACCACAGGCAATCTGCCTGCCTCGGCCTCCCAAAGTGCTGGGATTACAGGTGTGAGCCACCGCACCTGGCCCTAAAATCATTCTTATAAAGAGAGCTCACACAAACTGTTAAGAAGCACTGGAACAGTGGAGACTAAAGTTCAAAGCCCAGAAACAGACTCTTCTGGAACAGAGGAAATACAACTCACAAGTAAAGGTAGGGTTATGTTTAACCTGATTGTCATCAAAGTAATGCCAATTAAAATGAGACAAAGGTAGGTGCCTTTTTGAAACATTAGCGAGAGCTCGGTGAAGTGTGTGTGCTGTCGGTAATGGCGTAACCTCTTTTGAAATCAGTTTGGCAATATATAGTAAGAGCTATAACGTGCTGTTACCCTTTGGCTCAATAACCCCACCCAGTATATCCTAAACTAGATTTCTGTAGCCACAATTGGGGGAGGAGGAGGAGCAGAATATGTGCCTAATGATGTCCCCCATCACACTGCTTATAATATAGAAAATTAGAGACAATTTGAACACTATGATTGGAAAATTGTGGAGGTAAATTATGATATTATATCTCCACTTAACAGAAAACTACGAAACTGTTAAGAAGATGTTTATATGCAACCTAGCATCACAAGAGAACATAGATTGGTGCATACCCTATGACTGCAACTGTATTAAAAAACATATACGCATGGAGGAGAAGGTGAAGAGGAAGTATGTGCCATAGGTAATGATTATGTAGCGTGGAATGGGTATATATGGTTTTGGTCTCACTTAATGAGTCTTAACATTGTGGAGAGCGGGAATGAGGGTTGACCAGAAGCTGAGATTTGGGTCTCAGCTATAGGGAAGGACCTGACAACCTTCCAGAGGCCATGAATATGTTTATCTGGCAACTTAATGGACTGAGCTCCGACTGCAAGGCAGGTGCGGTCACTGTGGGTATCAGCTTAGCACTCTCCTGATAGGAAAAAGCCCACCGTGAGGGACGACAGCCAGGTGCTCACCACGGATTCCCTCCCGTGCATGGGAAGCTCCTGGAGCCCCATAGTCTCCTCTACTATTGTTGGGGAGCAGGCCGTGGCAGGTGCCTGTGGGGACAGCCCCCAGAGGACAGGGCCGGCTGCAGGAGGAACAGAGTGTCTGCAGTAGTGGCCACAGTGAGGTGAGGAGCTCAGCGGGTGTGAGGGCCTCTCTGCTCTGGGGTGGGGGTTGGTGGGCTGTGGTTGGCCACCTGCTGCTTCACATCACCCCGAAGGGGACATGAGATGCAGGGGCCATCACCTCCACGGCGCCCCCAGGAACTCTACCCAGGCCCCCACCTACAGTGCCATTGGGCCTCCTGCTCCTCCCCCCTCCACTCTCTTCCCACAACAACACACTGAGGCCTTGAAATAACACATCTTTCTTTACGCCATCATTTCCACAGAATTTGCCTATGATTCATTTGTTGTCAAGAGGTATTAAAACCTCCAGCTCCCAGGCACCCTGGTCTTTGTACCCCTCCCTCCTAGGTCCCACCACTCCCCTTTCCACTGTGTCCTGCCCAGCTCTTACCCTGTCTTCCTGAGCCCCAGCATCCCAAACTCAGCGCCACCTCACACACCCCCACCCCCACCCCTCTCCTCCTCACTTGACCCCTTGGGGAACAGTGGGAAGGGGCTAGGGCAGGTCCAGATGGCACCCACCCACCTCCCCAGCCCAGCTCCACCGGAGGAATGCCCTGCTGGGAAGGCCTCTAGCCTTAGGACTTGGAGATGAAGCCCTGGAAAGGGAAGAAAACTCTCTTTGCCTAAAAACAGGAGGCAGTGGAACCTTCAGACCCAGAAGCTGCCCCTTTCTGTGACTCCCCAACCCCCTCACTTGGGGAGGCTGGATTTTCCTCATACCTCCAGACCTGGTCCCTGGGTCCCTCCCCATCACTGTTTCTGACTAGGCACAGGGGTATAGAGTTTCCACGGTGTGTGTGTGTGTGTGTGTGTGTGTGTCGGGGAGTAGGAAAAGCTGTCTTCTCACACCCTCATTACCCAGTAAGGCTTTGGGGTTCCCCTCCCGGGCCCTCCCCAGGGCTGTGTAGGTGTGTCAGGGAGCTAGAAGGAGGGGGTGGCAGGAGAGGAAGAGGGTGAGGAGCGAGGGGGCTGGGGGGCTGTTGGGAGCTGGGCTGGGGTGAGGGGAGCTGCTGTGGTCGGGTTATCTGATGTGATGAGCCAGGTGTGCAGCTTCGAGGCTCTGGGGGTGGGGGAAGAGCAGCCTGAGAGAGAAGTAGAAACGGCAGAAGCAGCCTGGAGCCAGCGAGGTAGACAGGAAAGACAGAGGTGGGAGAAGAGAGCCTTAGTGAACCCAGGAAGGCCTCTCCCCAGAGGAGGAGCGCTTTTCTCCTCAAGCTCTGGAGGCAACACCAGAGCAGACAGGCAGGTGGGCAGGGGGGTGTCCCCTGCCTCTGCCATGGCCCAACTTTGCCAGCTCCCCAGCTCCCAGGGAACCAGGCAGCCTCCCCTCAACACTGCAGAGTTGATGGGCTCGAAGGTCCAGCCTTATCCCTGAATCAGAGCAGTTGGAGACAGTTGAGGCTCTATAATCTCGGTTGGGGGTTAACGGGTGGAGGAGGCTTTGCAGGAGGAGATAATGGGGCGGACCTCAGGTCCTCCGCACTACCCACCAGCACACCACCGTGGAGCTGGGGGAGTGAGCGGGGTTGTCGGCACCATGGGCCAGGCCAGGGGTGTGTCTGCCATCCTTGGAGCTGGGTTGAGGGCCAACCTGGCCTTTCACAGAGGGGTCTACCTGTGAGTCCTCGCTTCTACCCTGTCTATCCCTGACTTGGAATGTGTTGGAAGAGCTGCTTGTAAGGAAGATAATATCAGGTCAGAGGTTATCTCTTTAGAGGAGAGGGTCCCCAGAGGATGATGAAAATTACAGTAATAAAGTTACAGTAATACAATTACATTTACCGAGCACCAAACTCCATGCCAAGCGCAATTGTAAATACTACATAGTAGCTCAGGTGGTCTTCACAACACCTAGGAAGTAAGTACCATTACTCTCTTTGCTTTACAGAAGAGAGACGAATAGCCAGCAGTCCCACAGAGACTCAGGGGAGTGCCAGGGTTCAAGTCCGGCTCCTGCTAGATGCCACTTCTGCTGCTCTTCACTGCTGCCCTAGACAAGGCCGGGCCCTGCGGCGTGCTGCAAGCCTTCCTTCCGTTATCTTTACCAGCTCTACACTGTCATTCACAGATGAGAAAGCCGAGGCTCAGAGAGCTCACACATTTCCCCCAAGGTTACACAGTCAGTAAGAGACACTATCAGGATTCTGATGACCTGCTCTTAAAGTTCATCTCTTAATCACTCCTTGCCTCCCTCAAGGTTGAGGAGTGGGGTGGAGAGGAGACCAGGAGAGCAACTGAGCTCCATCTGCCTCCGTGACCCCCGCAGCCCAGAGCTCTGCCAGCAGTGGTAGGAGGAGTGTGGTTAGTATTTGCTGATGAATGAACAACCGAAGGACAAAATAATGAACTGTCATCTTCCAAGACCAAGGATTGCAGAAGCCACTGATATCCTGCCCACCGCCCTCCCCATCCACTCCTCTACCACCTCCAGTCCTTCCTGTGAACACAGCAGAGGCAGGAGCCCCTTGGGGTGGGGTCCCTATCAGGGAGGAAGTGCAGCTGGCTTCTCCCCCACCCCCGTTATCACTTCTCCCCCATCCCTACTTTATCACCCAGGGCCTCCACAATCCCCTCCCTGTCCCTCTCCGGGGGCTCCTGGGTAGGAGAGGGAAAGCCATGGAAATCAGTGGGGCTGGGGGAAGCGGAGGAAGCAGAAAGGATACCAGGAGCATTTCCCCGACACATTTAACCTGGGGCTCACAGTCTTTGCCAGGCTGGGCCAGTGGCGTAGAGGACCAAACCCTTTCTGATAGGGCGCTTGATCTATCTGGCTGGCCTAGTAGGCAAATGGGGAAATGGTAGTCAGGAGCTGACAAAGTTGGGGCACCTGCCCTCACTTCAGCCCTAGCCCCATGCCGGCTGCCACAGATGTTCACAGGTGTCTGCAGGATTGTTTTGTTTTTGTTGTTTTTTGAGATAGGCTCTCGCTCTATTGCCCAGGCTGGAGTGCAGTGGTGCGATCATGGCTCGTTGCAGCCTCAACCTCCCGGGCTTAGGCAGTCCTCCCACCTTGGCCCCCCAGGTAGCTAGGACTACAGGCACACGCCACCAGGCCCAGCTAATTTATTTTTAAAATTTGTTTGTAGAGATGCTGTCTCTCTATGTTGCCCAGGCCGGTCTTGAACTCCTGGCCTCAAGTAATCCTCCTGCCCCGGCCTCCCAAAGTGTTGGGATTACAGGCATGAGCCACCATGCCCAGCTAGGATTTGGGATAGGCTCGGGGTGGCACGGGCCTTTCCAGAGACCCAGTACGCTTCTGAATGCAAGTGAAGAGTGCAGTGGGGAGGCCCTACGTAACTAAATAAGGGCTGTCAACCAGGCTATGTATGAATTTTCCATTCACCACCAAGATCTGGATGTCTAAGGGGAGCTCTGCCCACTACCCCCAGGAGCTCATGGGAGCTTCTTCCTGCCTTCCTCCTCTCAGCAACCAGTATCCAGGAGGTCATGCCTTCCTTTCCAGAGTCCAGCTCAAACAATTTGCAGAACAATCTAGCTTGAAATTTGATACTTGATCCACCCCTCCGTGCATCCCCTAGATCAAATAACCCTGGATCTGTGACCCTTGGCTCAGATCTGTCTAATTCTTAGAGTCTGTTCAGACTTGGAGTGAGGCTGTTGAGTCCTGAGGAGGGAGGGGCTGTGGCAGCATTGACAAGTTCCCCACATTCCTGTGGTACCTGAGTCTTTCCAATGCCTCCCCTCACCTGAGGCTCAATCTCTCATTACCCACCCGCTTCCCTACCTTATCAGTGAGGTCTTGAACAACTGAACCAAAGAGCTTCTGGTTCATGCGCTAATGTTAACCTGCAAGAGGACACAGTCTTTGGCTCTGTCTCAGTCAACTCTGAATATGGTAAGCAGACCTAGGTTTTGGAAGATGCAAGAGCAGGAGGGATGGTCAGAATACTGTATGACAAAATGAGGATTCAAAACATTCGAGTAAGCCAATATGGGAGAATCAAATCAGATAAATATAAAGAGGGATAAATGCTACATTCTGCATTTAGTCAAAACAAATTGGTGGCCAGGCACGGTGGCTCACACCTGTAACCCCAGCACTTTGAGAGGCCAAGACTTGGGAGGAAGGGAGGGGGGATTGCTTTACGTCACGAGTTCAGGACTAATCAAAGCAACATAGAGGGACCTCATCTTTACAAAACACAAAAAAATTAGCTGAGTGTGCCGGTGGTCCCAGCTGCTCAGGAGGCTGAGATGAGAGGATTGCTTGAGCCCAGGAGTTTGAGGCTGCAGTGAGCTATGATCATGCACTCTGGCCTAGGCCACAGAGGGACCATCTCTCTCTCTTTCTCTCTCTCTCTTTCTCTCTCTCTCTCTCTCACACACGCGCGCGTGCACACACACACACTCAGCCAAGTACAGAATGAGGGGGATGTGGCAGACACTTTAGGGAGAGGAGTTAGTATGAAGTTTCTGAAGCCACATGGAATTAACTTCACAGGTTCTGAAGTTCAAATGAAGGTGTTTAAATTTGCATAAGTCTCTTTGCATTTCATTTTCTAGCAGGGACATTATTAGCCTTTTTGACTCTCATTTTCTCACAAGTGTACAGTGGAGTTTTCCAGAGGCTTCTTGACACATGATATCATAACCAGTTGAATGCAGAAGCCAATATGATAATCTGGCTGCCTTCTATTAAATCAGACATTAAAGAGATTTGCAAAACTGTGAAACAATACTGTCTTGTCATTAAATTAGTTTCACTTTGGAAAGTGGTTATTTTAAAGAAAAAATGTGTTATTTATCCTAACTTTTAATAGATTCATTATTGCCACATTTAAAGAATACACTTTAAAAGTTTCTGTTTTAATTTCTAATGGTACATATTGATGGATCTAACCCACATACACAAAAGTCCTTTGGGGTCCTTATTTTTAAGAGAGTAAAAGGATGCCAGGACCAAAATGCTTGAGAAACTGGTCTAGAGGCAGGCCATAGAGGTGCACATTCAGAGAACAGTACATACCCGGACACGGTGGTGGGTTGAGTTTCAATGTCTGGAACAAAGACAAATGACACTGAAGAGATCATGGTGGGGTTTATACCTCATCAGAGAAGCAGGGTTCCAACAAACACCGGGATAAATGAATCGATCAAACCCGGTTCTTGAAACTTGTCTTGATTCCCTTTTCTCTGGGCATAAGCCAACCCTTGCCAGAGAACACTGACATTAATTATAGGTCAGTAAATATGCATGTGGTGAAGTTCAGGTGTTGGCGATTGTTGAAGGAGTGACATTGACAAAGAAAGAACATGACTGAAAGAAGCTGGGGACAGTAGTCACTAGAGTTCCATGTATTTCAGATTTATATTCCTACCTTCCCACCTCTTTCCCACACTTTTCTCCCCAAGCAGCATTCGTTTGGGGCCAATTTGGTTTATTAAGTGGCACACCTGCCCCCTGGTGGCCAGGTGGTACAATGACACCTTCTCTCCATTCCGGCAGATAGCATGGAGCAGGAGTCCCTAGCACCAGAAGCTGAGATCCGGAAGGGCCCCAAAAAATCAGCCTGGAGTAAGTCTAGAGGGCTGGTCAGGGATTGGAGGTCGGAATGTGGGAGCAATGTCACCTCCTTGATAAAAATTTATTTGGCCATCTCAGCAACCCAATAGTGATGCTGGCCAACATTTATGATTGATAACTATGTGCCAGGTACTGTTATAAATGCTTTACACAGATTATATCACAACAGCAGCAAATCTATGAGGTAGGTACTATTATTGTTAACATTTTGTGGATGAAGAAACTGAGGCTCAAAAACATTAAATAACTTGCCCAGGGTCATACAAGCAGCAAATGGCAGAGCCAGACCTGGGAGACAGCAGTTTACTTGTTAACTGTTACTTGTAACTTGTTAACACTTTGCAGCTTCCACTTGGCATACCTTGCACTCATCTGTCTGTAGGGCTATCTTCTCCCACTGCACAGTGTCTTTCTTGGGGGCGGCGAGTGTCTCATTCATCACCGTATCCCCAGCACTGGGCTCGGTGGTGTGTTTGGTTAGAAACATTGGAAGGACTACACAACTTGGGTGGACCTCAGAGGGAATCTGCAGCCTTGCTCACTCTCAGCACGGACTATGCTCAGAGGCCCTGGGCACAAGATCTTGACCCTGGGAGGCCCTTGGCTGAGGTGTGAGAGGGTCAGATACTCCCTGTTGCCTGGGAGGAGAAGCCAGAGAGCAAGTCCCTGACCCCATGTCGCTGGCATGAGGAGAGGTAAGCACCACCAGGTGCCCTCAGTAGCAGAGACTCAGTCACAGCATGGAGATAGAGAAAGGGTGGAAGGGGATGTGATTGGGGCTTTGGGGGCGGGGAGGCCAGGCAAGTCGCTCAAAGCTATCCCCGTAGGGCAGTAGCACCACCTAGTGGTAAAGCTCAAGATGATTTAGGAAAAATACCCGGCTAATCCATAGCTGAGGGGAGGCTGGGAATCCCCTCCTTTGGAGAGCGCACTCTCCTTGGATGGAGCCACAGGAAAGGACCTGGAACTCTTCCAGCGTCTCCCCAAGCCAGAGCAGCTCACTCCAGAAGTGCTCACCAGGTTGCACAAAATGTGAAGAAAATACTCCCTATGGACACGTCCTATGGGCCCCAGGCTGAAAAGGGCCGCCCAGCTGAGGTCAGGTCAATGAAATCACACCCTCTTCAGGGAACGGCCTGCATCTAACAACTACCTGGTGCAGGAATATAGAAGTGTCTCCCCCGCTTCATCTTGGGGCCATCCAAAGGGCCATCCCAGCTTCAGAGATCCCCACACGGGTTGATTGAGACCTTCATTGAGACCGTATTGCAGCCCAACTTCTCCCACTGCTGATTCTACTTCTTTCCCTTCCACCAGGGCTGATAATCCTGAGACTGCTCCCCAACAAACTCCCTGCACTTCAACCTGTATTTCAGGGTCTACGTCCCTGGAATCCAGCTTGCAACACCATCCTGTATATCATATATGACATGCGTGCGTACAGAGATTCGGAGCAGCTGTCTGGAGCAGCGAACTCTCAGATTCCCCCTACCAGCCACAGGCTCCACACCCTGCTGTGCTTCTGGGTCTCGAGGAACACACACTCCCCAGCAGCCTCACGGGCTCCCTGACCACAATGAGGACTAGTTGCTTATAGGATGTCAGCATGATGAGCCATCTCCTTGGCCACGCTGGAGGTGTCAGACAGCATCCATCCTTCTTGTCATCTGCAGAGGCCATGGGGTAGGCAGACTGACCCACACTGCACAGGCAGCCTGCAAGGAGCGTGGTAGAAGCTGGGGAAATTGAAGGGCTCTGGCTACTCCTAGCATGCCCTGTTTGCTTGCTCCAGGGCTAAAGGAATCAATACTTCCTAGCACACCAGTGACTTATTTATACCACATGATGCTTTGAGTCTATCAACCCCACGGTCTGTGCAGTGTTTTTGCTTTATGTCTCTATTAAGGAGCAGACTCGTTCACACTACCCCAGGTGTGGCACAGCCATTGTAAGGGGAAGATGTTCCCTATAGAGCTTCCATATGATGTCAGGTTAGTGGCCATTCTGCCCAACAGATCAAGAGAAGCACATTAGGCCAGCATCCTCATGGAGTCATTCACAATTTGTACCAGATAAGAATGCATTGTATAGACCAGTGCTGCCCCATAGACTATTCTGTGATGATGAAAATGTCATGCCTGTAATCCCAGCACTTTGGGAGGCCGAGGCGGGCAGATCACTTGAGGTCAGGAGTTCAAGACCAGCCTGGACAACATGGTGAAACCCCGTCTCTACTAAAAATACAAAAATTAGCCAGGTGTGGTGGCAGGTGCCTGTAATCCTATATACTCTGCAGGCTGAGGCAGGAGAATGGTTTAAACCTGGGAGGCAGAGGTTGCAGTGAGCCGAGATTGTGCCACTGTACTCTAGCCTGGGTGACAGAGCAAGACTCTGTCAAGAAAGCAAGAAAGCAAGGAAAGAAAGAAAGGAAGGAAGGAAGGAAGGAAGGAAGGAAGGAAGGAAGGAAAGAAAGAAGGAAAGAAAGAAAGAAAGAAAATGTTGTGTATTTGCACTGTCCGTTACAGTAACCCTGAGGTTATCAAACACTGGAACTGCGTCTTGTGCGGCTGAGAAGCTAGATGTTTACCTTTATTTCATTTAAATACTCATGTGTGGCTAGTGGCTACTTGATTGAACAGTGTAGGCATAGAACCAAAGCTTGGAATGTGAAAACTTAAAATCACTTGATCCTAATTATGCAATCTTCCTGGGGTATGTTCCTCTTGGTTTACTGGAAAAGTTCATTATAACACAGCCTTGGAAATGTTGTGTTCTTCTAGGTCAGCTATAAAAATGCTACATAAGATCCTCCTAACAGTGTATCAGACTCCATTCTCCACATTTCTCCAGCCAGAGACACACCCATTTATGCAGCTGTTGATTTCCTTTCTCTTAAGTCCCTTCATGTTTCACAAAATAACCCTCAAGTTCTAACCCCGATTCCCCTAAGTTCATCTCATCCCACTGAAACACATTTTAGCCTTTGGTTTGAAATATTTTCAGATATTTCTGAAAAATTAGAGTGAATCACATCCCCAGGCCAACTTATCCTAAATCAATATATTGGCTGGCATGATTTCCTTATTTTCAGATCTCAATGCTGTGTCCTTGGTTGGTTATTCTTGTTTACTGTGCTTAGCAACGCTTCCCTTCATCATAAATCCCACTTCCTTGGGAAGCAGAGTGGAGTGCATCGGCGTAAGTTGGGCCCCTTAAGAGTCCTGTTTCTGCACAGCAGTCATTTGTAATCCTCCAGGTCACTGGCACAGCCGCCATCCCTAATGGCAGACACAGTTTTGCCAATAGCTGCTTGGTTTTCATTTTTGAGGGTCTCACGTAGGTGTCACATATGGACTGCACACTTCCTGGGAGTAGAGCACAGTTTGATCCAGCACCTCTAATTTCCCCAGCTCAGGGCCTGCCTTAGGAATGGGAACCTCTTTTATCTCCTCTCTAGGAGAGAGCTAGCAAGCCCATCAGTAACCGGTCAGGTCCCCCAACTCAGTAGGAAGCAGGACAATGTAGCAGTTAATTTGTGGCTTCTGAAGCTAGCTGATGAAGGTTCAAATCCCATCCCTTGCTAGTGTGGCATTGCTCAAGCTTTCCCTTCTGTCGAATGGGGGTAATAATGATTCATCTCCCTTAGGGTCCTTATAAGGATAAGCCAAATTGGTTTGCATAAAGCATTTATTTACAGCAGTACTTGCAACAAAGTAAGTGCTATATAAGTATGAGCCATTTTTATTACCATAAGCAAAGCTTTCTACATTGGTTGACTTGACACACTGCAGGGCAAACTTTTTTCTCTTTGGAAATCATTCAGCAGGCACTGTTTACATCCTTTCACTGCCATATCTCTAGCTTTCACCAAATCTGCCACACATTCCTGCCTTCTCTGTTGGCCTCACTTCGATTCTCCTACATGCTTCCAGTTAGCCAGCTAGAGGATTTTCCTGTCTCTGGGAATCTTGTGGAAAATCTTGCATTTTGGTGCACACCCTTCTTCAGTTATAATGATATACCTTAAAAGTTTTACATTTACAAATGTCTATTTTCACACTTTCATTCTAAAATAGAATCGATGATGACCTTTTCTCCCAGTTCAGCCCCATGAAAACTCACTTTTCCCTCTTTTCTTTTCCTCCCAGCTCCTAGACTTCCTTTGGAGGAGTGGCCTAGGTGGTGGGGCCCAGGGCTGAGTAACTGATACTCCCAGGAGTTCCCTGGAGAAGACAGGGCCAGAGGGAGAGCTGGGAAGGTGGTGACATTACAAAGACAAATGCATGTTATAGATGAGGCAACAGCATTATACAAGGCTGAGGCGGAGACCCCAGCAGGCGTGGGCCACCTTGTGGTGGGGCAGGGTCTGATTCACGATGAGGCAGAGGTGAGTCTCCTTCCTTCTCCTTCTGATGGGTTGGTGGAGTTACAAGCCATGGAAGGAAGGAAGGAAGGGGTCCCAGATCCAGACTTGCTCTGTCTGAAATCCAGGGCTTCCCCCAGGGACTGGGTCAGCCACCTGGGAAATGGGAATGGGGGTCTGAGCTCAAACATGGTGGGGTCTGAGCTCAAACATAGTGTAGTGAACAGGACACCAGACCATGACTCCAAAGTCTGGTCCTGTCCTAGTCCACTCTTTTTTTTTTTTTTTTTTTTAAAGACAGAATTTCACTCTTATTGCCCAGAGCTAGAGAGCAACGGCAGGATCTTGGCTTACTGCAAGCTCCACCTCCTGGGTTCAATTCTCCTGCCTCAGCCTCCCAAGTAGCTGGGATTAAAGGCATGTGCCACCACGCCCAGCTTGTTTTTTTGTTTGTTTGTTTGTTTTGTATTTTTAATAGAGACAGGGTTTCTCCATGTTGGTCAGGCTGCTCTCGAACTCGAGACCCCAGGTGATCCTCCCGCCTCGGCCTCCCAAAGTGCTGGGATTACAGGCGTGAGCCACTGCGCCCGGTCTGTCCTGGCCCGCTTCTAACTAGTTATATACGCTTGGGTGAGTCACGCCCTCCTCTGTCAGTTTTCCTTAATGAGGGGATTGACTCATTTAGCAACTTTCAAGTGTTTTCTCCTACTGAAGAGCAAGCTGGACCAATACGTTCCGCAGCTAAAATCAAACAAGAGTCTCTCCCTAGACCCTTGTAGAATAACAACAACAGCAACAATAATTAATGTACAGAAGTTTCACAATGTAAGTTCTCCCCCCATAAATATCTCCAAATCAGTGGTACCTGCTCCCCTGTATATTAGAATATAATACAAATGGAGTCTGAGTCTGAAAACAACTCATATCTAATACATTTACAGATTAAGAGATACACATGCTATTCTGCAGTAAGGAACGCAGCTTTCAGATGTTTTTCCACCTGAAGAATTCTGAGAGACATGGGGCCAGGTGGACACCGAGGCTCTTGCAGTGTGAAGTCTGATTCCTCCCTGGGTTTTCAGGGAACAACGGATACAGGTGGAAGGACACAGCTTCCGGGAGCTGGGCGGTCACGTTCCCACTGACTTTAACGTTTCTGGAGACACAGCAAATGCGGTCGCATTCCCCAAACTCAACCACTGATCTGAAGCAGCCTCCGTGATCCACCTCGAAGAACGCCTTTCCCTACTGGTCCCGCACACCTACAGCTCACTCTCACAAGGACCCCACCCTGGAGTAAACGGACAGACGGTTCCCACCGGCGGGGCTGGGCCGGCTGCAGAGGAGAGCATGCACTCGAAGTATCACTCCGCCCCTGCCTCACAGGCTCCTTTTGACTTTTGGGTGGTGGAGTGAGAATAGAAGGGACGTTACTCTACATCATGGAACCCCCAAACGCTCTCTCTGACTAGCCACCCGAGGCTGCCCCGCTCTCCCTTCCCACACTCTGGGGTGCGGGAGCGCTAGCTCTTAGCCCCGTGGGTGAACAGCGACCTTGGAACCACACCGAGTCGGCAGGGAGATCATGACGCAGCCGCTGGGGTCTGAAAGTACTTCTCCTCCATCCCACCCTGCCAGGTGGAGAAGACGCGGCTCACTGCTGCTTCAGACTGGAAGTGGGGAGGGGGTGGGGGGAGCAGGCTCTGGGTTACCCTCGGTGATCCGAGGAGGATAGGGAGGGCTGGCTCTCCTGAGCAGGAGGTAAGGCACTGGCAGGGGGAGGACGAGGACGGCAGGTGCTATTCTGCAAATTGGGGACAATTCAGTCCTGCTACATGGATCCGTGAAAGGAGGGCTTCCACCTCAACCAACCCCTTAGATCCAGGGTGAGAAACTGTGGGCTTGGTGACAGGGATAGCTATGGCCACCATCCACTATTCTTCTGTGAGGCTGTTTTTGTCTGTTTTCCTCCTTGGGTCTCTCAGCAGGTGGGTTCGTGCCTGGTGCTCCAGTGATGGGAAGAAAACCCACCTCACCACAGCTACTGCCCGTGAGAATATAACCAGGGCAATGGGATGTCAGTGGGCACTGAAGCGGGTGGGTTGGGAGCTGTGGGCCGATTATCATGAGTAAGCAGGAGAGGGAGACCCCACTAGGCTCGGGACATGGGGGGCCTGCAGTAGGGGGAGGTGCAGGTGTCTCTGTCCCTGAGGAATGGATGCATTTCCCTTGCCTGTTCCCTCAACACCAGTCAGCAGCCACTTATGCAGTAGTGGGGCCGTCTCTGGGCAAGGCCCTGCCTCCAGCCTCTGCCCTCTGCCCCCACTTGAGTTTCTTTGTCAAACAAACAGCAACTCCTCATGGCTGAGGTCTCAAGGGACCGGGGAAAGGCCTGCAGGAGAAGGGTTAGGTTGAACAGGAGAGAGAATGGGCTGGGTGGACAGGGGAGGTGGCAGAGGAGAGGCTGAACCCCAGACAGGGTGAGGAGGGCTGCTGAGTAGCTGCCAGCCCCGGGCCCGGCACGTGGCCCTGGAGGAGCAGCCCCACCCAGGCACCGCCTTGGGCTGTCCTAGTCAGGAGATCTCATTGCCAAACACTTCGAGCACGAGGGGCGTGAGCTTCATGCTGCATTCAGGCTGGAAGGAGAGGCAGCGGTACTGCTTGGAGTGCTCCTCGTTGAGGCTGCGCAAGTCGGCCAGCTTCTGGATCATCTTGGCATAGAGCAGGTGGCTGCCCGGGGGCGGGTGGCGGCAACGGATGTAGGTCTGCAAAGTGTTGGACAGGCGGTCCTGGATGGCCTCGATCAGCGCGGCGTCCTGCACCCCGGGACGATCTGTGGACAGGGTGGTAGAGGAGAAGGCACAGGAGCTCTGAGCTGGGCCCCTCACTGCTCAATCCCCCCACTTCCCACCCACACAGACACTCAATGGCAGCACCCCCTAGGCCACCCCTCTATGACTGCTGACTGGTGATACCACTGCATGGCCCCAAAGCCCTCCAGTGACTTCTTGTATTTAGGATCCAGTCCCAGGTCCTTCCGTGGGCCCACCTGGGCCTGTCTCTGCCTGGCCTTGCTCTCTGTCCCTGCTCCGTCCATCCCTCAGCGTTCCGATGCGCCGTGCTCTCTGGTCACCAGCCTTCACATCTGTGTTCCCACTGCTTGGAACTCTGTTCTGCTATCTTTGCCAGACTCTTACTGATCCTTCGGGTAACAGCTTAAAAGGTCTTCCTCCAAAAGACTCCTGGCAACACTCTACCTCCGTGACCCAGACCATGTCAGCTTCCCTCCTTCTACCATTCTCTAGTGTCACTTACTTTATTTTTAAAACTCTTGCCATGTTAGGAATTAGTTGTTAAATAGCATTTGTTTAATGTTTCCATCTAAGCTTCATGGGAGAGGAGCCTGTGTCCTGTTTGCTGTTGAACCCCAGTACCTAGCATAGTGCCTGGCACCCAATAGGTGCTCAGTAAATTGTTGCTAAGTGGATGAATGAATGAGTGAAGGCTGGCTGGGCAGGTGTAGGGGAGCCCACCTCCATTCCTTGAGCCTCCAGTCCAGGAAAGCATCCCTGGGCAGAGGCCACTAGCTTGTCCCCTGAACACAGCACTGGCTGAGGCAGGGCCATCCCTCTTTGGACCTCATCACCAACATCATGTCCCCAAGGTTACAATAACTTCCTCTTCTGCCTTTTCCCCCTCTTCTCACCTCTAACCAGCAGAAGAGGTCAAGGGTCACAGCACACTGCCTCCAAAATCAATCAGGTAAACTGTATAGGCAGAACTATCTCTCAGGCTCCAGGGTTTTGTACCCTGCCCACGAGAAACCTCAAATAACAGGAATGTTGAGCCCAGTTCACACAAGAGCGGAGCCTGAGTATTGGGAACACGCAGGCCCGTCTGTGGCTCGAGGAACCCTGCTTATCTAGTTTCTCAGAATCCCCCCTACGAATCGCCTGCAAACTCTGTAAGGCAGAGCCAAGGGCGGTGAGGGGCACCTCAGCATCCACTCACCACTGGGGCTCTGCAAATCAGCAAAGTAGGCATTTCCTTCTCTGCCTCTCCTTTTGCTACATCTCCCTTCAGGTTGCCCAGCTGGCCCTCAGCAGGTCTTCGTCCTTCACGCTCCCTGCTCCCCAGGTCCCCAAGCTCCTCCCAGCCTGGCCCCATACCTGGGGAGACGATGCAGATGGCCATGAGCAGAACATGCTCCTCCTCATGCAAGTTCAGCTTCTTCAGTCCCACCTGGAACTTGATGAGGGGCTCAATCAGCTCCAGGTTGTGTCCAGCTGTGAGAGACAATGGCCAGGTACTGTGGGCAGAGCTGAGGAGCCGCCCACCCACCTCCAACCCCATGGGTCAGACCCTCACCCTTCTCTCCCTGTTGGTGCGTAACTCCCTCCCATGTGTCTGATTGGAGCCCAAACCCCAGGAGGGGTAGACACAGACTCTGGGCGCTGGAAAAGGTGGAGGTGGAGTCCAGGCATACCTTTGGTCACGTCACTGACGCGGTACTTGTAGTCCTGGTTGCCACAGGTCCAGGACATGTCGTCCATGGTGAAGGATTCATTGGAGCGTAACATGATGACCTCAATGGCACTTGACTTCAGCAGCACGATCTGGTCCTCAGAGGTGAGGTCTCTGCAGGGGAGGGAGGGAAGGAGGTCAGGTTACCAGTCAAGGCCTTCCAGACACACAAATCAGTTTAGCGTTTTGACAGGTATACACCTGCTGGGCGCCAACATGTGCCCTGGGTCTTTCATCGAGGAGCTTGCAGCCTGGCTGGAAGGGACAAGAGTGTTCCTTGAAAGAGAACAGTTCAACACTGTGATCATGTGCCAAGGCCGGAAGTGAAGTAGCTCAGTTACTAAGACAAGGAAAACACAGAGGCCAAGCAGCCAGAGCTGTGAGGCACAGGAAGACGGAGCCCAGGGAAGCTCCCAGCATTGAGGCATGAATATGGCGGTCTGCAAAAGGTAGGACCACAGTATCTTCAAAAGCACCCAAGTTTTCTCCTCCTCTCCCTCCTCCTGTCCTCCAGTCCTTCTCAGTAGTAAATTCAGCCAGCTTTGTCTCCAGGATGTCTCTCGAGCTGCTGATCTTATTTCCACTCCTGCCAGGAGTGCTCTGGTTCAGAGCTCCAGCGTGTTTTCCAATAGCCTCTTATGGGAATCTCAGACTTGTGTCTCTCCAGTCTGTCATTCATCTTTCTTACCACTGCTGCAGGTCAATGTCCTCTTGTGCTCAGAAATCCTCACTGACTCTCAACACCCTAGGTTCAGGCCCATACTCCCTAACTTGGCTCCAACCTCTCATTCCAACTCCCTTTCCCATGGTAAACTCCACCAACCTTCCATTCTAGCGGCATCATGCCACTCCACATTCAGATGCTGTGTGTTCTCACTGTGCCTTTTTTGTTTTTCTTGAGACAGGATCTCACTCTGTTGCTGAGGTTAGAGTACGGTGTTTGATAATAGCATGTTATAGCCTCAAACTCCTGGGCTCAAGTGAGTCTCCCATCTCAGCCTTCCAAATAGCTAAGACTACAAGCATGCACCACCACGCTCAGCTAATTTTCTTTTATTATTATTTTTAGAGACAGTGTCCTGTTCTGTCACACAAGCTGGAGTGCAACAGAATGATTATGGCTCACTGCAGCCTCAAACTCCTGGGCTCGAGCAATCCTCCTGCCTCAGCCTCTTAAGTAGCTGGGACTACAGGTGCATACCACCACACCTAGCTAATTTTTAGGTTTTTTTTTGTAGAGATGGCGTCTCACTATGTGGCCCAGGCTGGCCTCAAACTCCTGGCCTCATGTGATCCTCTCATCGTGACCTCCCAAAGCACTGGGGTTACAGGTGTGAGCCACTGTACCCAGCCATCACCACGCCTTTGAGCATACTACAGCTCCAGCCAGGAATACCTTTCTAATGCTCCATTTTGTTTTTCTGGTCCTGAATCCACTGTGTTTTCCCTTGGAGCCCCGCACCCTCTGACTCTTCAGCACAGTTAGGGCCATGTCGTTGTGACGCATTGAACACTGCTGGTGCTCTTATTTTGCCCTTCTCCTCCAGTTCTGCTCTTTACATGCTTGTTTTCTACTTTTTTTTTTTTTTTAAGACAGAGTCTTGCTCTGTTGCCCAGGTCGGAGTGCAGTGGTGCAGTCTTGGCTCACTGCACCCTCCACCTCGCAGGTTCAAGCAGTTGTCCTACCTCAGCCTCCTGAGTAGCTGGGATTACAGGCACCCACCACCACGCCTAGCCAATTTTTGTATTTTTAGTAGAGACAGGGTTTCGCCATGTTAGTCAGGCTGGTCTCAAACTCCTGACCTCAGATGATCTGCCCACCTCAGTCTCCCAAAGTGCTGGGATTATGGCGTGAGCCACTGCACCCAGCCACTTGTTTTCTACTCTTATTTGTAAGTTACTTGGGGGCCAGCACCTCCTCTTAATCACCTTACTGCTGCCCACACAATGATCATTGAGCCCTCAGCACAACAAGAGGATTAATAGAGATGCGTTGATGAGTTGAGAGGCCAATGACTAGTTCCACTATTCTGAGTCATGATTGGGCTTGTCTGAACAACGGCGAGGAAAAGGCAGGGCTCACAAATCAACTTGCTTCTGGCTTTTACTCTCTTTCTCTTCCTGACTGTCTACTTCCTTCTGGATATCCTGTAGATAGGCTGTCATCCCCTCGATGGCTGCATGTTTGTATATAAAGTCAGGAAGCCGATATTGACTGATGAGAGTGTTGTATCAATGGGTGATAGATGGTGGGGAATGAGAAGGCTTGCATGATCAGGATGGCCAGCAAAGGATCTATATTGAAAAAAATCACAAAGTGCTAGAGTTGGAGGGCCCCTCTTAGGAGCTCTTAGAGGTGGCTCCTACATAACCACTGTAGGACTGTCCTAGGGTCAGGGAGCTCAGGGCCTCTGGACACAGCCATGGAGTTGTTAGCGCCGAGATTAATGGCCTCTTCTATTGAGCTACAACCCACGTGATGGTACACTCATTTGTGGTTTACAGTTTTGTACTCAAGAAACCCAGAACCAGACTTCTTCACTAGCCATGGGACTTCCTTTGAATCATAGCTAATGGAGTTTTTAAAAAAGGAAAACTACTGTGTCCTCCTTCAGATCTAATGACACAATGTCTAAACATCTCACCATCCTTGTCACTTTTCTCTAGATACTCAATCCACATTTAAAAAACAAAAATGAACACCATCCCCATTTTTGATTTGACTTATTATACAAGTAAAACATACTCATTATCAAATCTTTGGAAAATACATAAAAATGTAAAAACAAATTAAAATTGCTCATAACCACACTTTACATTTCGGTGTATTTTCTTCCTGTCTTTTTTTTCTTATTTTTGTTTTTATTTATTTTAATTTTTTTTTTTTTTTTTTTTGAGATAGAGTCTTGCTCTGTCGCTCAGGCTGGAGTGCAGTGGCGCAATCTCGGCTCACTGCAACCTCTGCCTCTTGGGTTCAGGCAATTCTCCTGTCTCAGCCTGCGGAAGAGCTGGGACTACAGGCATGAGCCACCACACCCGGCTAATTTTGGTATTTTTAGTAGAGATGGAGTTTCACCATGTTGGCCAGGCTGGTCTTGAACTCCTGACCTCAAGTGATCTGCCCGCCTCGGCCTCCCAAAGTTCTGGGATTATAGCTGTGAGCCGCTGTGCCTGGCACCTTCCTATCTTTTTTCTATGCAAATATATATATATATATATATCTCCACACATATACATAGAGAGAGGGAGTATATCTTTAATATACTGGAGCTTATACTAATTCTTTATCCTACTTCCTATATCACTCAAAATTCTTTTTTTTTTTTTTTTTTTTTTGAGGCGGAGTCTCGCTCTGTCGCCCAGGCTGGAGTGCAGTGGCCGGATCTCAGCTCACTGCAAGCTCCGCCTCCTGGGTTTACGCCATTCTCCTGCCTCAGCCTCCCGAGTAGCTGGGACTACAGGCGCCCGCCACCTCGCCCGGCTAGTTTTTTGTATTTTTAGTAGAGACGGGGTTTCACCGTGTTAGCCAGGATGGTCTTGATCTCCTGACCTCGTGATCCGCCCGTCTCGGCCTCCCAGAGTGCTGGGATTACAGGCTTGAGCCACCGCGCCCGGCCTCACTCAAAATTCTTTAGCCCAGTTCTTAGAGGGTTGCATACTGTTACATCATAACAGTATACTCTAAGTTATTGAGCCAGTCTTCCATTTATCTATTTTTGAACATTTTGATTGCTTCCAATTTTTGCTATGATAGGTAATTCTGGGAGGAATATCTTTATACATAGGCTTTTGTTCAATGCCCCACTCAAACAGATGGCCAGCAGTGAACACACCTTCCACGGGTGCGGACCAGAGACTTCAGTGGGATCACTGCTTTTGTGATCCAGACATCCTGCTGCTAGGAACAGAAGCCCAAAACGACCCCAAATGACGGCCCACAGCCTGGAAATACAGGGCATTTCTAAATACAGCTCACAGCCAGGACCAGGGATGGTGGCGGGGTGGGAGTAGAGGTGGAGTTACAGGGGAAGCCACAAGAGAGCTTGTTCCACGATGATAGACACCAACACAGCTCCGTTCCCCCTCCCTCACCTGTGCGACATTTACACCCTCCTCCGTCTTCCTGCAGCCACTTCTGGGCACCCGAGATGTGACTGGAATTGTGTTGCTGTTTCATCTTTCCCACCCCCACAGGCAGAGCTCGGCCCCTCCCCTCCCGCATTCCCACGGTTCCTCCAGCAGGCTTCTAGCAGGGCTCTTATCTCCTTGCAGCAATTGTTTACATGTCTATCTCTTTCATCAGACACCAAATCCCTGGATGCCAGGGACTGTCTTCTCAACAACTTTTGTCCCTCACAGTTTATGTAAGAAAGCTATTTGTTGGATGGATGAAGAAATGAATGTGGAGAAAGGGCACAGCACGAAGGAAGCGTGATAACCCCCAGGGCTCTTCCCTGGGTATGGAATGGCAATGAAGGTGAAGGCATTTAGCAGAAGAGGGCAGGGCTGCAGCTGATGTGGCCTGGTCTCTTGTGCACTTTACTTGGCAGTGAAGCCTGGGGGTCCTAAGTCCTGGGATCTAAGGCTGCTCCTGGCCATTTAGATGCTGCTGCTGACGCCACCTCCTCTGTGCATTTCATTTGTAGTGCCAGCAGGGAGGGAGATTTGTGGGATGAGACTGAGAGACTAAGGGAGGAGAGGTGGGAGGAGAGAGCAGGCCAAGGCCACACTGTAGTGCAGTTCACACCCAGAGCAGCCCATCCAGCCCCACCCCACGTTGGTCTCATGCCCACATTGGAGACTCATCCTGTGCCCCCACACACCCACACAGAAGTCTCATCCTGGCTTCCCCACACCCTCCGCCCCTGCCTACAGGCAGCAAGATCAAAGCCACCAGGGACGCAGCCACTGTTCTTCTATGTCTTGGAACAACAGAACCCCTAAGTGTGGAAAGCAGCAGAACCAGAGAGCTGCTGGGCTGGCCCACGCTGGGCCCAGTTGGAGCCTAGGTTTGGGCTCCAGTCCAGGCTCAGCATCACCTCTGTCCAGCCACAGAGAGTGTCCATACCAGTGTCCCTGCAAGCTCTCTTAGCAAGGCCTGCTCCATTTTCATTGGCATACCTTCTGCTCTGGGACTTCTCAAGTCATGCTGAAGACAGAGAAGCCAACCCTAGCATGTTCAGGATCAGTTTAACCCATTTTGCATCAGTGGCTGGGCAGCTCCTGTACCTGCCCATATGCACCTCACTTTAGCCATGAGTTGCAAGGACAGACTAGGGGACAGAGGGGAACATGATGAAAGGAAGAGGGCAGACTTCAATTTAACCTCATGAAGAGAAACTGAGAGTAGTACTATTTGTGTCAGGGTCCATGTGGGAGGGCAAGGGATAGGGGCCTTGAGCATGGGAGAAAAGTGGAGGCTGGGGTTCCTTAGTGAAGGGGGCAGCATTGGAGTAACTGATTCAATGAGTAACTTTCTTTTTAGGACAGCTTTCCCGTGTGTGCAATCTCAGCCCCCATTGGAATCACTGAACCTCAGTATTGGAAAGGGTCATGAGGGCCCTCTGTCCTACTCCCCACTAGAGCAGCGAAAGATGAAGCCTGTGTAGATGAGTCCTGCTGCCTGACATGAGGATGGAAGTCGAGTGCTTCCGTGTTTTTTTCCCTAGCCGTTTACACAAAACAAGACTTTGGTATATGTGGAGTTTGCAAACAGTAACGTGAAGCGTGGAGGAGGGAGTTGGAACTTGTGCTCTATGGAATGTGTTGTCAGTTCCAAGGAAAGGCTCTGAGGGTAAACCCTGTGCTCAGAGCAATGCCTGACTCACATGAGATCTGTCGCTTGCTCCTGCCTGCGTGCCTGCCTGCCAGAGGGGCCCTCGCTCCTATCGCTACAACCAAAATGTGCAATGCGGTAGAAGTGTCTCAGCACTGTCTGCCAGTTTTCTTTTCTTCGCCATTTTCACATTAATTCCAGAGGAAGAGCATTGAAAAATTTCTGGTATTTGGATTGGTGAGAAGCATAAAATAACACAGAGCCAGTTTTCTCAGGGCAGAAACGAACTGGAAAGTTCTGGGTCTAACCCTGTGAATGACCATCATCTCACTGGCAAGGCAATAATTTAGGCAATAACTGATGGCTTTTCTACACAGCCAAGAGGTTCATAAACGGATATATGGCACCTCATATCTGCTTGCATCCAGAGCCAGCAATGTTAACTCACTTTCCAGCTCCCCGTATTCCAGCACTGAATCTGAGCATTAGTATCTAGGAAGCATTTTGCTCCTTCTACCGGAAATACAGCTATTGCTGCTACTTAAAATGATAATAACATTGCTTAAGATTGATTTACTTCTCTTTCTCAACCATATTGTTTATGTATTTTATGGCAATATGCCAAATGAACTTTTGGGAAGAATTAAGGTACAAACATACATAAATATAGCCATCTCCCAACACATCTACTAAATGTGTCAGTACTCTATTGTTTTAAGAATATTGGCTGGGCGTGGTGGTTCACGCCTGTAATCCCAGGACTTTGGGAAGCTGAGGCCAGCAGATCACTTGAGGTCAGGAGTTCGAGACCAGCCTGGACAACATGGTAAAACCCCGTCTCTACTACTAAAAATACAAAACTAGCCGGGCGTGGTGGTGCGTGCCTGTAATTTCAGCTACTTGGGAGGCTAAGGCAGGAGAATTGCTTGAACCCGGGAGGTAGAGGTTGCAGTGAGTTGAGACTGTGTCATTGTACTCTGGTCTGGGCAACAAGAGGGAAAGTCTTGTCTCAAAATAAAATACAAAAAATTAGTCTGGCATGGTGGCACACTCCTGTAGTTCCAGCTACTTGGGAGGCTGAGGCAGGAGAATTGCTTCAACCCATAAGGTGGAGGTTGCAGTGAGATCGCACCATTGCACTCCAGCCTGGGTGACAAGAGCGAAACTCCGTCTCAAACAAGAAAAGGAAAAAAAAGAATATTAACACTGTATGAGTATTTAAATATAAGTATTATATACACTGTTAGTGTTACAACAATAAAACATGGGAATAAATGAATGAAATTTATATGAGTGAATTGATAAAGGAGGATCCCTTCTCCAGTAGAACTCCTTATACTTATCTATTTTGTCAAAAAATGTTTCAGTATGGTTAGGAAATGGTCTTTATTTTTTTCTTTTCTGAGACGGGATCTTGTTCTGTTGCCCAGGCTGGAGTGCAGTGGTACAATCATGGCTAACTGCAGCCTTGACCTCCTGGGCTCAAGTGATCCTCCTGCCTCAGCCTCCCTAGTAGGTGGGACTACAGGCATGTGCCACCACACCCAGCTAATTTATAAATTTTTTTTTTTTTTTTTTGTAGAGAAGAAGTCTCACTATGTTGCTCAAGCTGGTCTGGAATTCCTGGGCTGAACTCCTACCTCAGCCTCTCAAAGTGTTGGGATTATAGGCATGTGCCACCACGCCTGGCCAGGAAATGGTCTTTAAATGGTCTTCATTTTGGTGAAGGATGCCGGGGTCATATATGCCAGGAAACCTGTCTTTCTCCAGGATTCCCAGACTGTTTCATAAGTCTACATGGCCAACCCTTCTCCTCTCTATCACTTCATTCTACTCTCAGAATTGGGGTGTGGAGGAATCATGTCGTTGAATTTAAAGAGATAATATGAGGATGCCAGTCAAGCCAGCTGGAGTAACACAACAGTGAGCTGGGAGTTCTAGGCCTGGCTCTGACGTGCTGGCTCCAACACCAGGAAGGGATCCTGGCTGGCCGTTGGACGTTTCTGGGCTTCCACACCATCATCCAGAAAGTGAGGGGATGGACTAGCTCTCCATTGCTGGCCTGCAGAGTAACGCAGGATAGGCTGCACTTCATAATACAGATTTCTGGTCCTACGCCAGAGGTTCTGATTTAGCGGGTCTAGGGTAGGGCCTGAATCTCTATTTTAAAAAAGCAATGGAGGCTGGGTGTGGTGGCTCATGCCTGTAATCCCAGCACTTTGGGATGCTGAGGCGGGTGGATCATTTGAGGTCAGGAGTTTGAGACCAGCCTGGCCAACATGGCGAAACTCCATCTCTACTAAAATAAAAAAATTAGGGCAGGGTGTGATGGCTCATGCCTATAATCCCAGCACTTTGGGAGGCCGATGCGGGTAGATCATGAGGTCAGGTGATCGAGAACAGCCTGGCCAACATGGTGAAACTCCTGAACCCCCTACTGAAAATACAAAAATTAGCCGGGCATGGTGGCATGCACCTGTAATCCCAGCTACTTAGAAGGCTGAGGCAGGAGAATCGCTTGAACCTGGGAGGCGGCGGTTGCAGTGAGCCGAGATAGCGCCACTGCACTCCAGCCTGGGTGTCAGAGCGAGACTCCATCTGGAAAAATAAAAATACATACATACATACATACATACATACATACATTAGCTGGGCATGGTTGTGGTTACCTGTAATCTCAGCTACTTGGGAGGTTGAGGCAGGAGAATCGCTTGAATCTGGGAGGCAGAGGTTGCAGTGAGCCAAGATGGCGCCACTGCACTCCAGCCTGGGTGACAGAGTGAGACTCCATTTAAAAAAATAAAAAATAAAAAAAAGGAGTGGTGGATGGGTGATCTCCAGCCCTTCTTATAGCTCAGTCTAGGACTCTGACTCTGTTCCCTAGATATTGCAGAAGTTTCTTACCTGAATCCTGGGATCATCTTAGCAAAGCCAATGACCTTCTGGATGCTGTAACTGACCAGGTCAGCCAGGTGGGGCAGCATGGAAAGCTGGGACAGCTCTAGAGTCAGAGAAGGGTCATCTGAATCTTCTTCACTCAGATCCAGGTTGGAGAAGCTGGACGAGTCCATCATGTCTGGGGGAGATGAGGGAAGAGAAGGAGCTATTTAAGGGTACTTGGACCAGGACCACTCCTGCCAGCCCCTGCAAAGACCTGGTGTGCCCTGGCAGGAGAGCCAGCTGGGAATCCCGCAGTGATTCCAGAGGTCACCCTTCAGCCCAGGCTTCCCTCTGGGACTCTCTCTGCCTCTTTCAGCAGCATGAGACAGTAAAAGCAAGGAGCCAGAGACACGCAGAGCAATGAGACTTCCTCAAGCAGACCATGTGCTGTTCCTACGGATCTCAATCAGAAATGAATTTGGGACCCATCAACCCATGGAAAAAAAAGTTCAACCTTGCTAATGATCAAAGAACTGCAATGTAGAACATCTACACTTTTCACCTATAAACCAGAAACAAAAATGTTTAAATACTGATGCCAGTATTTATAAAGATGTAGGAAATAGGCAATGCCTATGAGGGCTGGGGTGCTAAAGGAGATGCACATTACTGCAGGTAATCTAGAAAGCTATTTGACATTAGTGAAACAATTGTGTGTACTCTTTGACCAGTAATCCCACTTCCCGGAATTCATTGTAAGGGAAAATTTCAGATAAGTGTAAATATTTAGCTATAAGTATACTGTTGTCTTACTAAAACACTGGGAAATAATCCAGATATCCAATGGTAGGGGATTTAGGTACATTATTGTATTCCAAAATACTGTGCAGCCTTTAAAAATTATGTTCTGGATGCATACTAAATTGTAAGGAAAAACAATGCAATATTAAAAAAACAAGTCATCAGATTGTATACAGCAAAATTTCTTTTCTGAATGTACATATGTGTTTTTAAAAAAAGAGGCAAGAGATATATTACAATGCTAACAGTGATTATCTTTGGGTAGCAGGATTAAAGTGTATATATATATATATATAATTTAGTTTATGTTTTCCAAATGTCTAAGATGAACATGTATTACTTTTGTATAATAATTTTTTTAAAAATAAAAAGGTTAAATTGTTTGAATTTTTAAATAAATATATGCTATACTGAACACACCACTTGTGGGGAGGGCGGTTTAAGCACCTTGAATCAGTGAACTTACAAGAGGGTATCAAAAAACTCCTAAATAGGCAGGGCGCAGTGGCTCATGCCTGTAATCCCAATACTTTGTGAGGCCAAGGCAGGCAGATCATCTGAGGTCAGGAGTTCAAGACCAGCCTGGCAAACATGGTGAAACCCCATTTCTACTAAAAATACAAAAATTAGCCAGGTGTGGTGGTGGGTGCCTGTAATCCCAGCTACTCTGGAGGCTGAGGCAGGAAAATGGCTTGAACCGGGGAAGCAGAGACTGCGCCACTGCACTCCAGCCTGGGTGACAGAGTGAGATTCTGTCTCAAAACAAAACAAAACACAAACAAAAGCAAAAAACAACAACAAAAAGCCTCCTAAGTAGTATGGAATTACTATTGAAAGCTGAAATACAGAACAACCTATGGATTAAACAGACTGGCCTTAATTGATATAAATAAATATGCTATCAACTGAAAAGAGCAGGAAGGTGAGTACAGAAAAGTGACAAGTGGGAGGGATTCCTACGAGGTGAGGGGCTGGGAGGGTCAGCTGATCATGCAGGGAGCAAGTGTTCTAACTAGTATCTCTGTCCAGGGGCACTGGGACCCTTTCCATCTATTCTGGATCTGGGCAGAGATTCATCACTGAGTATGGAATTGCTTTATCTAAGGTTCTAATTGCCTGGAGGGGAAAGTTTTTTCCCATCCCTGCCCTCCTGCAGACCCCAAGCAGAGGACAGCAGGGTCAGGTTAGGGGTAGAGGGAGGAAGGACAAGAGCAGGGGGCAGATGAGGCAGGGTGATGAAGAGGAAGGAAGAAAAAGGCCATAAGAAGGAAAGCATGGGCGGGGCGCGGTGGCTCACGCCTGTAATCCCAGCGCTTTGGGAGGCCAAGGGGGCAGATCACAATGTCAGGAGATGGAGACCAGCCTAGCCAACATGGTGAAACCCCATCTCTACTAAAAATACAAAAATTAGCCAGGTGTGGCGGTACGTGCCTATAGTCCCAGCAACTCAGGAGGCTGAGGCAGGAGAATCGCTTGAACCCAGGAGGCAAAGGTTGCAGTGAGCCGAGATGGTGCCACTGCACTTCAGTCTAGGCGACAGAGCGAGACTCCATCTCAAAAAAAAAAAAAAAAAAAAAAGGAAGGAAGGAAAGCATGATGCCTCCCAGACTCTCAGTCAAGCTGGAGGGGACAGGTCCTCCAGGGCCAGAGTGGTCCCCAGAGCTCAGGTGGAAGGTGGGCCGCAATGGGACCAACACATTCTCCTTCCCACTCCAAATTTCACCTTCTGAAGGGCCCAGGATTAAAATATCACTTAAAGGAAGCAGGTCACCTCCAGGGAGGGGGCCATGGGCTGAAGCCTGGCTTAGAGGAAAGAGCATGGGCCCAGGAGCCCGATGCTGTACAGCTGGAATCCCAGCTTGGCCTCTTCCCCAGTGTGGGCCTTTGGGCAAGTCACCCCCTTCTGTAACAGACAGGCTGTTTTGAGGACACTGCATGGCACACAGTATGTATGTAAGTTTCCATTAGGGAGCCTTCCACCTCCTTCCATCCAGCAGCCCCAGGGCAGGTGGGGTGGACTCCTCACCCCCGCTCCCTTACTCCGTGGAGGACTGAAGTCCTGCTTACCTGGAGAGGTGATATAGTGATCTGAGCAGCAGGAGGAGGAGTCCCCAGAGAAGCTGGGAGTGTGGCTCGAGTTGGGCCTGGAAGGATGGCTCCCTCCACCATCATTCACACGAACTGGAGGCTGGAAGGGAAAGATGGGGTCTCAGACCCACATTTTGGGGTCACTTTCCTACCTTGGCCCTGATCTCTGATAGGAATGGCTTTGAGAAAGGTCTATGGAAAGGCGAAGCCTCTCAGTGCCAGCGGTTAGAGCAGCCTCCGTCCCTACCCCAGTTCTGTTCAGGATGTCCCCTGCCCTCTGTCCCTACTCCCTGGGCCCTGGTTCCACTAGTGCTTCTCCTCTGGACCGATTCATCCTCCCAGCAGGCAGACATACCCGGAACTGGCAGAAGTCAGAGTAGGTGGGGTCGTAGGTCTTATGGTGGGCGTCCAGCAGGATGGCAATGATGCGCTGCTGCTCCTCAGACAGCTTGGGCCGCAGACTGTCCTTCAAGGCCTCCTCCTCCTTCCGCTTCAGGATCATCTCCCGCTTCCTCTGCACCTCCTCATCTGTCAGGATGACTGTGGGGTGGGAAGGGGAGTCAGGAGGGCCAGCCAGCAGCTCCTCCAGAAAACCTTCCTCCTGTGGTTGTGGGTAAAGGTCCGAGATAGGAGGGGCTTTAAGACTCGGGGCTCCCTCGGGGGTCCTTCTGCCACGGGGGCTCCCACTCCACTGTGTGAAGAAAAATTGGGTTTGCTATGGTGGAAAGGAAGGTACACGCAAGAAGAAGAAAAAGACGATTTGAGAGGCGGGATGGTCTGGGCTTTAGGGAGTCGGGAGTTCTCAAGAATGAGTTGTGGGACCTTGGGCAAACTCTCTGGGCTTTTGTTCTCTTGTTTGTAAAATGAGAGATTTGGACCATATAAGCTCTTCCAAGGTTACTTTCTTGTACCTTCCTCCATAAAGTGTGTGTGTGTGTCTGTGTGTGTGTGTGTGTGTGTGTGTGTGTGTACATGCCGGTGGGAGAAGTAATAACACCTGCCTCAAAGGATCAACTGATTTGAGAACTGGATGCATGCCCGGCCCAGAGCAGATGCTCACGAAATGTTAGTTCTCATCTCTCCCCTATCCTGATGTTCCATGAACCTGAAGGAGACATCAGAGTGGAGAAAGGATGCCAGAGCTCTCACAGCGCTGGAAGTGAGATGTGGAGAGGACGCCTCTGTGTGGCTATCTCCACATCCAAGTTTCCAGACATGGGACTGTGGAATATAGAAAGATTAGGCCTCTTTGGTTCTCTGCAAAACCACTCCTCCTCCAGCCTGTACAGCCTTGACATTTCTGTCTATGGAAGCTTTCAAGTCCTCTTGAAGGCCCCAAAGGGTGAGGCCTTGCAGCTCTAATCTTGGAAGTTCTTTACAGCCACTAATCAGGGTGTTGGGCTGTAGAGAGCTCCAACACCACCTGCAGGCTTGTGCCTGCCTCCCTGTGCTGGGGTGGCTGTGGGGGTTGGGGGGATGCTGGGAGCAGAGGTGCCTGGCACAGCGGCTGGGCAAACAGACCTCCTGGTTGTGGCTTGCTGAGCGCTGATGGCAGGAGTGGGCACCGGGGCCCTTGGCCTGTAGCTACTTGCTCGGTGCTGGTGCTGCCAGGGCATCTGCCCACAGAACTGGGGAGTTTCACAAGAGCAGGAAAAGGAACCAGAAGCCCAGGGTGGGTGAGTTCCAGGCTTCGAGAAAGGTCCATTGGCCCAGGCCCTCAGGTAGGGGGAGGACGAGATAAGTTGGTGGGGAGTGAGGAAGAGCCTATGCTGGGTGGGAGTGGACAGCCAGTGCCACAGGCATGGCAGGAAAGCGAGTGTTACTGCAAGAGATGACGCTTCCCTCTACGGGGAGCCTGGGAGTAGACCACGCCCAGGTGACTGACTCACCTGCCCTAACAGCTGCCAACTCTCCTCCCACAGTGGGTGTCTGCACAGACCCTACCAGGTCAGGCAGGGTGGGAGAGGAAGGGGCAGGGAGCATCCAGGGAAGGCAATGGGGGTAAGCCCTCACTTGGGGAGCCCAAGATTAGGTGTCTTGTCTTTCCTGCTCACCTGGGGACCAGAGGAGTTAGGGAGGCCTGTTTCTGCCAGCCACACCATGGTGTCTACAGGCATGTAGCTCAGCCTGACTGGACTTTGCTAACTTTCCAGTGATTCTGTGAGGCCATTCTCCTGCCCAGATACTTTTCCCGGCCCCTACTGCTGACCACGTCCAAACTAAAGTTGGCTTCTTACTAACTTTCCTACTACATGTCTTAGTGCTTCTGGACACAGCCTCTGTTCTGGGCACACTGGCATTGCTGCTGGCCTGGGAACATGGCCTGCTCATACTTGCCCCTGCATTTCCAGTTGTGCTGGGTGCCTGTCCAGCTGGGTCTCCTCTCCCCAATACCTGTATGAGTTCTATCAGTTCTTCAGTGCCTACATCATAGCCATCTTTTTCTGTGAAGCATTTTTTGATTGCCCTGAACTGCACCGAGCCTCGTTTTCTTCTGCTGAGCCTCATTTCCTATGCCTGTGACATATTTAGTCTTTCCCACACACATTGACACCCAATTATCTTCTGCTCTGTAAGACTCATGGTTAGCACAGGTTTCAATTCATTACCTATGGAGGGAGACCAAGAAGTTCAAGGTCTCTTTCTCTAGATTACAAGTTACTTAAGGGCAGGGTCCATGTCTTACAATTCTTTCCTTCCTTCCTTCCTTCATTCCTTCCTTCCTTTCCTCCCTCCCTCCCTCCCTCCCTCCCTCCTTTCTTTCTTTCTTTCTTTCTTTCTTTCTTTCTTTCTTTCTTTCTTTCTTTCTTTCTTTCTTTCTTTCTTTCTTTCTTTCTTTCTCTCTCTCTCTCTCTCTCTCTCTCTCTCTCTCTTCCTTCCTTCCTTTCTTCCTTTCTTCCTTTCACAGAGTCTTGCTCTATTACCCAGGCTGGAGTACAGTGGCACCATCTTGGCTCACTGCAACCTCCACCCCTGGAGTTCTAAGCTATTCTCCTGCCTCAGGCTCCAGGGTACCTGTGTTTATAGGCACACAACACCACGTCCGGCTGATTTTTTTGTATTTTTAGTAGAGACGGGGTTTCACCATGTTGGCCAGGCTGGTCTCGAACTCCTGACCTCAAGTGATCCGCCCGCCTTGGCCTCCCAAAGTGCTGAAATTACAGGCACGAGCTACCACTCCTGGCCTTTGTTTTATAATTCTTATATTTTCCCCATAAAGGCTAGACCGGATGGGCTACCTGGCTGTGGTGTCTGCTCAATAGTCTGGCACCAAACATCAAATGCATCCACACAGATTACACCAACTGTGTGCAAATCATTTTCCTGGCTCAGGAAAGGCTAGTGAGTACTCCAGTGCTGCTTGTCTCTTGCAATGTAGGGAATGGCACCTGGCACACCAGAGAGCTGAGCAAAGCTGACCTCTTTTATTGAAACAATTGTTATGGAAAGATTTTCAAGACAGAAAACCTTGTAACGGAACACTTTTAACGTCATATAACCTTTCCCTGATGATTCAGAGGTATCATTCTGAATAATTACTGAACATTGCAGGACAAGGTTACGGCCTCGGAGTTGTCGGAGGCTGTATGCCCCGCGTTGCACGGCTCGGCGTGCTGGGCTTTGGAGTTCTTGGGCTACTTTTCTTGCTTCCAGTGTCCACCTCTCTGTTAAGCTATGCGTTGTCTCTTCTTATTGGTGTCTGCCTCCGGGAGTGTGCCTTTCCACCCCTTAAGACTTACTTTTGATCTCTTGGGAGCTAGAAGTTCTGGTGATCAAGTTTGATGTAATAAAAGGAAAATATTCTTAATGCTGGATAGCACATATAGACTTTTTCTATCTATGAGGCACTATTCTAAGAGCTTTTTGTATATTAACTCATATAGTGAGTCCTCATGACAACCCTTTAAGGCAGGTGCTATTGTTACTCCCATTTAGCAGATGAGGGAGCTGAGGCCCAGAGAGGCTTTCTACCTTTCTCAAAGTCACACAGCTAACAGTGGTGAAACTGGTATTTAGACCTGGGCAGTCTGGTTCTGGACTGGAAGGTCATAACCACTAGCCTCTACTGTGTCTGATTACATCTGGTTATAAGCGGACCTTGGCTTTCAGCCCTGGAGTTTTGACACACATTGTGTTCCAATCCATCTGAAGAGTGAGAAAATAAAATTAAATCACAAAGCTTGTAAATTACCTACTTTAAAGAGACAAAGAGAGTTCAAGTTTAACCCTATAACATGATTCCTCCAAGTCACTTGCATCAAATAGCAACCATCATCTTCTATGCAGGTAGTAGAGGAAGAAATGCTGAGATCCATCAGTTTCAAACAGGCCCAATCCGTAAGCCTTCTGCAAGGCAACATTGCTTGAGGACTGAATAAGTCTAAAGTCTTCCACATATGCAAATTCACTGTGATTTATGAAATAATTTGTTTAGAGAGCTTGTTAATTTCATAGGAAACTTCTTATCATTTTTTCAATGGATTGAACCTAAAATGTCATTACTATCATGTAGGAAGACACTATATAATATATGAAGCCATTGACCTAGAATAAGAGTAAACAGATTCTGAAAGAGTGTTGGACTCTCTGGTGATTAGGTGTCTGAAGAGCATAAGTTTTGGCATATGGACTTTGTAAAACCTACATGGTTGCTCAGAAGCTTTTTTTGACTTCCTTTTAAGCTCCTTGCTCAGTGTGAAATAATTTTGCGCAAGTTATTCCCATGCAAGACATGTTCTCTCCCTAACGAAGTCAAGATCTGCAACATAAACAATTTGAAAACATTTCGAGATGCCAAGGATGGCCTAAGAACAACCACAGGAAGACAACATAAAATTTTTCCAAATGAATGGCACAGACAGGTTTGGGAGAATCTTACTGATCTATAGACCTGTGGAAGATATACAGAGAGAAAGAAGCATAATGAGGAGCTAATATTAATTTAGTCCACACATTTATTGAGCACTATATGCCAGGTACTTTGCTAACACCAGGGAGAAAAGACACACGTCTGTAAAAACATCAAACAAGTTACCATAATGTGTGGTTCTGTGCAGGACAGGTATAGTATAAGCAAAAAGCAAGAACTCAGGACATTTCTTGGGTTCCCAGGGTATAAAGTCAACTAAGAACGGAAAAGAGAGAAGATGAGTCTTTGGTGGGACCAAGCTCTCTTCAGTCCATCTCTTAGAGCATGTGAAAGTGCCTGGAAATGCACAATGGAGTGAGCTCCGACCCACTGGGGCCACGAGAGGCTGCCTCGGGTGTGGCCCACAAGCCTGAGCTTTGGAAGCAGACAGACCTAGATTAGAATGAATGCTGATACCATCATCTTAATAGCTCAGAGCCATGATATTTTAATTCCTCTGAGCTTCCTCAGCTATTGAAAAAATAAAAGTATTTACATATTTAGGGAGTATTGTGAGAATTTCAGAAGAAAATGCATGTGCCTGACGTGTTATCTGATGCATAGTAGATGGTCAATACACAGGGTTTCTGTCCTCATCCTTTCCCTTCCTGTGCCTCTTCTATGGAAAGCCCATCTCCCTGCCCTGCCATCAGGAGCCTGGGCTTTTAGCTTCCTTCCTGTGGTTTTACAAATATTGAGACACTCAATTGTCTCTGGGATGCTATGCCTTGGCGACAAAACCCAGCCCAGATAAGAAATGAGCAGCTCTCCCAGGGTTCTGAGGCTGGGGGACTTCCCACTGGCAAGGCCTCCTAAAGCTGGGCTAACCTGAAGCTGGGAATGATGTCTCTTCCTGGACGATCTTCCCTTTGGGAAAGTAAAAAGCACCAGGACATTCCTGTTTTAACTGGATCCCCGCTCCACCAGCCCATCTGGAACTCAGTACCGCTCCCTGCACTGGGATGAGGAGGGTGGTGTGGTGAGAAGCTGCCTTGGGCATACAGCAGAATGGGGACATAGGACTCCACAGGAGAGAATTAGGCTGGGGTGGGGGTGGCTGACTTAGGGAAGAGCGCTGATTTAGGGATGGGATGGGCATCGCTTCTGGGCTGCTGGGTTCCCACGTGGTAGGGTGCTCCTAGGCAGGGCCCCCTGATTTACTCCAGGCTGGTGCTGCTCTTCACCATGGATGCAGCGCTGTCTATGGGGACCAGGAAGCAGGTAGGAGGGGACGTGAAGTCTGATTCTAGTCCCAGCTTGACTACCAACTTGCTTTCTGATCCCAGTCCTGAGGTCTTTACCTTTCTGAATCTCAGATGATCCTTCTATTCTAAGTCAGTAGGACATCCTCTTCCTCCTGAGGTAGGAGAGGGGCCTCTTGGGCATCAGTGAGCCTGGCCCTGAGGGGAACTCTTGCAGCAGTGCCTTACGAACTGCAGCAGCGGAATCTCGTGCCAGTCTTGGTTAGCTGGAGCTTTAGAAACCAGGCCCTCTGCTTTGCAGAGGCTATCTTCTCTGCGGAGACGGGACTGTGCTGAGCACACCTTGTTGGTGCCCTCCCTAATGCCTCACCCTGAGCAGGGCCCACTGAGAATGTGTGTGAAGCCCCATAAGGCACCCAGGCCTCCAGCCTCCACTTCTTACTCTCTTCAGGATAAACACAGGAGCCAGGGCGTGGCAGGGACTAGGGTAGGAGAGATCAGCGTGCCCAAGCTTGCACCCTGTGGAGGTGCGGAGAAACCACAGCCCTGGAAACACCTTCCAGGGCTGCCAGTGTTGGCTGGGGAGCCACCAGACGAGGAGGGAGGAATCGTGACCCACAGAAGAGGATCCTATGTCAAGGCCCAAAGAGGAGGCCCAGGGTGAGGGCCTCAGCTCTGCCTCTGTGTCCCAAAAACAGAGACTTTTTCTTCCCATTAAGGGAGAAATTTGCTATCCTCTAAGCCCTGTGCTGTGACTCTTCCTCTGTCCCTGACACATCTTCCTGTTACCTGACCTCTCCCCATCCCCCACCACCCCAAATGGTCCCATAGCCAGGAGGGTCTGCATCTCAGCAACATCCCCACCCCACTCCGACTCCTCAGACCCACAGCCAGGAGGGCCTGGGTTCTGTCCTAGGGCCCAGTGGGGGTCTGGATGCAGACAGCAGACAGGAGTGAGCAAGAGAAGGAGAGCAAGGAATGAGTGTGCAGAGGGCATCCATGCCCAGCTGGCCGTGCTCCAGCCCAGAGACGGCCTGGCTGGCCCCTCCCAGCATCTGCTGAATTCAGTGGCTACTCTAGTTACCAAATAACTGTCCTAGAGCTCCGATGCAAAGTTCAAGTGTTGTTTTCAGTGGTGGGTCAGAATATCCATGTAAATATGCCACGTTGATCTTCTCCAACCACAGAGTGGGACAGGAAGTCCTATAGAATCACTCCTCTTTCTCCATCTGGATTCAGAGGGTCGTCCTAGAACCCAGTGCTTCCTCTGGCAGACTCTTTCCTCCTGGTCTCTCCCTGGCACAAGCCCTCAGATCTGTTCAAGGCACCAGAGAGGCTGGGAGGCTGGGGTGGGACAGAACGTGGATGCCAGCTATGCTCTAAATACTAATTCTCCCCATCACTCCTGCCCTTCCCAACCCACAGCAGCCCTCTCTCCCCAAGCCCAGAGAACCTGGGGTTCCTTGAATCTCATTCTTCCCTCTCGGTCCAAGTAACAGGGAGCTATGAAAAAAGAATGGCATCCTGGAGGAAGACCCTGACCCAGGAGTAGAAGGGACTCTTGAAGGCAGTGTCCTGCCTCTCCTTCCTCTCAGGTCCCACTCTGGAGGGACCCTTCCAGGGCCTCTGACACCAATACACAGATCCTCGAGAGGTGCACAGGGCCACTGAGTGCATCTGACCCTGGACTTCCAGCTGCCCTGTCACCAGCTGCTGGTCCCATGAGGCCCTGGCCCCAGACGCTGGCAGCTACAGAGGAAGGGCCAGGCAGACCCTTCGCCCAAACTTGCAGGAGAATGGCCAAGGCCTTTCCCTGACTCCAGCTCAGGCCCAAACCCCACCCAGCCCCTGGACACTCACACTCCTTCATCATGCCGATGTCCACACAGCGTTTGAGCCGGCAGGCCTGGCAGTGGCGCCGGTTGTCCTTGGTGATGCGGCAGTCCCCGTTGAAAGGGCAGGTGAATAGTGCCTTCCGCTTCATGCTTCGCCTGCCGAGAGAGGACACAGCCTGCCCTGGGTCACTGAACTTCTGGCTCCTCGCCCTGTGACCACGGAGACCTGTCTTCTGGGCCCCCTGGTCTCCATTTCTCCAACAGAGGACATGGGGCCCACCCCAGCTGCCAGCCACTCTTACCTCTAGGTTGGGCACCAAACGATTCTTACTTCTCCTTTCATTGCCTGCCCAGCTCCCATCATGGCTTGTACTTACTTTTTTTCTTTTAAATTTTTTTTTTTTTTTGCGGGAACAGGGTGTTGCTTTGTAGCCCAGGCTGAAGTGCAGTGGCATGATCTCAGCTCACTGCAGTCTAGACCTCCTGGGTTCAAGTAATCCTCCTGCTTCAGCCTCCAGTGTGGCTGGGACTACAGGTGCATACCACCATGCCTGGCTAATTTTTGATTTTTTATAAAGATGGGGTCTCACTATGTTGTCCAGGCTAGTCTGGAACTCCTGGGCTGAAGCAATCCCCTCTCCTAGGCCTCCCACAGTGCTGGGATTACAAGTGTGAGCTACTGTGCCCCGACTCTTTTTTTTTTTTTTTTTTTTTTTTGAGATGGAGTCTCACTCTGTCACCCAGGCTGCAGTGTAGTGGCTCACTCAGCTCATTGAAAGCTCCACCTCCCTGGTTCACACCATTCTCCTGCCTCAGCCTCCTGAGTAGCTGGGACTACAGGCACTCGCCACCACGCCCGGCTAATTTTCTTTTGTATTTTTAGTAGAGATGGGGTTTCACCATGTTAGCCAGGATGGTCTCAATCTCCTAACCTCATGATCCACCCGCCTCGGCCTCCCAAAGTGCTGGGATTACAGGCGTGAGCCACCATGCCGGGTCGCACCCCAACTCTTATACTTACTTTTACAGTACTCTGTTCCCCTTCCCATTTTAAAAAATTACACAGGAAATAACGCAACTGCATTTCCCTAGAAAAAACCTTTTTAAATATTGAAATCTCCAGAGTAGCCAGCATAATAACATTTAACGAGCTGCTATGAGAAGTAAGGATGCTAGTCTCAGCATGAAGTCTTCTAGAGTCTAGAGACCTGTGACTAGAATAGTTCCTGTTCTGGGGATAGATGTGTACATGGAAGGGAGAAAAGGCCCAAACCATAGCTCTAGACATCCCAGAGCCTGCCCAGAAATAGAAGGGGCCAGACAAGCAGGTGGAAATTCTGAGGCCTGGCCTTGGATTTTTGAAAGGAAGAGGAAGCAGGAGCTCTGCAGGAACAGAAAACTAGAGCTGGGCACGGTGGCTCACGCCTGTAATCCTAGCACTTTGAGAGGCCGAGGTGGGCAGATCATCTGAGGTCGGGAGTTCAAGACCAGCCTGGCCAACATGCCAAAACCCCGTCTCTACTAAAAATACAAAAATTAGTTGGCCATGATGGTGCATGCCTGTAGTCCCCGCTACTTGGGGGCTGGGGGCTGAGGCAGGAGAATTGCTTGAACCCAGGAGGCAGAGGTTGCAGTGGGCAGAGATCATGCCACTCCACTCTAGCCTGGGCAACTGAACAAGATCCTGTCTGAAAAAAAAAAAAAAACAAAAAACCCCAGAAAACTACTAAAGTGTTCTTAGCTAGAAAGGTGGCACCCTTGAGGCTGGGCGTGGTGGCTCAGGCCTGTAATCCCAGCATTTTGGGAGGCCGAGGTGGGTGGATCGCGAGGTCAGGAGTTCAAGACCAGCCTGGTCAACATAGTGAAACCCCATCTCTGCTAAAAATACAAAAATTAGCAGGGCACGGTGGCACATGCCTATAGTTCCAGCTACTCGGGAGGCTGTGGCAGGAGAATCGCTTGAATTTGGGAGGTGGCGGTTGTAGTGAGCCGAGATCACACCACTGCACTCCAGCCTAGGCAACAGAATGAGACTCTGTCTCAAAAGAAAAGAAAAAAAGAAAAGAAAAGTGGCACCCTTGTAGCCTATGTGAGTTTTGTGTGTGTGTGTGTGCACAAGTGTGCAAGTTTAAGGGCTCATTTTCCTAATTTGAACATTCTCTCCCACTGCCAGTCACACCACGTGGACTTTGGGAGGCTGTATAAAGGACACCTTCCTGAGGCATGCCCCTAGAGGCTTTTCATCATCCGTATCCTGAGAGTCCTGCCCTCCTCCCAGCCCCAGCAGGAGTGGGCCCCACTTTTCTGACATAGTTAGTTGGGGAAAGATGGTGGCGGAATCACCGTTTGCATGAGCAGCAGCATCTTCCAAGGAACTGCTGAGTGTGAAGATGCCTAAGCCTTCCCAGCCAAAGCCCAGCCCCAACCATTTCCTTCCTGGAAATGAGCTGCTGACATCCGCTCAGGGACCACGCGTTAGTTAGGATTCTTGGTAAAACATGACTCACTGTTCATGTTCATTAGCACACACACGGGGTTGAGGGCAATCGCACTCATCAATTGACAAGCTTGCTCTAGCAAAGGGACAGCTGCGGACCACACCGACTCAGCCCCTGGGACAGAGAAGAGGTAAGAGTAGAGTTCTGCTGGCAGTCCCAGGCAGGCCCAGACTCTTAGATCCATAAAGGGCCCAAGAGACTGTCAGTGTAACTCCCTCCCTTTATACGTGGGAACACTGAGGTTAAGCAACTTACGGATGAGGATATTCAGCAAGAAGTGCAGGCTTCTAGGTCTGGAAGTCTTAGGGATCTGAGGCTTAGCCTTTAGCTTCCTGGATTGTTTTCAACCCCAGAAACTTAAAGTGCTCAGTGAAGTTGACGTCCCAAACAGCCCCAGGTGGCTCAAGGCCAAGAATGACCCAACAGTCAAGGAAGCAGCTGCTGTTGGTTTTGGACCTTGACTCTGGTACCCTGCTGTGACGACCCTCATCACCCAAGGGGCCTACCGCAGAGCCGGGGTTGTCAGGGAGGTGGAGCAGCACCAGGCTGTCAGGGGCTCCTTAGCTCCAAGTCAAGCCTGCCTCAGGCCCAGTCCTAACCCTGCAATAGCTAACAAGAGAGAAGTTATATGCCAGGCTTTTTTCCATCTTTGTGGAAACAAAAAGCCTTTTGCCTTGCACCTGTATTTGTTTACTGTCGCTTTTCTGGAGGGACAAGAGACTATGGAAGTACCTTGAGAACTGTTAGCCTTCCCCAGAAACGAGATACAATCATCCCCACAGGGCACATCTGTATATTCCAGGACATGAGATTGGCGTCCCTCCCACCAACCTTGTGGTTCTTGAGGCTTCGTCCGTCACCACAAATGCTCAGGCTTCAGAATGCCCATAATTCTCTAAACTTACTCAAGGACCAGAAGTTTCTATTTCAGAAGAAACTCTCATTTCCTTTTTTTTTTTTTTTTTTTTTAAACAACCAGGCATTTCGCTCTGGTCACTGAAGGGCTGCTCTGTCCTCCCACTGGCTGTCTTGTCTGGTTCAGAGCTCTTCCTGTTAAACCTGCAAGGCCATGGGCACCAAGAAGACAGCACATCGTCAGCCTAGCGCAGCCACCACCTCCAGTGATGTGAACCAAAGCCTCTCAGCAGACCGGACCCGGGGCTGAGAGCTTCCTGAGGCCCCAGGGCCTATCAGGGGCCCCGTCTGTCCTTCCCCAGGCTCCAGGGAGCCTGCATTTGACCCTCATTTGGGGGCAGCTCCAAGTGGAGCCAGCTGCAGGGTTGCCTGAAAAGAGATTCCACTGCTTCCCCATCTTTCTCTCATCTTTCTCATGTTGCTTTAAATATGAAGCTCCATCTCAGACGTCTATACACAGGAGGGTTGGAGATTGCCACTCAGCCCCACTTTTCCTGACAACAGGAATGAGGCTAGGAATGGGAAGAGAAAACAGTGCAGAGCTGAGTTAAGAGAAAGTACTGGGACTGGGCATGGTGGCGTGAGCACGCCTGCAAGCCCAGCACTTTGGGAGGCTGAGGTGGGCAGATGGCTTGAGCTCAGGAGTTTGAGACCAACCTGGTCAACATGGTGAAACCCTGTATAAGATAAAAAAAATTTAGCCAGGCATGGTGGCATGCGCCTGTGGTCCCAGCTACTTGGGAGGCTAAAGTGGAAGGATGGCTTAAGCCGGTAAGGTCAAGGCTGCAGTGAACCAAGATTGCGCCACTGCACTTCAGTGTGGGTGATGAAGTGAGATCCTATCTCTAAAAATAAAAAATAAAAGAGAAAGTACTGGGGGTAAAAAAAAAAAGTTTGGTACTCTTGCTTCTGCTTAAGAGTTGTCATAAGAAGCCCGAGAACACTGAAAAAGAAGAGAACACCGTTAGGCTCTGGAGCGTGGGGTCGGTGTTCAGGGTACAGAAAGCTTGCTCGCCAGCTCCAACTGCCAGACCCAGGGGCTCCCTGGAACTCAGATCCCAGAGCTGGCCTTTGAGGTGTGTCTGGCCCAACATGTCTGTTTGCAGGGCCACAGATCCTCTTGGCTCAGAAGTCCTGTTCTTCCCTGTTCTCCCGCCTTCCAAGGGCACTTCCACGTGTGTGGCTGTCATTTACTCTCTGCCCACGAGGAGTCAGGACAGCCAGACTGCCCAGCCCTGGCTCTATGCTTTGTCCTGAAGGTCCACACCCTACCCTGCCTTCCTCCCAATACTAATTGCCTGTGAGCTGGTTTGGATTTGAGAAACAAGAGCTTCAGGTTTCCATGAGAGCCCATTGCCTCAGCTGCTCTCTGAGCCTGGACCCTGTCATCCTCTGGTTGGTTGGCATTTATACCCCAGCTCAGGAAGAGGGGTAGGGGTGGGGCAACCAAGCTAAATATAGATGCAGTTTCTAGAAAGCCAGGGGTGAGAGAGGACATTGACTGATTCTCATGCCAGAGACCAATTTATCAAAACAGAAAGAGACAAAAACCTCACAAAAGCATCAAGAGCCTGGGGCCAGGGCCTCAGGCCTGGGACAGTTGGGCCTTTCTCCAGTAAGTGGCCTCTGCCAGCAGAGACACACGTTGCATAACCCAGTCGTAGGGTCAACTATCCCCTCTGGGCTCTGTCTCCACTGCACTGAGTGTCACAGAGATCCCAGCACCTGCTCAGGATACAGGAACTAGTGAAAGCTCCTGATCTGAAAGAGCTATGTGAGGTGCTGGGAATGCTAACTGGATTGATTATGGTGATCATTTCACAATGTATATGTATAGCAGAACATTGAGTTGTGCACCTGAAATACAGACCATGTCTATCTGTCAATTATACCCCAGTGAATCTAAAGGAATAAAAAGACCTATATCATTTGATAGGGGCCTACATGTATGTGAGAGGCAGCATCAGGGGGTTCTCCTCAGATAGGTTTAGAAAAACATTAAAGGACAGTTTACACTGTAGAAAAGAGCACAGACTTTTGTGTTTTTTTTGAGGGCAACTGGCAATGTGAATCAAGCATGTTAAACGCACAGACATTTTAACGCAGTAAAGCCACTTCCAGGTATTTATCCTGTGGGTAGATCTTTCCATGGGCCCAACGGTGGTTACTGCAGCTCTGTCTGGAGAAGCCAAAGACTGAACCTAAATGCCCATGACAGAGGACTGTTTTTTTCTTTCTTTCTTTTTTCTTGAGACGGAATTTCACTCTGTCACCCAAGCTGGAGTGCAGCAGCACAATCTGGGCTCACTGCAGCCTCTGCCTCCCAGGTTCAATCAGTTCTCCTGCTTCAGCCTCCCCAGTACCTGGGATTAGAGGCATGTGCCACCACACCTGGTCAATTTTTTGTATTTTTAGTAGAGATGGGGTTTCACCATGTTGGCCAGACTGGTCTCAAACTCCTGACTTCAAGTGATCCACCCACCTCGGCCTCCCAAAGTGCTGGGATTATAGGCATGAGCCACTGCACCCAGTCAGGACTGGTTTCTTTTCTTAGGGAACCTCCATATAATACGCTGTGACTATGAAAAAGAAATAGGAAGAATACTGAAATGGGAATGAGCTTGAAGAAGTGTTCTTTAGTAGATAAAACCAAGATGCAGAATGGTGACGGGTGTGCACACATACCTACATGCAAACACACACACATACACACAAACACACACACACACACACACACACACTTTCACATAAAGAATCTGGAAGCGAACACGATGAGCTGGCAACAGCGACAGCTTCCCAGAGGAGGCAGGGAACTAACAATTGGGTTGAATAGGTGATTTACTTTTCACTTATATATCTTCTTAAGCTGTTGGCTCTTTTTTTTTTTGAGGGCCAGACCTTGCTCTGTCACAAGCCCAGGCTGGAGTACGGTCAGCGATCTTGGCTCACTGCAAGCTCCGCCTCCCGGGTTCCACGCCATTCTCCTGCCTCCAGCCTCCACAGTAGCTGGGACACAGGCGCCCGCCACCACACACCCGGCTAATTTTTGCTTGTATTTTTTTTTTTTTTTTTTTTTTGAGCCAGTCTGGCTCTGTCGCCGGGCTGGAGTGCAGTGTGGCCGGATCTCTCGGCTCACTGCAAGCTCCGCCGCCGCCTCGGGTTTCGCCATTCTCCTCCAGCCTCCCGGTAGCTGGGACTACAGGCGCCCGCCCGCCTAGCCAGCCCCTAGTTTTGTATTTCATTTTTGTATGTTTGGGTAGTTGTAGCAGTGGGTGGTGGATTTTTTAAAATGTAATGTGTCATAATATGTGCAAAATAACCTCCCTGTCTCTATTAAAATACAAAAAAACTAAAAATTTTTTGTATTTTAATGAGGACGAGGCTGTTGACTGATATCCACTACAAAAATAATACAATATTCAGTTAGATTGATCTGTTTGAGTTTAAATCTTGAAGCACAACCTTGGCCAAGTTACTTAACCTTCCCATGCTTTAGTTTCCACATCTGTAAAATGGGAGCAACATTTCAGAGAGGGTTGTAAGGACTAAATAAAGGAAAAAGGAACAGGACCTGGACAAAGGAAACCCTAAATAGAGGGAAAGAAGAGAAACTAGCAGAAAGAGGCAGTGGGAGGGAGTGCTGAGAGTGAAAGTAGATTTTAGAGTAGATTTTAACCATCTTATTAAGAATTTGAGACCCTGGAAGCAGACACCATGTCTTAGGCCTGCTCTCTGGGTGCCTAGCATGGGAGCCTGCAGGCAGCAGAGTTTGAAACCATATTGCTGTTTTAAATGCTATAGCTCCTGATGTCTAGAGCCACAGCCCCCTGTGCTAGTTACAGCAACCACTGTCCAGTTCTGTTGAGCACCAGCCAGTTCTACCAGCCAGCCTTTGAGTTCTGTTGAGCACCAGTCCAGTTCTGTTGAGCACCAGCCAGCCTTTGACTGACATGAAGCTCTCTCAGAGCCTCTGGCCCAGCCCTTCCCTCTTCATACCTCCTTCTGTTTAGGAACCTCTTTTCAGAGACCACTGCCAACACATCACATAGTTACACTTTCCAAGTTCCATGTTAGAGGAAAGGAAGAAAGGATCGTCTGTCCACAAAACTAAGACACTAAAAAGGGATAATGATATTAGTGATCACCATTGGAAGCTTTCTAGGTCAGTATTTTACATGCTATCGCCAATGTTCTCGACAACCTTTTGGGTAGGTATTATCCCTGTTTTACAAGTGACACAAAAAGGCACAGGAAAGTTAAATAACTTGCTTTAAGTCACACAGCTAGCAAGTGTGAAAGCTGGAATTAGAATCAAGATCTGTTTGACTCCAAGGAATCTGATTGATATAGTTTGGCTCTGTGTCCCCACCCAAATCCCATCTTGAATTATAATCCCCATGTGTCAAAGGAGGGGCCTGCTGGGACATGAGTGGATCATGGGGACAGACTTCCTCCTTGTTCTTGTGATACTGAGTGAATTTTCTCAAGATCTGATGGTTTTAAAGTGTAGCACTTCCCCCTTCACTTGCTCTCTCTCTCTCTCTCCTGCTGCCATGTAAGACAGGCCTTGCTTCCCCTTTCCCTTCCACCATGATTGTAAGTTTCCTGAGGCTTCCCCATCCATACAGAACCATAAGTCAATTAAACCTCTTTCTTTATAAATTAGTCAGTCTTGGGTAGTTCTACATAGCAGTGTGAATATGGACTAATACACTGATCTTCATATATACTATGGTCCTCATCAGGAATGTACCATCTCTCAATCCAAGCTACAGCAGCAGTCAAAAACATGCTTTCCCAAAGTCCAGGAGCATGAAGTAGAGGCTGTTTGAAGGACTCCTCCAGGACAAATCCCCCTAGGGATTCAAGCAGTCTCTAGAAGGATGCTTTGGAAGTGTGGGGTCACATCTGACCATGCTCTCCACTGGCCCTGTATAACCCAAGCACAGGGAAGATCTCAAGTGTGTGCTGAGTGCAAAGTCATGCAAATGAGCCCTGATTAGACTGCTGAATTTCAAAAGAAATAAAAGAATGACAAAAAGGTAATGTTAAATCCTATCCTTGCAGTTGTCTTTCTTGATAGCTTCAGTGACCTTCCCTCTCCAAATATTCTGGCCTCCTCGACCCAAGCTTCTGAACCATTACTCTTGGACCATCCATAGATCACCCCACTCATTCTCTTTCATTCACATCCATGAACATCTGTGAATGGAGGCTGGCTGCCAAACTGGACCTGGACAAAGTCTCTCCAGCAACACTGACTTCTTGGTCACTCATTTACTTGTGCCCATAGAATATCCCGTGTGGCTGTTCCTCCCTTTTTTCTCTATTTTCTCTCCTTTAAGCAGTTTAGGTTTTAAATTCCTGGACATCTGCCCTATTTCTCTGCTTCCCTTCACATCAGGTTGCTAGAAGAGCCACAAATTTCAGTGGGGTGACCTTCCTGAATGCCAGAACATTCCTCATGTTCCTGGATCCTCGCCAGCCTACCTTTTGCCCCCTGCACTCTGCATGACCCATAATTAACAAAGTCTTCATGGAGCTAGGAAGCGAAAACGCACTTCTCTGTACTGTCTTTGTTAGCTTGTAGCTTGTAGCACACAGCTGCACAGCGTCCTGATTAAAGCATCCCAACAGGGAGGAAGAAGACAAGATAAGCAGGCAAACGATGACCTGTTTCTCATCCTGCCTTCCAGGATCAGCTCTTAAACCTCACCATCCACCTTCATTCTCTTCATCAAAGGGGTTCCTCTGATTTTCTTCTCTGTCCATTACACCTTTCCTTTATATCAGATCCCGGACAAAGCCATCCATGACCATATTCATCCACATGCATATACATATATGGATTATCCACTATATATATCATTTGGAATAGACCTATTCCAAATGTTTTTCCTCCTCTGGCTCTTACTTATGCTTTAGTTGTTAACATATAGCCAAGAGGTGTCTGGCCATCTACAAGCCTGCCTGTGCCAACCTTATATTCACACTGGAAATATAATCTTTCTCTGAGGATGTCCCTGTATTCCAGAATATCAAGAAGCACAAGCAACATGAAAGAGCTGGCCGAAGGAATTGACCAGCAATGGCCTCTAATGCCCGATCATAGATCAATAGAAGTGTGATCCCTCTCTAATCTTCTAACCATCATCACACTTCAGCTAGATTATGAGTCTTAGACTAGTTTTGATGATAACAACTAGCTCCTAGAGCAGTTTAGTTAACTATCTTAGAAGCCAAACCAAGTACTAGATGGTCAAATGGGATTGAATTCCTGGTTTCCAGGGCTTGGAAAACAGCTGGTGACCCAACATTCAAGCAATGCTGTCTATCAATAATTAACAGGAAAGGGCCAAGCAAGCTCCTTGAGAGCAAGGACTTAGTTGCTGTCATCTCTGTGTTCCCAAGGATGCAAGGATGCAGCGCCCACCATAGAGAAGGTACAGACCACTGATATTGTCCTTGCTTCCTGGGATCAGAGTTTCACAAACAGATGTAAGCGACCACAGGGTTCTCAAGCAACTATGTAGACCAGACCAAAATGGAAAACTTCCAAATAAAATTTGGATGAAGCAAAGAAGGAGAAGCAGGCATCAAGGGTGGAAGAAGAGGAGAAATGATGTATGTATAGCTGATTCTCATTATTCATGGTAGTAATGGTCTATAAAGTCACTGTGGACACTGGATTAGTGAATATTGAAACATTGTTCTTGGGGGAAACACAGGGTGAGGTTTCTGCAAGTCTCTGGTCACAAAATTTTCATCAACTGATCAACACATCACCTTGTCTTATGTGAGTTTTCTGTTTAACGACATCTTATTCAATAGATACTGTTGATTTGTTAACATTGAACAAACAGCCAGCAGCAATGTTGTCTGCAGGAAGCTTGTCTAACACACCTAGTTTCCCTGTAAGGCACATCACAGCCTTGCACTTAGGAACACCAGACAGCAGTGCAGCACTACACTTGGGAACTGTTTTAAACAGCAAAGTCACCAACAAAAATCACAAAAAGGCAAAAAAAGTAGCACTAAATAGATTGTGAAGACCCTGGCTGGGAAGATAGGTGCCAAGCCACGCGAGTTTTTCACTGCTCTGCACATGTTCACAAATGACCACAAAGGGGCTGCAAGTATTGATTTCGGTAAATTTTAGCAAGAGGGCAGATTTGCAAATACAGAATCCATGAATAATGAAGATTGACTGTCTGCGTGTGTGTGTGTGTGTGTGTGTGTGCACGTGTGTTTATTTACATATCAAACAAAATTCAGAACCTTGCAGCTGTCTTTCTTGACAGCTTCAGTGACCTTCCCTCAAGTTTCTGAACATTACTCTTGGACAATCCATAGACAACCCCACTCATTCTCTTTCATCCACATCCTCAAGCAAGTGACAGACATGTTGGCCCTTTAGAATGTAGCAGCCTGACTTAGTCATCAAGACAGGGACAGTAAAGATCTAAGTAAGGTAGACTGAGGACAGGGTAACAAGACAAAACCAGTCTGCAGCCCATAGTGCCAGGTATTGCAGGCAGTGGTTGTGACCAACAGCCAGCAACAGACTCTAAGGGCTCTTGTGGAGGTGGATTGATGGTGGGTTAAGGTGGCATCATGTGCCCACAAGCAACACAGTCACTCTGTCAGTCTGTGGTGACACAGACTACAAACATACCATCCTTGTTCATTCTGCCATCTTCCACACTCAGCCCGGGGCATGACAGGACCTGTCCTCCCTCCACCCAGATGCCTCACACATTCCTGTCCTGAGGATTCCCAGCCTAGTGGTGTGTCCAAGGGAAGCAACTACAGATGCATAGCAGTCAGAGCCACTCCAGTGAGGAACTGGCATTCAATATGTCACCACTCAACCAGCTGCCATCTAAGATTCTCATTTCCTAGAACTGGATCTCAGGGGGAAGGAGGCCTAGGAGGAGAGAGTGGATTTGAGGGTAGAGACTCCATAACCAAATGTTTTGGTTGCAGATTGACAAGATATGACTTTCGGTGAGAAACTCCATATTGACAGCTCCTAGCCCAATGCCAGATCATAAATGCTGATTCAAGTCTGGTGAGGGAATGAGTGAAAGAAACACAAGGCCAGACATGGTGGCTCATGCCATTAATCGTAGAACTTTGGGAGGCCAAGATGGAAGGATCGTTTGGGCCCAGGAGTTTGAGACCAGCCTGGGCAACATAGGGAGGCCCCATCACTATAAAAAAATTAAACACACACACACACACACACACACACACGAGGAAAGTGACTGGCTTGCTGGCTGGCTGCGCGACTTTTGTTTATTTTATGAGAGCATGGTTCCATGAAGGGCAGTAGTAGTGGCCCATCAGGCTAAAAAATCTCAGCTTTTTTCATCAGACTGAAAAAGTGTTTTTCAAAGCACTTTTTTACATGTCATCTCATTAATCCTCAGATTAACACTATGTAGCAGAGGGGCTGGATATCAATACATGCATGACATTAGTTGAGTTAATTAAAGCCTAGAGATGTCAAGGACATCCATTTGAGCAAGGATATCCCCAAAATTATTGCCATGGCCAGCACCCCAGACCACGCCTTTCTGATAGGTTTCATGGTAGTAAGCCGGCTCTGAGGTGTGCATTAGATTCCCCCTTCCTTAGCACTCAAGGCAGCCCCCCAAGTCCCAGGACCTGGCAGAAAAGGGTTCATGTGTCACCTGGGACACACAATCAGGGCTCTAGAAGGCCCACCCTGCAGGATGTGTGGACCTCTGGCCCGAGGATTGGCAAATGTAGCAACAGGACTTAGAGCCAGCGATGCTGCTTGTCTGGTTCCCCGAGCTGGGGAGTAGGTTGCCAGGAAGCCAAGCGGGCAGTTAGTGCCAGGCCAAACAGGCAATTAGCACCCACAGAAATCCCGCTGCCCAGCAATTGCTCAAGGCCATGAAACTCTGGGCCTGCTGATTCCTGGGGCAGAGGGCAGGTGAATTGGGAGCTTGTGTTGACAGAGAGCCCCCAAGTCCTTGAGTAAGAGTCCCACACAAGCACCTGGACTTGAATTCACTGTGCTCCCAAGGCGAGGAGAGCACTCCAGTTTAGACAACCAAGCCGACCTCAGCATCCTCCTCTGGACTTGATTTGTGCTTTCCTCATTTGATGGTTAGAGCCCTGCCATAGTCACCTCCAGTCTAGACTGCTAGACAGAAGCTCTGTTTTGGCTGCCTTCTTTCAGGCTACTGTCTCTGTCTCTCCAATACATGCCAAACGCTAATTTCTCATGATTCCCAGTTCCTGCTCCAATTCACCCCTTTCCCACCTTCCCACCCTGGCTTTGGATGGGAACCTCCAGTGCTTTTCCCACACCTATCACACCTGTAATCCTGGGCTCATGTAAGGGGAGTGTGTTGATAAAGAAACTGGCCCTGATACAGGAATGCAGGTATATTCCTGACACTGCCTGGGTGTTCCAAGGTTGACTTTCAGACCAGGACAAACAATCCTTGGGTGAAGACACGGGTACAGATCATGATGACCCGACAAGAGGTGCCATTTCCTATGTTCCAAGGAACAGTTTGGATTGGATGGAAAGGCAAGCTCTGAAGCCATGTTCTTGCCAAAGACATGCCTGTGTCTTGAGTGAGGAAGCTATGATCATCAACAGGGAGGAGGTTCACTCTGGAAGGACGGACACATGGGTTGGTGCAGGGGGCTGTGGGTCACAGGTGTAATGGAAAGACAGAGACCCACACAGCAACCTCAGGAAAGCAACTTCCAAGTGAGTCAGGGGACACATCTGGAGCTGAGAGGAGGGAAAAGAAGAAAGCACTCACCAAGACCTTCCTGCTCCTATGGCTGTGAGCGCCGCATGTTCCATGGACATTACAAGGAAGGAGACGTGAAAAATTCAAGGGCTCCCTTCATGGAAACACCTTGCTTCTTCTCCCTCCCTTTCCCTTGGGGAGAGCCTGGGAAGAAGCCTCACCTGAAGAAGCCTTTGCAGCCTTCACAGGTCATAGCATTGAAGTGAAAGCCCGTGGCTCGATCTCCACACACCCCACAGATCCGGGGCACATTCCGGTCGAAGTCTCCAGGGTCAGGCAGGGAAGTGCTGGCTGCCATTGCCTCCATCCCTGTAAGAACAGCAAGCAGGCCACGGTCAGAGCCAGAATCAGTGTCAGGGCCAGCTGGCATCCTTGGTGCCACCCACCCCCTAGCCTCATCCCACCGCCCCCATCTCCCACCCCCAGGGAGCTCAGCCAGGGTGGGCATCTCCCCAGGGCCCAGGCCTGAGCACAGTGCCTTTTGAGCCCTCATATATGATTCTCCCTACAAAGCTGGCTCAGAGCATGGCTTGGAATCAGCTGCCTGGTTTCAGATGTTGCATCTGTCAGGCTAACTTGGGTTTAGTGGTTCATCTCTGCATGCCCCCACTGTCTGCATTGGAAAAGGTGTTTTACTTCCAGGGTGCAAGGATCATATGAATGAACCCATGCATACTACTGGCACTAGCTCTGCCTCAGGCACAGACCTGAACCAGGTCGGGGGCTTCTATCCTGCCCAATGCCCTCTCCAAGGGAAAACGAGAGTCCTCCCTCAGCCTCAGCACCTACATGTGAAGAGAAACCCTTAGGCCTCCTCCTCTTGAGGGTGAGGAGTGATTTTGGTGGTTTAGGTGCCCTGGTCATTCCAGCCCCAGCTCCTTGCAACCATAAAGCTCAGGGCTAATAGGCTTATGCCCCTTTTGTTCTGGTACCAAGATGATCAAAATTTCAAGATACATCCCCCCTTTTTTGGGCAATAATACTTAAAACATTATTTTGAATGTTCTTCTGAGTCATGTGAGTCCTATACAATTAACTGTGTTTTCAGAGATGGTTTTTATAAATAGGCATTATCATCTAGAGACGGATTTCACACTTGAGGAAAAGGAGAAGAGACAGAAGAAACAAAAGGCCACAGCTTTGAGAGGGCCTTCTCAGGAAGCAGCTGGCGTGACTCTTTCATTAGCCAAAACTGGGCCCTCGGCTTTGCCTGCTGCGTCTAATCCTGTCTACTGTTAGGCTCAGAGATGATTCTGGAATACCTCAGACTGCCCTAAAATGCTTTCAGACCCCACTGCCTCCCAGTTCTCCCAACTTTATCCGAATCCTCAAAAGGGTCATTACAGGTTTCAGTGACCCCTTTGACCCAAGGCAAAGGGTCCTTCATGTCAGAAGAAAAATAAGAAAGCAAGCCAGGAAAGAAGAAACAAGAATCCACTCCATCCCAGGGTACCATTTCCTCCTGCCCCTGGGTGACAGAGGCAGATTCTGGGGGCCCTTGGGAGGCTCTGAGCTACTTTTCAATGACTAGGCCCATGATCTCTGATCGAGGGTGTGGAATATCGAAGCTCATTAAGTCTTATTTCACCTTCATACCACTCCATGGTGTAGATGCTATTATCATCATCCCCTTTACAAATGAGGCCCAGAGAAGCCCAGACTTTAAGATATGTCTAGAAACTACTACTGACAAATGAATAAAACAAATACTATCTAAAAATTCCCCAAAGAGCTTCACACCAAGGGAAACAAGTGGTGCAGATAAGCAAGAATATAGTATCGCCAGTCCCAAAGGGACAGAGGGAATCCCGGTCACAGACAGACCTCGGAGATTCCCTAACCTCATTTAGCTTTTCTTTTTCTGGAAACCTTAATGTATCAGGTTGGTGCAAAAGTAATTGTGGTTTTGGCCATTGAAAATAATGGCAAAGATCGTAATTACTTTTGAACCATCCTAATAATAATAGTGACACTATTGCTAATTTCATTCACAGCTAGACTTATACTTGTTAAACTCTAATGTATATATAATATAAACATTAAGTACATATTAAATATACATTAATACATACTTTTATATACAGTTTAGCAAGTATATATACATTAAAGTTTAGCAAGTATAAATATATACCTACATATAAAGAGAGAAGCACTTTCAGAAAAAGAACAAAGATCATTGTAGTGATAGCAAAGACATGGAATCAACCCAGGTGCCCATCAACTCTGGACTGATAAAGAAAATGCAGTATATATGTGTGTGTGTGTGTGTGTGTGTATATGTGTGTGTGTATATATGTATATGTACATATATATGTATATGTAATATATGTATATATATGTGCGTATATATACACATACACACACATATACATGTATACACACATACCCACACACACACTGAAATGCTATGCAACCATAAAAAAGAACAAAATCGAGTCCTTTGTCCTTTGCAGCAACATGGATACAGCTGGAGACCATTATCCTAAGGAAACTAAGCCAGAAACAGAAAACCAAATAGCCCATGTTCTCACTTATAAGTGGGAGCTAAACATCATGTACATATGGACATAAAGATGAGAACAATGGACACTGGGAATACAAGTGGACAGGGGCAGGGGCTGAAAAACAACCTATTGGGTACTATGCTCTCAACCTGGGAGACAATTCATTCATACTCAAAATCTCAGTATCATGCAATATACCTTTGTAACAAACCTGCACAGGCACCCCCTTAACCTATAAGAAAATTTCAGAAAAAAAGAACAAAGGAATGATTAACAGAAACCTTTGGAGAGATAAGATTGGGGAGGGGTATGCGTTATGTAGTAGCCATATTCTATTTCTTTGAGTAGTGAGCATATGGTATCTTCTTATTATTACTATTATCAAAACACTACATCTATGTTTTGTACATCTGTGTTTGCATGCCCTTCTGAATATATAAACATTTCATAATTTAAAAACAATTAGAAATAGAAAAGTGCTTGTGGGTCTATCAACATTGTCCCCAAAGACCATCCCAAGTCCAAGCTGACGCCTGCAGGGTTTAGAACATAGCACACAGTCAAGATGTTGCCAGCATCCCGGAGGCCCAATATCATTGTGGAGTAATAGGGGGAAACCATCCAGGATGCTTGTGGCTTAACCCCGGGTCAGCTGAGATGCTGCAGCTCCGAGTCATCATGGTGTTGCTACAGAGTCTGGGTCATCCAGGCTCCCAAGTATCCGGTGGATTTCGTGGAAAACAGAGAAATCAAATGGGGGGTAGGAAGGAATATCTGTTAAATCAGTCCAACACATGTTCAGCATCACATGCTATGATACAAGCGAGTTGGAACAACATACTACCACAGCACAGCAACAGGGCAGTCCTGCAATGGGGTGGGGTGCTGCCCTGACATCAGGAAGTCTCCATGCTGGGGGTGAAGGCTGGAAAGACTGGATTGAGCAGCCAGAGGCCCATTTCAGGGGAGCTGACAGAGGACCCAACCCTGCTTAAGGTTATTTGCTGCTATCAAGAAGCCAGCGCCCAGGACCAGAGTCCACATGTGGAGAAGATGCCCAAGCCTCTGCGGCTTGAAAGCTGAAAGTCCCAGGAATGACAGGCAGAGACTACAGAAGGCAGGAAAGAGAAAGAGGAGATGGGGCTGAATAGGAAATAGACGCACAGGAGAGCCCAGCCAGGGTCATAGCCGGAGTCAGCAAGCCCCATCTCCTGAGCCTTTCTCTGAACTCCCACCCGCACCCCACACACTCATGCATCTCAGCTGCAGACTCTGCTGGTCCGGGACCCACCTTGCAAGATCCTGGGTGGTATCCCTTCCTTCCCCTGCCCACCACCTTCTTATGGTCCACCCTTGCCCCTTGAAAACAGAAAGCCAGGGAAGTTGTGGCTGATGAGGAAACACCTACCTGAAGGAGCACAGGGCATGTAAGTGGAGCCCAGGGGTGCTCTTCTATGAGGTCTCACAGATACTTCAGACCCAAAGCCTTCTGAAATGAAGAAGGGGAAACCTTTTATCTAAAGCGGAGCACGGACCGCCTCACCAGTCTCTAAGGAAGTGGGCACGAGAGGATCTTTCCAGGGACTTTAGTCCCCAGATCAGGGACTACAAACAGAAGTGGCTTGTTGGGGGCAGGCATGCCATGTCATCGCTGGCAGGGGTGTGGGGGTGGAGGCTGGGCAGCAGCCAGGATGGCCCTCCCTCGAGGCAGGGAGTAGCAGGAGCCGTGGGAAGGGGTGGCGGCAACCAGCCCCGGGCAGAAGGAAACAACCTCCCGCCTAGGCACTCCTCCTCCTCTCACAGCCCAGGCTGTCAGGAGGGAAGAAGGGCCTTTCCTTAGGGAGACCCACACTACCCCCTCCATCTCCAGATTGTAGGCAGCTCAGGAAGCAGAGCAACTGGGCCACGTGGCCCACTGCTAAGAGCGGGAAGACAGCTGCCCGAGGCAGGGCAGTGGAGGAGCCGCACAGGAGCTGGGAATGGGGCGGGTTTGGATGGCAGCCCACAGCCTTGGCCTCTTGGGACAGCTTCAAAGGCAGGTGTCTGAGATCTCCTGTCTGTGGAGACTGGGTGTAGGCGGAGCAGGTGCTGCAGGGGTTAAATACAGCAATGTATTGCTTTCAAACAGGATGTTTTCTGCCACTTTTAGCTCTTCCCCAGACACGCTCAACACCCCCAGCTGCAGTAGGGCTGACTCTGGTGCCCAGACTCTGGATCTGAGCAGCTGGCAGGGGGGGCCAGCAACGAGGGACGGGCAGAATTGTACCCTTTCCACTTCCACTCACACCCAGCCCTGCTTGTCCACCTGCAGACGTAGACAGACAGACAGACAGACAGACAGACACACACACACACACACACACACAGAGTTTCCTTCTCTGACGCCAACAGAAGGTGACCCTGGCAAAGGCCTTTAAGTCAGACCCCAGATGGCGTATGTCTAGACCCCAGCTTTTGTTTTTCTTTGGAGACCTCTGTCTTCCAGTAGCCTAAGCAGGGAAGGAGGAGAGCTCAAGGGGCTTTCAAGACCTGGGCCCAGTCCCAGAACTGTGAGCTGGCTGAGGCCACTTGCCACCCCTTCCAGTACTACCAGTTCCCAGGGAGCATCGAGGAAAACACCAGTGGACAATGAGCCGAGATAACCTAAGCTGGGCTGGCCCCCACCAGGGGCATAGGCAGTGGGAGGTGTCTGCTGAGGACAGGCGTGCTGCCACGTACTCCCGAGCCAGGCCCTCCTTTGCCTGCACTGCTCCTACTGCCCAAGTCCTTCCCAGCTGACCACGCTCTGCGGGGTTCCCCCTCTGGCCTTATTGACTCCTCAGGCTCCTTTCCTGGTGCGCAGGAAGGTGAGGTGGGGACAAGGTGGACGCAGAAAGGAGCACTGCTTTCCTATCCTCAATCCCTGTGGTTTTCAGAGATCAGAGGTGACATCCAGGTAGACCACCATCCTGGAACTTAAAAAAATGTTTCTGGAGTATTTACTACATGCCAGGCCTGCTAAGCTCTGCAAATATTGTTTCATTTAGCCCTCACAACAGTTCTGTGAGGCAGAGAGCAGTCCTACTTTACAGGTAGCAAAGCCAAAGTTCAGAGCACTCTGAGTGACTTGCCCAGGGTCCCACAGCCAGGCAGGCGGTGGTGCCTGGGGCCAAACAAGGACGGCTGATTGTAGTGCCCAACTGGGTCCTTTTCCAATGACAATCATCAGAGCAGATGCCTACTGCTCCGCACTGGGCCCTGCTCCACGGCTTTTCTGTATACTCACTTACTTCACTCTCACAACAGCCTCCTCCAGTGGATACTTTACTGCCCAGGTTAGGGGTGGAAACTGAGGTGCAGGGAAGGTGATCGTCTTTGGAGCTGGATTTGAATCTAGGTAGCTTAGCTCTGAGTCATTTCTGCATCCCTAAGCCCTGGACACCTTTCACTTCCACTAAGTCGGGAGCAATGCAGAGAACAATCCCCAGGTCACGAGGGAAGAACCCGGGGATTAGGTTCTTGTCCTTCCAAGGATCCCAGGCCAAGGGACGGCAGGCCTCAGCCAGGATCCATCCACTTTCTGTCACCCAGCCCCTCTCATCTGGGAAAATCCCATCCAATAGATGAGCCTCTCCTCCTCAGTCGACTTTCCAGTACTGGATGGTCCTTTTAGGAGAGATATCCTAGATTCGGCCTCTGAGTCCAAGTGCAAACCTATAGGAAAGTGGGGCAAAGACACAAGGTGGAAAAGAGGACAGGTGGAAAAACTGCTTAATACCTGCTCTCTGCCACGTCACACGCCCACCCCACCAGCAATTCATGTTCTGAGTACACAGAACATCCCACTGCTTTTGCTGGGACCGTCCCCAGAGCAACCCTCTCCTGACCCTGCTTTAGAAATACGAAACCCCCAGCACTGAGCCTCAGAGAAGCAGAGCGGGAGGAGCTCGACTGTGTAGAAAGCCCCTGGCTTCCATCCCTCCAGGGCCTGCATCCCACATCAAAACCCTGCCTGACCCTGACCCCAGGCCTGACCTTGCCTTAGCAAGAAATGAGAAGATAACATATTTCCTTCCAGTCACTGAAGCCACAACCATTGCCTCTCCTACACATCTGCCTGTCAGCCCACACCACAGGCGGCCCCATCTTACGACAGCTTCTGTTAAATGGGCATCCCCAGGGCAGTCTCGCCTACGGCAGTCTTGCAGGGTGATGACTGCCAGGTGTCCTGGGCAGAGCCCTGGGAAGGCAAAAATCAAAGTCCCTCATGGCTCAGTTTAACACCGCATTGACTGGACCCTCCTAAGGGTGGTAAAGCTGTGACTCTGAGAAGGACCGTGGAGTGGACAAGAAGTCTGACCACTAATGTCTTTTCTAGCTCTGAGAGCATGCAACTCCAAGACTGGAATTCCCATCATGAGAAGCACTATTTTTTTTTTTTTCTTTTTAAGAGACAAGGTCTCCTCTGTTACCCAAGCTAGAGTGCAGTTGCACAATCACAGCTCACTGCAGCCTCTAATTCCTAGGCTCAAGCAATCTTCCACCTCAGACTCTCCAGTAGCTGGGGTGACAGGTGTAAGCCACGCCAGGCAAGAAGGCCTTAAATGAGATGAAGCTTTCTCCCTAATCCCTCATTAGCCAGATGAACCCCAACATTCATGCCTCAGTGAGTGAGACTCACTCATCCTCAGATGCCAATGAGCAGGAAGGGCACAAAAGATATGGCCCCTAATCAACCCCAGGAGAGGGGTTCTCTCTCTGCCAGTTTGGGACTGGGGTGATCTAAACTGGGCCTTCTAATTGTTGACATTGTTTCAAAGTTCCCACTCCTTCTAGAAAGAAATGGAAAGCTAAGCTATTTCCCCACAGAGTGGGAGACAATTCTTCTTCTTCCTAAAGTTGCCACACACACAGTCAACCACGTGTTGGGCTTTTCTAGGAGAAGATATACCTGTGTGTCCGCCAGCCACAACTGCACATGTACTTGTGCGCACACACCCTTGTCTTGCTATTTTTCATTTCATCATCCCTTAAACTCTGCCCCATCGAGTGCTGAGCACTGCATGACCTACCTGACTTTTTATTTGTCATCTCTTTTTGCCTGGTGCATAACTCAGGCACAGCAATATCATGGCCAGCTAAGGTGATACCCTCTCTTCCTTCTCCACCATCCCCAACATGTACCCATTTTCTTTGTCCAGAACAGTCTCAGTATCTCCCAGAAGAAGCTGACAGGGAACAGAGTGATAATAAGGGGGGAGAGGAGAGGGTTTACTGTGTAAATAGAACATATCCAAACTACTTCCTGCCCCGACTGTCTCCCCAGCTCCTTCATACACACACATTTTAAACATGGGTAAGAATAGTTAGAATTATTTTCTACAGACCACAATGTCCACAGTAAAACCCAATAGATAACATTCAGCTCAGAAAATCTCAAGATTGGAAGGCAACAGCACCACCTAGTCCAATCATCTTAAATTTCTTCTATAATATTCTAGCCAAATGGCTTTCTAGCCCACGTTTGAATAATTTTCCTAGTGGAGAACGATCTCCCATGGCAATCCACTCTCTTTGGATGACTCTATGCTTAGAAAGCTCTGTATCATGCACAGATGGAACAGCCCCCATAGCTTTCAATGGCTGCTCCTAGACAGCTCTTTGCAGCCATGTTAGACAAACCTACTAGGCCATTCACACAGGAGCTCTAGGAGGGATTAGGGGGTCACCATATGGTGCCATATGCACATTAGCAAAATGAGCCCTGGCCAGGCGCGGTGGCTCATGCCTGTAATCCCAGCACTTCGGGAGGCCCAGGCTGGTGGATCTCTTGAGGTCAGGAGTTCGAGACCAGCCTGGCTAACATGGCAAAACCCCATCTCTACTAAAAAAAAAAAATACAAAAACTAGCCAGCGATGGTGGTGTGTGCCTGTAATCCCAGCTACTCAGGAGGCTGAGGCGGGAGAATCTCTTGAACCAGGGAGGCAGAGGTTGCAGTGAGCCGAGATCGCACCGTTGCACTCCAGCCTAGGTGACAAAAGTGAAACTCCATCTCAAAAAAAAAAAAAAAAAAAAGAAGAAGAAAAGAAAAATTAAAAAGAAAAAGGATCCCTTTTTCTAAGACTCTTAGACTTTTCTAAGGCACTAAGCCCTAAGACACTTCACTTCCATCAGTCAGAAAATTATCATAAAAATAGAACACTCTACAATGCTTATGTCTTGAGTGAGGTTGCAGGGGAGAAGCTGCAGAAGATAGCCTGGGTTACACTTAATTTTGATTTAGACCCCGTCAACTTCCCAGGTTTGATCATGATCCCCATAAGAAGAGTGAGTAAGGTGGTAGCACAGACAGCGTCTGCCTTTGTGGCCTGCACCTGGAGAGAACAGCGTCTGTTCCACGGAAAGCGCCCGTGGAGCAGCGTGAGTGCTGGATGTGCTCCCAGCAGGGCTGCCGCCTCCTCTGTCTGCCACTTGGCTCTTTCCAGAGGAGGCTGGGTCCCAGAAACACAGCTCTAAACACCTCTAAGAACGTTTAAGAGGCTCACCAGTCATGACTGACTGAATGATGGGAAATTCAGTGGCTGATGACACCGGAGTTGCAGGAAGGAGTTTACCCCTGAAGCTTGTTCTTCATTAACCCTTTTGGGACTATGCATCACCTTTGAGAATCTGCTAAAAGCCATGGACTGACACCCCCTACGGTATCAGGATATATTAGTCCATTTTCAAGCTGCTGATAAAGACATATGTGGACTGGGAAGAAAAAGAGGTTTAAATGGAATTATAGTTCCACATGGCTGGGAAGGCCTCATTAATACGGTGAAAGGTACTTCTTACATGGCGGTGGCAAGGGAAAAATGAGGAAGAAGCAAAAGTGGAAACCCCGGATAAACCCATCAGATCTCGTAAGGTTTATTCACTATCACGAGAATAGCGTGGGAAGAGGGGCCCCCATGATTTAATTACCTCCTGCTGGGTCCCTCCCACAACACGTGGGAATTCTGAGATACAATTCAAGTTGAGATTCGGTGGGGACACAGCCAAACCATATCACAGGGCTCGTGGGTCACTCCATGGAAACCAGGCTACACACACTCATTCACCAATGCCGCTCTGGGGAGCTCTAGCAGCTTCTTGGAGCGTGGCAGGACTCAGAGCAGGGAGCCCATGAGGCCTCAGGCAGTGGGGCAGGAGATACACGGCTTACTTAGATAGATTTCCACTTCTTATCAACAATTTTTCCCGCAAGCTGCTTTTTTCCAGTGGAAACTCTGCCCTCAGCTTTGTCAACAAGATTTCTGGGCTGATTACTGCTCTCCAGGTAACAGGCAGGCTATGCTGGAGAGTGGCCGGTGACGCATAGGGGACTGGCCCATTTAGAAGCTACAGTCCAATCTCTCTGGTTTTATAGCTGAAGAAATGGAGGCCACACAAGTAGAACCATGGGTATTTAGAGGCTGGGAAGGGTAGCATGGAGGGGAAAATGGGGAGAGGTTGGTTAACAAATACAAAATTAAAGCTGGACAGGAAGAATAGATTCTGGTTTTCTGCAACACTGCAGGGTGACTGTGGTTAACTATAACTTACCTTATATTCCCCAAAAGCTAGGACAGAGGATTTTGAATGTTCACAACACAAAGAAATGATAAATGTTTGGGGTAATAGATAAGCTAATTGCCCTGATTTGATCACTGCACATTGTGTACCCATATTGAAATATCACTCTGTATTCCATATGTACAATTATTATGTGTCAACTACAAATAAAAAGAAAAAATTCTAAGAAAGTCAATAAAAGCAAGAGAAGAGAAGTACACTCCCTTACTGTGTGGCCTTGGACATGTCACTTCCTCTCTGATGGCCTCAGTCTCTTCTCAGTCTCCTCTGAGGTAATCAGAGAGGAAGTGACATATCCAAGGCCACACAGTAAGGAAGTGTACTTTCTCATCTCCAGCCTGGCTTAGTCCAGGAGCCCCAATCACCTGCCTGAGTAGCTTCAGGGCGAGAGTGTGGTGTGGGGTAGGAATGGGCCATGGAAACAGGTGTGTACTCTCCCTTTGGGGCTGAGAGTTCCCTGTAGGAGGCCTGATGCAGACTGCAGCAGGACCACCAGCACTGACTACATCCTTACAATCAACACAGAGAAACAAAAAAGTCGCTAGGATCACCTACGTGCTCCTCCCTGACCAACTCCAGCTCCTGGCTTCAGCTCCCATGGCCAGAGACATGAACAAGGACTCAAGACAGAGAGTACTTTAGAGGGAAGTGGGATATGCCTGGCCTGAGCTTTCTCTACTCTGAGTGAATTTTCCTGGGACACTAGCATGGGAGTACTTCCCAAGGATATCTGCTACAGGGAAAAGTTGATGAGACAAGGAGGCTATTTGTTCAGTGACTTAAAGACCAAGAAATAGAAACTGGGCAGACCCAAAGAGAGAGAATAGGTCCAGCCCTTCTTTGGGGAGACCCGAACTACTGCTAGTGTTAGTGCAGCTGATGGCTCAATGGGATTTTCTCTAAAAATAAAAGCAAAAACAAAAAAGCAACTCAAGACAGCAGAAGAGGGCTGCTTCCAAGCCATTCCCAAGCCCAGCTTCCAGTGTGGCTGCGTGCGTCCCTCCAGGCTAAGCATCTGTCTTAATGCTGGGACCCTCAGCCTGAGTCCACATCGGCCTGAACCACTCTTTTTTTTTTTTTTTTTAATTGTACATCACTCCTTTATTATGCTGATCTGGAAAAAGGATTTAGTACAGTTATGCTCAAATGAACACTGGGCCCATGTGGCAGGTCCAAGCAACTAGAACATGATTCAAAAATCCGTGAAAGACACACTTAGACAGGGCCACGAGGCATTTCACTGCCACGAAACAGAGCAGGGAGGGATTCTAAAACACACAGCAGGAAGCACTCCTGCCCCTCAGAGGTCAAGGAGCTTACCCCATATTGGTATGAGGAATGGCTTATTTTCTGATGACCACATGTGGGACTATTTCAACTGCCACGAGAAACCCTGGAAGGGTTATTGTTTTGTATTTTATATATATATATATGTAAATCTAACACATAAAGTATATTCAGGACTGATCCCAACCTTCTAGAGCCAGCTCCTTTGGGGTCAGGGAGGAAACAGTTGTCACATTACCATGCAGGTTACATTCTTCTTCCACTGGAATGACCAGAGCGTCCAGTCAGTGACCTGACTGCAGAAGAGCAGAGGACCGGCTCCTGGGGGCAGACAGGCTGTCTTGCTTCTCCTCATTGGTTATGGCTTAGCATGGTTCCTCCCCACAAGCCCTTACTAAACAAAACACTCGCAAAAACCCAAGTCACTACTTTTAAACTCTCTTGGATAAGGGGAGCTTTCCCACAGCTTGGACTGAGAACCTGTGCCCTAGAAGTGCTATTCTGACTAGACTGTATGAAGGGAGAGGGTGCAGGAGACAAAATGGCTAAAATGAAAATGGAAGCCACTGGTCCCCATCTGCAGCTACAACTCAAGATGTCTACAGATGTGGTCAGTGTGACATGTGCAGGAGGGAGGGGCAGAGGGACCCGACGGGCAGGGAGGGTGCTCCTGGGGACAGTAGCCTGCCCAGGTCTGAGCCACTCTTGCTCAGGCAAACCTCTTTGAGGCCCAACCACCTACCCCTATCCAGGGTGGCCAGGCTTATTCTCCTTATTTTCCTTCTGGGACCAACATGATCTCTGAATCACTCAGACTCTTCCTGCATTGTGTCAAAGGTCAGTATCCAAACTCCAGGTCCTACCAGCTCTGAGATATTTGGGATCCTTGGGATCAGACCCCTTGCCTTTGTCCAGCCACCTGGGCCAGCCTATGCCCCTGGCCACCTGACCACTGTTCAGATGCCCCCAGAGCCCATTCCTGTCTCCTCATCTACAAATAGGGACATGATAATACCCGAGTCTCAGGTCTTGTGTGGGATCAAATGAGCTGATCTCTGAGTAGCCCTCAGAAGGGTGCCTGGCACACCATAAGCTTTATATGTTAACTTTATTGGAACTGTACCTGGCTTTAGTATAATCACTGGAGAATCCAGGAAAATGAGAAGATCTTCAGGCCCCATAGAGGTGCTGTGAAGGGCAGGATGCCTGCTTCTCAGTCCCAAAAGCTCTACCCCAAACAAACATTGCCCAGAAAGCCACAATTTTGCTGAGCTGGGAAAAAAACTGACCACCCCACCCACTGTCTGTGGCTTCTAAAACTCTTCCAAAACTTCTTGGAATCAGAGAAGCTGAGGTACAAATCTAGACTTTTCCTCCAAGTAAAAGATAAAGCCTGTGGCTTCCAAGTTGTCACTGATTACCAACCCTTATACCCATCGTCCTTCCTGTCGCTTCTCACCCAGTGTCACCTCCATCCCCCACCTCCCCCATTATCAAGTGCTGGTCCTGTACCTGCATCTGTTATCACTGTAGTGGGACCTGAAGCTTGACTACCTACAGGATGCCCCTCTGACTGTTACCAGGGCAGCGGCACTACCACCACCCATTCCCACCCACCACCACCTGCAGCAGAAAGCAGAACTCAGGAGAAGGCTGAGGTGGGTGCCGAGGGGCTGGAGTCAGGAGCTGGCAGTGAGAACTGTGGAAGCCCTGGCAGAAGAATGGCCCCACCATTCCACTTCACCTAGACATGGGGTGGGCTCTGGCTCAGTGGGCCTGGACTCCTGGCTGCCCCAGCTCTTAAAGCCCTGGGAAGGCCATTCACTTATCCTGGGATAGATTCTGAAGCCTGTGTCAGAATCAGGAAAGGATCCTCAGGGTCCTCTGAGATGGGCAGGGCTGGGTTAACTCTCCACCAGGCAGCTCCGGTCCCGTACAGGGCTGATTTGCCCAAACATATCCTCTCCAACTTCTGGGTTATTAGGGAGGGGTGGATACTTTCCCCGTACAGCGTTCATGCAGCTTCTCGGGACCTGGGCCATGTGGGAAGTTCCCACTCACTTTCAAGGGCAGCAGCAGGCACCCCAAGGTGACATCGGCCGCTCCTCCATTTCTGATCTGAATGACTCCCCCTAAAGAGCTTCTCCAGAGCGGTTTGGTCAGGCTTCTGGCCATCCTTCTGGGTAGGGTCCCTCTTGGGGACACCCCTGGAGGGCCAGGGATGGGATGTGGCAGCATTTCTTCTTGGCCTGTGCTGGCCTCTGCTGCCTTATCTCTGATGGGGACGCTGCCTATGTTTAAGTGCCGGCCACACGGAAAGGCCTGTACTGGAAGTGAGAGATGCAGTGGTGAGCAAGACATAGACCCTGTCTTCTGGGAGCTTACAGTCTACTGTGGATTAGGGGGTGGGGATGGGGGACAAACAGGAACGTCCAATTCAGTATGACACGTCCTACAATCCAGGTAAGTGCCAGGTCTAAAGGGAGCATATGCGAAAGCCTCTGCCTCATCTTAGTGAGAGAAGAGAAGAGAAGGCTCTTTGGAGGCGGTCCCCTCTCAACCTCTCCACGGAGACAGGAAGGAGCAGAGGAGTTTAATGTGGTAGTCGTAAGAGGCGTAAGGAGCACTCCAGGCAGAGGATACTGCACATGCAAAGGCTGAGAATGAAAGGGAAAGAACGTGTTTGGGACAGAGAAACTCATTCAATATGGCTGGAGAGAGGGAGAGGGTGCCAGGAAGAAATGCCCCAACTGACCACGCTCATGTCAAAGGCCTGTAGGAAGTACATTCCACTCTTTTCTTTGCTTCTTCAAGTTAAACCCAGTGAGTCTTGAATATCAGAAATTTTAAATTATTGCCATGATTTATTGAAACTGAAGACTTTCAGATCCCATTCAGATCCCCATTCCAACCTGAATCCACCTGGAGGGTTGTGAAGAAAATAACAACAGGGCCTCTCTCATTGTTTCATTGAGAGGTTAGCTATGCATAGGCCTCTTCTGCAGCACAGCTGAAGTCCCAGCCAGGGTACACACAAAGCCACTGTCCCCCATAGCCCTTCAGGGAGATCCTTAACCCTGAGAAGAATAGGACCATCAGTAGTTGAGCTAGAAGGGAGAGGTAAAGGAGAGAGACCTGAAAAATTCAGCCTAGCTGAATTTAAAAAAAAAAAAAAAAAAAAAAAAAAGGTTTTGTGGGAGAAAATCAAAAGAAAGAACAAATGATTCAATAAGGGCAGATGGAAGGAAGGTTAGTGAACGACTCAGCTGCCATATCACCAGTGCAATCCTTACTTAATTCCTCAGTCTGTCCAGGGTGGCCAGATATGGTTGATGGGCACAGAGAGAGGTGAGTTGCCCACAGCTGCAGGATCCTCAAACCTGCCTCCACCAGTCCACTCAGCCCACTCTGTTCTGGTCAACAAGGTTAATTGCTCGTTGCCAGGAATTTGTCTAAGGAAGGGCATCAGGCAAAATACATGATGCTCACAGAAAACACGCACCACCGACGGGTGTGGAACATCTCATATGCAGATAGGCACATGCCAGTCCATATCCTGAGTCTGGCTGTCCAAATTCACTGCTGGCCAACATGACACAAGCCTTGTCTTACCCTCAGAGCTATAATTGAAGATAATCCTCTTGGTTCAATGTTTCAGATCAAATATCAGAATCTGTCTGGAGTATTCTTCCCCAGGGCCACAAAGTGGTAGGAAACAGCTGCCTCTGTTCTAACCCTTGAACCCTAACCAAGTTAGGATTCCCCTTCCCCAGCCCTACCCATTGGTCATCTCCCTCTTCTTTGTTTTTCTTTGGTAGCCAGGGGGCAAAGACAGAACAGATTTAAACCACAGAGTACTTTCCATAAATGCTGCCCCAGGACAGCGAAAGAGCTAAACTCAGGGTCCCTAGAGGAACAACTTCTTTCCCTAGAGGAGCAACTTCTTTCCCTCCAGGTGGTCAGCTCTCTGCAGCCCCCGAGTTGCCCTGAGCCCGGCCTGCAGAAGTTCCACTCCCTGCACTCAACACTGTTTCTGGCAGAGCAAACACCCCTCAAGAAGGAATTTGATGTTACTCAGAACCTAGGTTCAGTTAAAGGACTTGTGGGTGAAACCCCATTTCCTCTGACTGGGCTGGGCCCCACTAGGTCAGTTGGAGTTGCTGCCAGGTGAGCTGCAGACAGGTAGCATCCTAGCGAGGACGTCAGTGGCCAAGGTCCATCTCCGTCCCGGGGGGAGATGCCCACTGCTTCCCTTCACTCCCCCGCCCTTACTTTTCCCAGAATTCCCCCTGACCTGAAAAGTAACTCTGTAGCTAGGCTGGTCTGTAGCCCAGGATTGAATTTTAACAGAGATGAAAATAATTCCCCCAGTGAGCTATTTTCTGCCCAGCTTTCGGAACATAGCTCAGAGTGACAGGCACAGTGGGGCAGGGGAGGCTGGCCTCGGGTCACTAACTAGGGCCACTATCCATTTAGGGCCCTTCCCATGTACACTCCCGCACTCTTGCTGGCACCAGATTTTATAGAGGTAACTGCCTGCCACACCTGCCTCCACCTGTGGATCCACATGGGGCATGAGGGTGGCAGGATAGGGAAGGCCCACAGGAGTCAGGGGTTTCCATCCTCCATGGCTACAGCTCTTACAGAATGCAAGCAAGAAGAAGAAAACACTGCTACTTTACCAAGCCTCCAAAAGGAGGTTCTATAAGACTCTTGTGTCAGCTGAGATAAATATTTTAAATATGTTATAAAAATTGTTACACTGTAAAATTACACTCTATAAAAATATTAGCTATTGCCTTACTATTATTTTTCCAGGTATTTAAGAATAGGAAAGGAGGAGGAATAAATTCAGGTAAAAAGGGGAAGGCTGTGAAAAAACACCGTGAACGATTGCATGGAGCATGATCCATTCATCCATTGTCTACCAAGCCCACCCCCAAACTTTCTACTTTTTATTTTTTTATTTTTTATTTTTTGCCTTAAGACTTTATCCTCTGTTAGTTTCCTTTTAATTTTTTCTCACACAACTTTTCTTCTAATACCTACAGGGAAATACCTTCCTGAGAAGACAGAGTTTGGGAGGCAGAGAAGGAGGAGGGGAGAAAGGAAAGGAGGGGAATGTATTCTTGGAATGTCTTATTCTGAAAGGTTTCTTTCTAACTCACAAGGAAGAAACACTCTGTATTATAAAGCTGTTATCATACACTGGGAGGGGTACCTTCTAGTACATTAGTAAGGAATTCTACATGAACAGGGTTTTTCCCATCCCACTGTGTAACAGTCACCTGTGAAAAGAAACTACCAGAGGATGCAGTGGAGCCCGCAGGGCAGACCTGACTGTGATGTGTGCTGTTTGCCACCCATCCTCCCCCATCACCAACAGTGATTACACATTTTTTTAATTGGCTGCCAATGTTTTATAAATCAAGAGGTTACATTTTTGAAAAAAAGTTCTGAATGTCCAGCTTTCTATGAAAAAGTTGGGTAATCTGACCACACCAGGCCGAAGCTCCTGCTGGAAGCCTGCTGGGCCAAAAGGGGCTGTTCCTATCAACCAGCATGTGTCCTCCAGTCCATCTCATAGGGTCTGCATCCCTCCAGCCTTGCTCATGACCTACCTGGCCCTGGCCCCGTGACCAGCCCACAGTGACAGCGGAGCTCACGGTTGGAAGTGCAGGCTCTGGAGGCAGCTGGCCTGGGTGTGCCCAACGCTGGATTCTCCCTACCACTAGCTGTGCAACCAGAACCAATGAAATGCACTCTCTAAGCCTCTGCTTCCTCACCTGTGAAATGAGAAAAATAACACCACCTACTGCATAGTCTGTGAGGAGTCCATGAGAGAATCACATCAAGTGCTCAGTACAGTGCCTGGCACGTAGTACCTGCTCAGTAAACGTTAGTGCTTATTATTGCGCACAATTGCTGTAATGACTTAAGGAGAATCCATCTGAGTTGCAGCCCAGTTTTTGAAGATGATTTAACAACACAAAACAATTTGCCCTTCAACCCTCCTTTCTTGCTCAGGGACCCGGTCTACAGACAAAAACCATCTAGTAAGTATATCCGTGACATGTTAGTTATTATGTGGAGCAGGGGCACTTCAGAGATAGGATTCAGACCTGTTCCTGGGGCTCGCAGTAGAGTGGGGGGAATGGACGATGGAACACTCACAGCACTGACAGGTGGAGTTACGCACAGAGCTCTCCCCACAAGCCCTGCCCAGGACCACACAGGAGCTTGGCATTCAGGAGGACCTGGGGGTGGATCTGATTCTTTTCTCTTTCTAGGCTCCAAACCTTTTGGGGGGCTTCGCTAAAGGACACCCAACCTCGAATTAATTCCACTCCATTTCCAGTTTCCCAGACTGTGCACGTGATTTCAACAAAGTCGGTCAGGTCTCAAATGGAGTTCATTATAATGGAATTTTACCTGAGGCAGCCCCTCCCCCACTTCTTAACATCATGGCACCCAAGATATGGGTGTGCTTGCCAAAGAGGCTGGGCAGAAGTCACTTCCTGCCCCTGGCAGAAGTCTGGAAATTCAGAGCTGTTTGGAACAAAGAACTCTGCCCCGAAGGTGTTTTCCAGCATCTCCCTGACCAGACTGGAACTGCCCCATTCACCCTCGTACCACCTGCTGCGTTTTTTCCAGCCCTCCTAGACAGGAAGGAGAGGAGGGAAGACTGAGCTGAATGACCAGGACACTGCAGGAAAGGCAATGCGCAAGTGAGGAAGAGAACATGCATTCTGGACTTAAGCCTGAATTTAAATTCTGGTTCTGATTTAGTAGTTCAATGTTTTCGGGCAGGGAATTTAGCCTCTTAATCTCTGTGAACCTTGGTTTCCTCTTCTGTAAAATGGGTATAATATTACCAGCCTCACAGGATTATTGAGAGGCATAAATGAGAAAATGCATGAAAAGCACTGAACACAGTACCTGGAACATAGTGAGTTATCATAACCATTGGTTATTACGATTGTCAGCTATTACATAATATGGTAACCACAAAGGCCAAAGGTTGGTATAGAAAGAGACGCTGGGTGGAGTTGGGGTGGAGGGATGGCTGAAGAAGGTAGAACCCTGTCCCTGATCCCAGCACAGGTCTGGGAGCCAAGGCGAGGCCCAGGCCAGAAGCACCTGCCTGCCGGGAGCCGACAGGCACAGACTGGATAGGTAATTACAAAGTTGAGGGCTGGGGTGGCCCATGCAACTGTCCAGCCAGTCACATTCCTTTGTCCTATGGGTGGCTGGGTGGTGAGTATCTGGCTGTTTATGTGGCTACCAGGATGGTGAGTGTGGTCAACACTTTTCCCCAGTAGCCCCAGCAGGGTATTCGACCTTCAAAGGGAAAGGGACTCGCTACAGGCATTTGGCTCCTTTTCCCGTGGCATCGCCTCTATTGCCTCCACCCCAACCCTCCAGCTACCCCTTGCTTCTCAGGTTAAACAAGTCAAAAGGCCAAAGAACAAGGGCAGACTCTGAAGAGATGGCCAGTAGAGATTACTAAACTTCACTCCATCTCACTGCCTTTTCTCAAAATATATATTCCTCCTAATCCACTTATGAAAATGCAATTCAGTAGGTATTAATTGAGCACATAGTATTGGCTCACTGCTGACACCAGGCTCTTGGTTGAACTGAGGAGACCACCAAGTGTTGGGGAGGATGTAGAACCGTGGGATACCTCAAGCACTGCTGATGGAAGCCCAGAGAGGAAGGGCTTCAACTGTACATAGAGGCCCAGCACAGAGCTCTCAGAGTCAGGCTGTGGCATGTATGTGGTCACCTGTGCACACTGCAGCAGACAGGCACACACGTGAGCCAGAAATTGGGTCCCTAGGTCATGAATAATACAACTCTTATAGCTAATCATTATAACTGTAGAAACTCATCTAATACAACCTTTTCATTTTAGAAATGAAGCCTATATCAAGTGTTGGAAAGGATGGAGAACAATGGAAACTTTCAACCACTGCTGAAAGTGTTTTTTGGAACAACCACTATGGAAAGCTGTTTGGCACCCTATAGCAATGCTGAACATAGAATTCCATGGGAGGCAGCAATTCCAACCCTAGGTATGTGCCCTACAGAAATTCTTGTGAGTTTCTCATGCACCAGAAGACAAGTATAACATGTACACCCCTAGCAGTACTGTCCTATCGTAATAGCTCAACTGGAAACAACCCAAATGTCCAGCAGTGAGAGGAGGATGTACAAATCGTGGTGTATTTTTCCAATGGAATACTATACAGCAGTGCAAACTAATGAACTGCAGTGGTGTGCATCGACATGGATGAACCTCAGAAAACTCATATTGACTCAAAGAAGTGCATCACAGAGAATACACATGTATGTGAACTCCAAAGCCATGTAAAATGAAACAATATAGTGTTTTGTAAAACATACATAAATGATAACTTACAAAGAAAGCAAGGAGACAATTAACCGAAATTCACTTTGGGTTGGGGAGTAAGGAGGGGGAACGCAAATGGGGAGAGGCAGAGGGGGCTTTTAAGGTGCTGCGAATGCTCCACTCTTAACTTGGGTGGTAGGTTCAGGGTATAGGATTCTTTAATATATACATAAACATATAATCTTGTGTATATGATATATCACAGTTTTTAAAATGAACAAAAAAGAATTGAAGAACCCAAGTTGCAGAGAAGCTAAGTAACTTTCACAAGCTCATCAGCTAACAAATGACAGAGAAATCAATTTGCCAAATCTGAGTTTAATCAGGTGCCAGGACAGCCATTCCTGAGTTCTAAACGGGCCTCACAAGGACAGGCTTCTGGTCTAGAAATGTTGAAAAGAAGTGCAAGAGTCTTTTTTTCCCCACTTGTAAATTCCCAGTGTCTTGAGTAGTACCTGGCACACAGTAGGCTCTTGGCCCATGGGTACTGAATACACATGCCTTTCAAGGGCCTACTGTGTGCCAGGCACTTGACTTACATCACCTAATCCTCACACAGCCCTACAAGGGAGCTATTATTATACCCGATTTACAGGTAAGGACACTGAGATTTGGGGATATTAAGAAACTTGCCCAAGGTCACAGGCTACAAAGTGATCATGCCAAGATTTGAACCTAAGAGTCTAACTCAGACCCTGGGTTTCTCCTGTTCTGCCAGGCTGCTAGCTTCTAACAGCACTACCTAAAATTTTAGTTATCTACCAAGGAACCCTGGGACCCACAGCGGGTGGGGCAGGCTGAGCATTTTCTCTTCCTGTGACCTCTGTCTCCAGGCTCTGACAGAGCAGTCTGTATGGCCAGGCCCAGGGCTGGCAAGCCGTGTGAAGCAGTGGTTACAGGCTGACTCTGCAGCCCTGGGCAGGTGACTATATCTCTTTAGACCTTGGTTTCCCCACTATGCGTGCTGGAGAGGATAACTGTACTTACCCCAGAGAGAAGCTATGAGGATTGAAGGAGACAAGTAAAGCAATCAGCACGGGGCCTGGCATGAGGCTATCAGAGGAGGCTAGAGTCCGTTTCTCCTTCCAGCTGGGCTAGGTTCAGGAGTCCTTAAGGGATAGCCAGGAGAGGGAAAAGGTAGGCAAAGTGAGAATAGCTCCCCATTGGCCAGTGGGACAATCAGCACATAGTAGGTTTTCCATAAAGAGACTTGTTTGAAAGATTGTTTCTTATTTGCCTTCCAGACTATTAGAGTCATATTTGATTCCATACAATTTCTCTGCACAGTCCTACCTCCCTTGGGTTCTTGTTTGCTATTCTTAACCTAAGTAAGGTGACCGAGACTGCCAGAGAGGCACCAAGATCTAAAAGTGCTGGCAGAGGGAGCCTCCTTCTGAGAGGCCACTGTCCCCAGAGTAACCTTTGGGCAGTCCAAGCTTGCTCTCAGGTCAACTTGTTCAAACTAGTTAGTACATCTAACCCCGCAGCTCACAAACATTTATTGCAGGCCTATAATGTGCAAGGCAGGGCACTAGTGCCCTGTGGCCATCCCATGAAGGCAGAGGTGGGAGAGTTCCATGCAGGTGAAGAGCGTGGGCTTCTGCAAACCTGAGAGGGAGTCCTGGCTTTCCTCCTCACAGGCTATGACAGCTTGGCATGTTGACTAACCTCACGGAGACTCCATTTCCTCATTTGTAAAGAGAACATAACTTGTTCCTACCTCACAAGACCTAGTGGTAGGTCTGGGAGGCACGTAGCACAGCACCTGTTACCGAGTGATTGCTCAGTAAGTAGCTGAAGCTACAACTCCAGCACCAGCAGATGGCACACACTGGATGTGTCATCAGCAAAGCCTTGGGCCTCATGGGTATTCCACAGTGCCTGGAATGTCCCACCTTGCGTAACACCTCCAAGCTTCAGGTTGTCATCAGAAGGCCAGTGAGAGGCAGCAGTTTCTCAGGAACCAACCACCGAGTCTGCCCAGACTACACTTTCCCGCGAGTTGCAGCTGCCCACACCCTGCTCAGGACCAGGACTCTCCCCTGTGCAGAATGAGGACTTTGTATGGCATCTGGTTCTGGGAACACTGCTTAGTCTATTCCTTGGCACAGGACCTGCAGGGCAGGTTTGCAAAAGCATGACACACATTCCGACTCACAGAGTACTGACTGCTTCTGCCTTCCACTCCTGCTATTTGTCGACGAGACACCCCCATCCTCCCCCAGCCAGCCTTGGGGTGGGGGTCTCACCACCTCCCTTCCCCCCAAGTCACTTCAAAGACATGACTTCCCAAGAGATCTTCACTTGCCCTTTTCATTTGTTGACAATGAGAATGACTTCCTTCCTGGCAGAGTAACTGAGAGTCATCGTGGTGGCTCTGCTCCCTCCACTCCTATGCCTGATCACCCACAGGCTGGACCTCTGGGGAGCCTATCCTTTGCACCTGAGCCATGAGGACCCAGGACCCAGAAGGCAGGACAGTTTCTCTTCCACATGTCGCCACAGCAGGATACAGGCACTGCCATCAATGCCTGTCACTTGAATTGAGCAAGAACAACCTGTCCTCACCCTGGACCATTTCCCCAATAGTCAGACCAGACCAAAGAGGCAAACTCTAGCGTCCTGGGGCACTGACAATGTCTCCTGCAACGCAGCTTCTCCCTGGCTTTGGCCTCCACTTTGCTTATCGTTTCCCCGGAACCTGATTACAGGCGACCTATGTCCTTTATCAGAGTGGGCAAGGTTTGCCTACCCTTGCCTTCCTGGCTGCTTACCTGCTTTACAGCCAGACTTTCTGTGGGATAGTGTGGTCCCGAGAGGTCTGGGAAGCTGGATGAGCAAAACAAGGAGGCTGCAGATATGGAGGAAGAAGGAAGAGGAAACATGAGGCCCAGTCTTGGCTCCACTATGAACCCCAGTTTCCCCAGGGGAAGCTGAAGAGGAGCTGGCAGACCTTCCTCTCCCTATCTGAGGTCGGGGTGGGGCAGGAAAACCGAAGGTGAGGCCAGTCACAAGTCAAGGGTGAAGGGAAGTCACACGAGTGGTGGGCTGGGTCTCAGGACAGGGTGGCTGCGAGCAGTGCTGCCCTCAGGGAAAAGACGAGAATTGGCTGATAACACCAGGCAGCAGTCTAGGGTGTTGGGGTCTGTCCTCAGAATTAAGCTACCCCTGCTTTCCCTTGAGCATTAAGCCTCCCCCAACCTCATCATCCCCTCATCACTGCTGTGACCTCTGCTGAGTTTGGAGTGATGATCACCAGGATGATTAATATTCCATTTTTCCCTGGAGAGTTTGGGTTTATGTCCATTGTCCTGGTATAACCATGCATGGCATTCCCTTTCACTCTCATAAGTATCCCAGTTTGCAAGATACATTACACAGGACCTCTTTCTAGCATATCCAGGAGGGCACTGACACAGGAAAAGGTTAGGGACAAATCAGAGGGAAGCAGAACAACAAGCGAGGCCTTGGTGACCCAGAGTGGCAGCCAGGCTGGCTTCAGCCGAGCTGGATCCTCTCAGAACTGGACAATAGTGGAAGGGGAGCCTGAGAACTGCTTCCCACACTGGGGTTCAAATTGTCTTGGAGTCAGGGGCCTAGTCTGGTGGGTTCTGCTTTCTGCCATCCCTCAGAGGGCCTGGAGTCATGCTGGGCACACAAGAGGCTCTTAATCAAATCTCGTCAATTCCTTACTTTCCTCTACCTGCATCCAAAACAGAATTGCAGCAGGAAAAAATGGAAGCTGGAGCGCTGTAATTCTTTATTCAGCAACACACCAAATGTCATCTAGGTGCTCCTCCTGTCTCTGGCTCTCTGGCTTCTAGGACCTGACTGCTGCAGAGGCAACAGCGAGTTTCTAGCAGAGATTCCAGATGCCCATCCCAGCCAGGACAGTGGTGCCTCCTTAGGATGTGGGGTAAGGAATCAAACAATGGGAACTCCCTCTCCTGTCTTAGATAACCACCTGATGTAGTAGCCACCTGATACAGCCCACTCGGCCCCAGGCCTTTCTCCATTCACAGCCTGGGCTTTGGACACCTGCTATCTGTTCTGGCGGTAGAGTGTAGGGGTCCAGGAGGTCCTCTTGGAGTTTCCTCTGGGACTTAGTTACAAAAGAGATCAGTTCTGAGGTCAAATAGGTGATACTACTTAGAAATCATAAACGTAAATGCCGGGCGCGGTGGCTCAAGCCTGTAATCCCAGCACTTTGGGAGGCCGAGACGGGCGGATCACGAGGTCAGGAGATCGAGACCATCCTGGCTAACACGGTGAAACCCCGTTTCTACTAAAAAATACAAAAAACTAGCCGGGCGAGGCGGCGGGCGCCTGTAGTCCCAGCCACTCGGGAGGCTGAGGCAGGAGAATGGCGGGAACCCGGGAGGCGGAGCTTGCAGTGAGCTGAGATCCGGCCACTGCACTCCAGCCTGGGCGACAGAGCAAGACTCCGTCTCAAAAAAAAAAAAAAAAAAAAAAAAAAAAAAAGAAATCATAAACGTAAATTATCAGGGGACCCCAAACAGCACCCGACCTTCCGTAATGTTTGTACAAACAAAGTCTGATGGCCTCTGCTGAAGAGGAGCAAAGGGTTGGAAAGGCTTTCTAACTCTCATTTTTTTCCCTCCTTTCTTACCCCATTTTCTAGTTCCTCCTTTAGCTTGGTAAGGGTCCAAGTCACAGCTGATCAGGACCAGCCAAACCCGAAGCCATGGGACCCAGCCAGAGCACAGACTGTGAATTCCCCAGCTTTTTGCAGTTTGAGTCAGCCCCACAGCCGGACTGGCCTCCCAGCACTCTTCTCAAATGGGTCCAGAGAGGCTACTGAGTGGGGGCCATGGACTCTGCAGGGAGGGCTACTTCTGCTCAACGATTTCTAGCACCCAAAACAAAAGCCAGGGAGAAATGTACAGTCTTACTACCTCCTGGTCTGGCTGCATGCCAGTCCTGAAACTGTTTCAGAAAGACCCACAGTTCCCTCCAGCACTTGGACAGGGAAGGGACGGCAGAAGGTCTCTCAACACACAACACTCTCAGTTCATAGAATTCAGGCTCCAGTGTTCAGATAACCCATCTCTACCTCAGCAAACCACCCCCAATCCCCAGCCTGGGTTAAAGCCTTCTTTGCCAACACCATGACTTCTCTGGCCCCAGACTTTCCCGATTTCTTTTGCTCACCCCTTTCACTAGCAGAGACAGGCCGCTAATGAGACCACTAGGCAGAAATGGAATGAAGGGCTGGAAAAGCCTGCAGTGCTGGGATGTACCTCCTGATCCTAGGAGAAAGATGAGACGTAGATTTATCATAAAGCCACCATCCCTTCACAGTCACCTCCTGCTAGAATCATCCCATAGCCATTCCATAACCACTGCTGTGTTGGGTATCTGAGCCCCTGCCCATGAGGAAGACCACCTTCCAGTAGGTAGCTGGAGCAGAGCCAAACTCTGCCCAGGAGTTTCTGCAATGCTCAGAAAATGCCTGCCCAACTGCTTGCCTGGGCTCTGGCCCCTTTGGCTTCAACTGAGCCCAGACAGGAGGCTGACTCACTCACCGCACGCACAGAGAAGGAGGAGGAACAAGAGGAGGAGGAGGAGGAGGAGGAGGAGGAGGAGGAGCTGTGAGAAGGGCCTGGACTTGGAGACCCAAGGCTCCCCCAGCCCAGGCTGGGTCTCAGACTCTGGTCCCTGGGTGAAGAGAAGGGGCAGTTGTCCACTGGCCCTGGAGATCACAGGCTGTTCCCTCCTAGATACTTCTGAATCTTCCTCACCACCACCACAGATGCAGGGCACCTCACTTTCCAAACAGAAACTACTCCTTGAGCCTCTTCCTCATTTAAATGCTTGCCCCTGAGTTCCTCTGAACATCTATTGACAGGCTGTCCTGAAAAACTAGGGCCAATTAGGTCTAAACTCATTGGTAGTTCAAAGAAAAGTTAAAAAAAAAAAAAATTACTTAAAAGACCCAACTCCACCATCACAGGTGGAACATACCTGAGTCCTGTAAGAAAATAAATAAGGCTACACGCCCTCCACTCCAGCAGTTTTGAACACCATCGACAGCCAATCGCTCCTTTTCTTATTCCCCCACTCCATGCCAAGGCGCCCGGACAGAGGAAGGAAACAAATGCTTCTTGTTGCCCAAGGGCTGAGCACTGTGCTAGCGGAGCGTTTCTCCTTTAAGCTGCCCAAGCACCGAGGATGTCGCCGCTCCCCTCGCCAGCCTGGCACGAACTTCACCTTTCTCAAACCTCAGTGCCCCTTAGTGTCCCAGCCTCATGGCACGACAGCCCCGACCTCAGTGGCTAAGTTTACCGCTGGCACTTAGACTCTAATGCTCGCACCCGGGCTCTCAGGCCCCGGTATCCCCGACGCCCCGACACCGAGTCCCTATCCTGAAACCCCCTTCCCCGCTGCTCCCGGGTCCGCACCTGGTCCGGCCGCGGGTTGGACAAGCTGTTCCGCGCTCCCGGCGCCCACGGCTCGGCTGCCGCCTTTTGACAAGCAGAGACAGCCCAGCACCTGGCCCCGCCTCTCGATCAGGCCCCGCCCCGGCCCCGGCCCGGCCCTCCGCCCCGCCCACAGGTCCAGTCTTCTCCTGCCAGGAGCTCGGTTGGCGCTGCAACCATCTTGACTTGGAATCAACCACCCTACAGGGCACGCTGTAGCCTTAGAGACTGTACCCCGTGAAACTTTCATCGACTGTCGTCCATAGTGCAAGGCACGCTTCTGCCCTCTGTGGGACAGAGTTGTCGATGTTTATAGGTGCGGATTCCCGCTTCAGCCTGCGTTAATCGGGGATGCAGCCCCCGACCCTTCCTGCCGTGGTTCTACCCAGCCTGCTGCGGACGCCTGGGCCAGGTGCGTCCCCTCCTCCTGGGCTGACCCGGCCAGGACTTCGTCGTCCGCGGGACGCTGGGGGGCGCCTGCCAACTGGCACCGGCGGCTAGCTCCGCACGGGTAGGAAATCCCGGGCTCCGCTCGCTATCCTGTTACTGCTGCAGAACGCCAGGAAGCTCAGCCTGCTCCCACAGATTAGGGTAAAAGACCCCTAGGGGCCGAAGTGGAAACCGGAGTTGCATCATCGCTCCCACCCGATATTACCTTGGTAGCGACCGCGGCTTACCACGTTCCCGGTCTGTCGCGAATCTCACCCAAGGGAGCTGAGTCTCAGCTTCCCTGGTCCCTGGTCCCCAGTTCCCCCTTCCTTCCCATGGCATCGGCGTGAAGGGAAAAGATAAAGAGTACGTCCTGAGACCTGGAATTGTGGATGACTGTGGAAAATTCACCACAGAAAATTTTGGCTAAAAGTTATTCTCTGCTTCCCTTGACTACGTGATAGGCACAGCTCTAGCTACTAGAGGAGAGCTGAAAAAGCTGGGGTTCCCTCTTCTAAGAACTCGCTGTGCAGTGGGAGAGTGTATAAATAAATAGCAATCACAACATAATCTTCTGGAATAGAAATGCCCACAAAATCATCCAGCAGTGGATGACCTCTTTTAGCCAGGGAAGATATTGCTATTCGCCTCTTACAGAGGAGGAAACCGTGGCTCAGAGGGACAAGATGAAAGGGTGGAAAATTGAGGCATAGAAAGGTTAAGTAATATGCCCAACATGACTCAGCTAATCAATGAAGGACTAGTGCTAGAGCCCAGCAAATCTGCCGGTGCAATGGTCTCTGAACCATTTCTGAGACAGCCATGCTGGACTACATGATAACCAGCCCCTCACAACTCAATAATGGGGTTAAAAGAAATAGACTGAGATTAAACAGAAGGAAGAACCTCCAACAGTGAAGTTTGTTAAGCGCTGAAACAGTTCATTATGGAGGTATCATGGAAACTTTCTGAGAAGACTTAAAAGACAGAAGAGAGGCACAGTCTTTGACTGAACTTGGGAATGGACCATTTATTCTGAGAAACAGATGAAGTGCCCCTTTAGAGGTCCTGCCAGTCTGATGGATGGATTCTCTACCCGTAATGAAAGTAATAGGAAGAATTCCCTTGCCCAAAAAATCGTGGGAAAGCTAGTGGTGATTCTTGTGGGAAGAAAAGCGTAAGAGGAAATTTCCAACTGCTAATACCTTGGGACATTCTCTGGAAGTCCCATGAGCCTCTGAAAGAGGTTGAGCACTCAGAAGTCACTTTTGTGGTGCTTGATTGGTCTGACATCTTGCAAATAAACCTTATCAAAAGATGGTGGATGCTTACTAAGTGTTCCATAGTAATTGACAGTTAGTCTTTTTTCACAGCTCTTTGTTGGAGGAGAGGTACTTGTAATTCATATGTGTAAACTGCTTTATAGTATAAAAAGAATTCTTTGGAATATCTTACTTGATCTTTATCACAGCCTTTTCAGACATGAAGAGTAAAAAATAATGTTCCATTGTACAACTGATGTGCAGAGTTGTCAAGGTTTTTACAGCTGAGGAGTATCAGAGCTACTGGACCCAGGTCTTCTCTCTGCACATCCCACTGTTTCATGCTGCCTCTAAAAAACAAAAAAATGTTTCCATGCATGCACTTTTCACAGAGTTGGAGAACTCAGAGGTTCTGCGTTTGGCAGATTGGCAAGATTATAGATGTCATCACGGTCCCCAGCACATGCCGTCATCAGCCCCATCACCTTGTCTCTAACCATGCTCTTCTCATATTCCCCCAATACCTTAACTGTTCTCTCTCATCCACCTCTCCAGATCCTCTCCTCTTTCAGGTCATGCCTGTTCCATCAGGCTTTTCCAACATCTCCAGGCTGAAAGGAACTGTCAATTCTCTGGTCTTTGTAGCGCATGCATTGTCTATATTGCATGATTCTGCACCTGATAATGAACCATCTGGTATTTACATTGAACAAAGATAGATTTTTTTTGCCTGTTTTGTTCTTAGAAGGAAGGTTATTTTGTGAAAGTAGAAAAGCAAGATCATATGAGATTCACTTCTCCTGTGTTCTGTGGTAATCCATAATCGTCTCTGGACCCTACTTCTCCCTAGCCAGGTATACAACTGGAAAGGGAGGTTGCTGTCCCACACCATGTTCTCTTGATGCCTTGATGACGAGCACCATTCCTGCACTACAGAGTTAATAGTTTTAAATTCCTCTATCTTGACTTCTCTATAAACCACGTACCAGAACCTGTGCAGAAGACGTTAATTTTTCTTTTCCCTGAAGTTAACATTTCTCATATTCTCACTTATCCCTGGGATGGGTAGTGGTCTTTATTGGGATGTACAGATTGTTTTTTGTCAGTACTCATCTCTGCCAAATTACATCAGGGAATATCTAGTAAGCACTTGCTTGGCTAATATTAGCCAAGTCTGGTGGTGTGCTAGATACCCTGCTATAGTGCTATAGACTCAAAAATCTGTGTAAAAACAAAAGAGTCCTTCCAGGTGCATCTGACTTTGATGGAAAGATTCCAGAGGCGCTAGGCTGAGGATTTCATTTCATTCATTTCATTCCTGTGCATTTCATTCCACAGACTCCAAAGAAAGGCAGGGCCTGGTCTCTTGACCTCTCTGCCAGGCTCTAGGTACCTGGGGATGGCCTGGGCAGTTGTGGCTACAGTCAGGCCATAGGACTGCAGCCTGTCCTCATCTCTGGGCTTCCCTTTTCTGCAGCCTGGCCACTGTCCTCGAGGCTGGCTGATGCTCTCTGCACCTCTTGCTGTTGTGTCAGAGCTTGAGTGGGTCACTTTGTCCCTGTGAGGCTCCCAGAGACCCTGTCCCCATGGACAGAGGTTTTTTGAGCTGCCTAAAGACTGCTCTGCAGGTAAAAATGTGCCCTTTGAGCTCTCTCTGGAACACTCCCATCTAACTGTTTGTTTTTCCCTTTTTAGGGCCATTTTTCCCCCTTAAATATTTTATGGTTATGGGCACAGTGGGACTGAAGGGAAGCCTCTCTTCAGTAAACACCCAGAGAACATTCTGAGAGACATGGGCATGGAGTTAGAAAGACAGAAGGGACCAGGCCATCTTTTCAGTTTGTTCCCTTGTTTTAGAGATTTTTAAAAAACACACATTAAATTCAGAAAGATTAATTCTTTTATATTTCCTAACCCTTGTTAAGACGAAAAGGATCAAGGATGACTCTCCTTATTTATGTTCCAGATGGTAAAAATAGAATGAATAAATGTAAGAAGCTGTAGCAATGAAAGCAAACCAAGGGGTCTTCCCAGGACAGTGTTTTCAAATTTTTAACTGCAACCCATAATAAGAATAGGTTTTTATTGTGACCTAGTTTACTCAGGAATATATATAAGTTTCCCGCTACAAAAGATGTTCTACAATGTTTTCTATTATTTTCTCTATCCTCTTTTCCTTCCTTCCTCCCTCCCTCTTTCCCTCTTTCATTCCTCTTCCTTCCTTCCTTCCTTCCTTCCTTCCTTCCTTCCTTCCTTCCTTCCTTCCTTCCTTCCTTCCTTCCTTCCTTCCTTCCTTTTGGGATCCACCAAATTTACTTCACCACGCATTAATGGGTTGTGACCCAAAATATAGTATTAAAAATCCTACCCTGCACAGTGGTTCAGGCCTGTAATCCCGGTACTTTAGGAGGTTGAGGTGGAAGGATTACTTTGAGGCCAGGAGTTTGAGACCAGCCTGAGCAACATAGTGAGACCCTATCTCTACAAAAACTTTAAAAATTATCCAGGCGTGGTGGTGTGTGCTTGTAGTCCAAGCTGCTTGAGAGGCTGAAGTGGGAGGATCGCTTGAGCCTGGGAGGTCAAGGCTGCAGTGAGCTATGATCATGCCACTATGCTTGAGGCCTGGGCAGCAGAGTGAGACCTTATCTAAAAAAAAAAAAAAAAAAAAATCCTGCCCTAGATCATGGGCTAGGCTGACTTTATTGTTTGAGTAGCCAACCGACAGAAGACTCCATCCAGGGAATTGATGGAATCTTGCCTTTCTGAATGGCAGAACAAGTCCCTCTCACCATAGGACCCCCTCATTTAGAGCCTGGAACACAAAATTCACAGAAATACATTTGAGAGACCATCAATGGCTTACATGTAGCACCCTCAGAACCCTGCAGGGGATACATGATGATTCTGGTGATTCTACCTCCAAGAGTATATGGTCAGGGTTAGGTCACTGAGGCAGAATGTATCCACCCAATGTTTGCTTTTGTGGCCTTTACTCAACTGATATATTACCACTCTCAAGTATTTTCCAGGTTTGGGGAGTTCATTTAGCCTCAAGATGCCTATGGCACCTCAGAAATCTTGACTGCTCCAGAACAGAGCAGAACAGAACAGCTCCAAGGAGTCCTGTGCAATGCCATGAGAAGTGAATGCACACAGACCCAGCCTGCCCTAGAAAGAGTAGGGCACCGCCAGTTATTCACTCCAAATCCATCTGGCTCCAGGGCTCCATTCCCAGTAGCCCAGCTCATGTCTTCTTCCTCGGGGCTTTTGGCATTTGTCTTTCCCACCTGCTCCCACATCTTCGAGCCCCAGGCTGCCAGCCTGCTGGCCCGCACACAGTGTCTGCTGGCATGGTAAAGTAGAGCCTAGAGGCCGAACAGAGAAAGGTTTAAACTCCCACCTGCACCTCCAACCAAACACAGCTCAGAACTCTCTCCCAGGCTCCTAGGTATTTGCTGGGCTCCTGTCCAAATCCAAGCAAACAATGATGACTCTTCTCCAAGCCCCAACCCCAGCCATAGAGACCAGCAAAATAGACTAGAGGCTCAGGGTCCTTTCCCATCTATGATTAACTATGGCTGTGGGTTTTGCAACCACCAAGATTACTCTTGTAGGGAGATGAAGCAAGCCTCATTCCCAAGGCCTTTGGGGAATTCTTATTCTGCTCTTCTGGGGAAGAGTGTCTTGTGGAGGACCCCAGGGGTGGAGATAAATGGAGGGGCTCCATGGCATGGGAGTCAGTATCTTGGGAGCAGGTGAAAATGGAGTTAGTGTCACATTGCAGTTGAATAGGTCAGTAGAGAAAAGCTGATTATTTTTGAAAGAAGCTCCCCATCCCCAGAGGACAGTTTTCGGGGAAGACGATTGGGCAATGACCTCCTTCACAGCAATGAGCAGAAGCCCCACAAGCCTCATCTTGGGCATGCCTGCTTGTTTCTCCAGAAGAACAGGAAGGACATTCCGTAAGCAGCCCAGGAATGCGTTAAACAACTCTCCCCTGGGGCCCCAACTCCAGAAAGATGTGGCTGTTGACAGACCTTCTCCTTTGCCTTTGACCTCTGGCCTGAGACAAACGTACTACCAAACATGGCTGCCCTTTTGGTTGTGTTTGCCTCATTGTCCTGTGTCGTTAAAAATGTTGCCATTGTTAAAACTGTTGTTTCGGGTGCCCACCTCCACTTCCAGCTGGATTTGCTCTGGACTGCATGATAGTGGTGGTGTGTTGCTTTGTTATCATCCATGTGTCCAACAGCCAAGAAGTTGTCTGTAAATGTTTTTAATTTAAAAACCCTATTGCAAAAAAAAAAATGTGATCCCATATATGAATATTATTTTCAAAGTACTATCATTAGTTAATATCTGAAGTCACACTACACAGGGTGAGATTCATCATCAACAGTAATGAGTGGCTTCAATTCCATGGAAACATTCATCTTAGGAACAGGAACTAGACAGACTGGCTCAGAGACACCACATTGCATTCTCTTCCTCTCTGGAAAGTCTCATTCTAGGAGCTGTAGCTTCTGTATTTAGTATAGTCTGGCTAGGGGCCTTGTCTTTAGCTGGGCCTATCTACACTTGGGTTTGAAATATCCCTACATTTGAAATAGAAAGGAATTGGATTGGTAATCTCCATGTACCTGACAATGTCTCTGTCCACCGTTTTTTTTTTTTTTTTTGAGACAGAGTCTCGTTCTGTTGCCCAGGCTGGAGCGCGGTGGCATGATCTCAGCTCACTACAACTTCTGTCTCCAGGTTCAGGCGATTCTCCTGCCTCAGCCTCCCCTAGTAGCTGGGATTACAGACATGTGCCACCACACTCAGGTAATTTTTTTTTTTTTTTTTTTGTATTTTTAGTAGAGATGGAGTTTCATCATGTTGGCCAGGCTGATCTCAAACTCCTGACATCAAATGATCCACCTGCCTCGGCCTCCCAAAGTGCTGGGATTACAGGTGTGAGACACCACACCCAGCCTTCCCTATCACATTTCTGCAAGGCTCCAGGGATTTAAACTACAGGGAGAGTGGGGGCAGCAAGTCAAGTTTATAGTGTAGTGGTAAAGAGCTTGGGCTTGGACTGCTTCTGATTGGTTGAATGATGTTGGGCAAATTATTTGATCTCTCTGAACATCAGTTTTGCCATCAGTAAAATGGGGATAAAAATAGTCATAGAGTTGCTGACTTCCTAAGGTTGTTGAAGAGATTAAGTGAAATAGCCTATATAAAGCCTTTAGCACTGTGCTGGTGCATAGTAAGTATTCTACGTAATAATTAGCAAAGTCCCTTAAAACTGTCATGGCCCCTGGAGTTTCAACAATATATTACTTCACATCTCTCTGATTAGGGTGGAAGGAGGGAGCAAAGGAAGGGGATATGAGAGGTAAAAGGAAAGGGAGTGCTTGGCCTGACTGTGATGTTTTTAAATATCTGTAGGTCTATCTGCTATACTGTCACCTATTCTTAAAATGGCTTTGCCTCTGATACACAGACCCAATTTATTTTTGCCCTTTGCCCAAAATATTTTAGACGTAGCCTAATTTCTTGGAGGTCCTTGACTTGAGGTGGGCGGCTCTGATCAGCTGAGAGAACCGGTGACCTCCAGACCCTAGGGTCTTGAGATATTGGCATCATGAAGCCTTTACTGATTGCCTCCAACAGGCCACTTCCTCTTTTGATAAGTAGGAAAAGGGAGGCAAATCCATCTCACAAGATCTAGAAGAGAATTAACTGGAAAGAATTGCCAAGGGTATAGCTACTGTGTATCTCAGGAGGTCTGCAAACTCTCTGAGATCTGGGTTGCCCATTGCTGTGTGGGGGCACAGAGTCAGACCCAACAGTGGGAGCTGTTTGCACCAGGGCTACCCAGTCAGGAGTATTTGAAATTTTTAGAGTAAAGCATTTAAGATAATGTTTTGTGCTTTATGCCAACTGTATTCCATATCCAGGAAGAACTCTGTCCTTTGGGGGCCTTATCTCTTGATTACAAAAGGTGAATGGCGTTTTTGTTGTTGTTTAGAGAGATGGAGTCTCACTATGTTGCACAGGCTGGTCTCGAACTCCTGGGCTCAAGCAATCCACCTGCTTTGGCCTCCCAAAGTCCTGGGATTACCAGCATGAGCCACCACGCCTGGGTTATGCATGGGATTTATAGTCCCTTTTTGAGGGCAAAGATGAAGGTGAAGGCTTGAGGATATGTGAAATGTGGTTTGTACTGCAGAAAAATTGTGTTTTCTTTCAACTAAAGATTGTATTCAGATTGCTTTTTGAAAGCCATTTATAAGCAGCAATTGGTACTTTAAAAATCACGTGAGGAGGCTGCTAGGATCAATGCAGTTAGCAAAGGTCCAGGCTGCTTCCTTCTTAAGAAGGCCCCTCTCAGGCAGCTCCAGGAGTCCTCCTGTTTGGTACCAGAGCCAGTTTGCTGGCCAGTTTGCTACAGCTTACACCTATCATAGTGAAGACGTCTACACTTCTATTGTCCACTTCCACCAAAAGGTACATCAATTCTTTAAGCAGCTCCATGCAGCAAGCTAATGAGCACACCAGGGACGTGAGGAGGGCCTGACGATGCCCTGGTGGCGTGAGCAGATCCAGGTAGCATTTGTGGATTATCGTGGAAGGCAGGATGCTGATATCCACAATGCCGTACACCTGGATCAACTCTCCACGCTGCAGTCTGGCCTTCCGGCTCTTGCAATAGATGCTCAAATTATTTGGGAGGATGCCTCACAACTTCCCAAAGTGCTCCCAGAAACATCTGCCATGGATCTGCAGCCCCAGAGTAAAGAGGATCTCAGGAAATTAGCATCACAATTCTCTGTGACAGTGCCCTACTTGGCATCTACCAACTCATATTGTTTTACAGGTTGTTCGGTTAAAATCTAGTCTCTGAATCTCGGGGGTTAGAAGCCAGAAGAGTGCTTACTTCTGGGAAGGAGGCCGGAGATAATGACTAGGAGAGAATAGGAGGGGGATTCCACAGCAGTGGTCACATTCTACCATGTTCCATTTGTTGAGCTGTAGTGGACACCTACATGTGTTGACTTTATGATAATTCACCACCGTGTTCTACACTTAGCATTTGTGCACTTTTCTCTCTGTGTGTGATAGTTCCATTAAAAGCTCACTTAAAATAATCTAGTCTATGAAGTATTCTCGAGAGACTGACTCCACAATGTGGAGAGGAATTTTATTCCTCTCATTTTACAGAATGGGGAAAGTGATGTTCAGAGTGACCCTCCCCACAGGGGCAGCATGAGGAGCTGGGCCGTCCCCTGCAAAGATGACCCCTGGGTGATGGATGGCATAGCGACAGCTGGGTCAGAAGCTCCTTTAGGGTGAGCACTGTGTCTTTGTATCCACCAGTGCCTAAGACAGTGCTGTCTGTGTAACAAGGGCTCCATACACTATTTGGTGGTCAAGATCCTTTTCAGGACAGCTGAAGAAACTGAAGGCTGAGAAGCTAAATTCTTTGACCTACCTAGCTTATTTAAGTAGAATCTAAGACAAGATCCAAGTAGAATTCAAATGGTGCTCTGGGTCTGGGATTACCAAGGGTCTAATGCCACAGGTCTTTGATCAGATTAAACCAGACATACAAACAGGACAGGCTCTCCTGGCCATGGTATCTGCAGGAGAGGATGTGTTGGCCACTTTTGGGTCATTAGGAGAGGAGCCTTTCAATTCTTCACCTGGCCACCACCATAGACCTCCCGCCAACCCCTATTTCCAGGAGAGCTGCCCCTCAGTTGGGGTTCCTGGAACCTCAGCAGGCAGAACTCTGAGTGGCCACTACCAAGTCCAGAAAGAATGTGTTGAAGAGGCCAAAGAACGTGATGAAGAGGGTTTTCATCCCTTCTTCACGGGCCTCACCTCAGTTGACCATTTTACCCTTTTAACTGCCTCTCCCCATCGTTCTGCTCTATGCAGACAAGCCAAGTTCTCCCTCTTAGAGCCCTCTTCCATCCTCCCTCTGCTCCCCCGTTCACCTCCTTTACCTCTGCTCCTTATTCATCAGCATGATCCTTGTCTGTTGAGTGGTGGAGCTTAAGGGCCATGGAGAGCTGATGGTCAATGAGTCTATGACTTGGACCTGCTCAGGTAAGAAGTCAACATCCCAGTTTCCAGTACTGTCCCTGACATTCTCCCTTTCTTTCCCTGCAGTGAAACCTAAAACCTAGGTGAAGAGGGGTGAGAAAGAACATTTAAACAAGTAGTTCAGGTGCCCAGACATGAAAACACCCACTGTTGGTTCCTGGCAGCGCTAGGATGGAGATTCTGGGTCATGTGCTGGACCTAGAACAATGCATCACAACAACTGAATCTTTTCTCTTTCTTTTCAAGACAGGGTCCCACTCTGTCTCCCAGGCTGAGTACAGTGGTGTGATCTCAGCTCACTGCAGCCTCTACTTCCCAGACTCAAGCAATCCTCCCAGCTCAGCCTCCCAAGTAGCTGGGACTACAGGTGTGCATCACCACACTCAGCTAACTTTTTGTATTTATTTGTAGAGACAGAGTTTCACCATGTTGCCCAGGTTGTTCTCAAACCCCTGAGCTCAAGCGATCCTCCTGCCTTGGCCTTCCAAAGTGCTGGGATTACAGGCATGAGCCACCGCGCCTGGCCTCTGAAACTTTTTTCTATATCTTTGAAGTAATCTCAATGATATCCCAGTTCCCTGTCCTCTTTTCTTCTTCCCAGGAATCTTATGCTTAATCTTGATAGGAATTACAAGTGAATCCCAGAGGCAATGTCAAAATTCCCACTGTTGCTTCTTGGAGACAATTGAAGAAATTCAATCATTTCTGCCATATTTAGGGCTGAAGCCCTAGAGAATCAAGAGTCTTGACATCACCTTTCCCTTACCGATCTTTCCCCCAATTCCAGGAGTCTTAAACTTTGGACTGATACGGTCTACACTGTCGGTTGTAGCAGTGCAATCTGGGCCAATAGAAAGGCTGATTTGGTGCTTACAGCTGGTTTACTTCCTTATCAAAGCTCTGAATGTGAGGAGACACAATTCTTGCTTTGTGGTTACTAGTAGTCTCCCTCTAATCTCTTGTTATCTTACTGCATTAGATGATCCGTTGACATTTAATCTGTAGTAATTAAGGATTTATTGCCATGTTTCTTTCTCCCAAACAGCATACACCCTTTAAGTAGAGGGCATTTAGGGTCAAATGGTGTTGGAACCAGAACAACTGACAAAGATGTGTCAAGATAGCATTACCTTCATCTTAAACTCAGCTTTGAAGAAGATGTTTCATTTCTAATAGTAGAGTGGATTAGGTACCCTGAGTGATCCTCCCAATTGAAGCAATAATTTTCTAAAAGCTTAAATTTATCACCAGGCTGGCACCAAAGAAAGAAATCTGCAGAGCTCAAAATGAAGCGAAAACAGGAAGACAGGTCGGTAATCCAGGACCAAAGTTCACCTTCACCTGGTGAGTTCCTGTAGAACCCTGGGAACCTTGAGCTTTCTTTCACTTTAATGGCTTTGCAGGGCATGGGGACAGGAGATAAAGATCAATCTGCATAAGCTGGGCTCCAGGACTCTCTGTGTAAGGAGAATGAGAAATAAACCTGCACAAAGAAGAGGACAGCAGGGAAACTGGGCTGGGCCATTCCGGATGGTTGAAAAACTAATAAATGTCCCCTTAAAATTCACAGCCACAAGGTGTCTATCCGGATTTGCAGTCCAAATTTATATGCTATGTGATTAAAGAAAAAAAACACTCTCAAACATAAAATTTAATTTAAAATGATCCCAGGTTATTACTACTCAGATAACTAGTGGAATCAAATATAAATCTTCTCTGGCCAGGCACAGTAGCTCATGCCTGTAGTTCCAGCACTTTAGGAGGCTGAGGTGGGAGGACTGCTTGAGCCTAGGAGTTCAAGACCAGCCTAGGAAATAAGGTGAGACTCCATCTCTACAAAATAAATACAAAAATAAATCTCTGCAGGACATCACCCCAGTATTCAAAGATTTGCCACAGATGAAATTTCGCAGATAATTACAGCTCACAGTCAAAGTCACAAAACACATGAAAATAAAGCACAATGAGTAAGATTCAGCAGAAACAAGCCCACAAAAGATTCAGATATTTAAATTCTCAGGTATAATATAATTAATTTTAATAGGTTTAAAGAAATAAAAGAGAAGTCCCCAAAATGGGCAGATAACAAGAGATTATATAGATCACCAAGAAGACTTGGAAAAGAACCAAAAAGGATTTCTAGAAATAAAAAGTAATAAGGGTTGAATCTTTTTGTTTTGTTTTGTTTTGTTTGAGACAGAGTCTCCATCTGTCACCCAGGCTGGAGTGCGGTGGTGCGATCTCGGCTCACTGCAACCTCCACCTCCCGGATTCACACCATTCTCCTGCCTCAGCCTCCCGAGTAGCCAGGACTACAGGCACCCGCCACCACACCCGGCTAATTTTTTGTATTTTTAGTAGAGAAAGGGTTTCACTGTTTAGCCAGAATGGTCTCGATCTCCTGACCTCATGATCCGCCTGTCTTGGCCTCCCAAAGTGTTAGGATTACAGGCTTGAGCCACCATGCCCAGCCAGGGTTGAATCTTAAAACTCAGTGGGTAGATTAAACAGCAGATTAGACATAGCTGAGGAAAAAATTAGTAAGCTGGAAGCTAGAGCAGAAAAAATTGTCTAGAATGTAGACCAAAAAGACAAAGCCATAGAAATATGAAAGGTTAAGGAGTACAGAGGAGAAAGTAAGAAAATTGAATTGTTCCTAAATAGAGTTCCAGAAGGAAATAGAAAAATGAGGAAGAGGTAATATTAAAAAAGACAATAACTCAGGTATTTCTGAAATTGTGGAAAACATGAATCTTTAGCTTTAGGAAGCACAGTGAATCCAACAAAATGAATAAAGAGAAATTCAAATCTGGGAACATCATGAGAAACAAAACACCAAAGAAAAAAAGAGAAGACTGAAAGCTACTAAGGAGAGCCAGGTGCGGTGGCTCATGCCTGTAATCCCAGCACTTTGGGAGGCTGAGGCATGTGGATCACAAGGTCAAGGGATTGAGGCCATCCTGGCCAACATGATGAAACCCCGTCTCTACTAAAAATACAAAAATTAGCTGGGCGTGGTGGTGCATGCCTATAGTCCCAGGCAGGAGAATCACTTGAACCTGGGAGGCGGAGGTTGCAGTGAGCCGAGATCACACCACTGCACTCTGGCCTGGTGACAGAGCAAGACTTTGTCTCAAAAAAAAAAAAAAAAAAAAAAAAGCAAGCTACTAAGGAGAAAGATCATCTACAAAGGAATGGTGAATAGACTATGATTGACTTCTCAACAGCAATAATGGGGCCACATGAGAGAAGGATATAGCAGTATCTTCAAGGTGCTAAAAGAAAATGACTGTGAACTTAGAATTTTATATCTAGGGGGACTATATTTTAAAAATAAGAGCTTAACAAAAATATGTTCTAATAAAAATTGAGAGCATTTACAACTAACAGATATTAAAGAAAATTCTCAAGAATTTTTGGAGTTTTTATTAAAGAAAATTCTAAATAATTTAAGCAGAAGGAAAATGATCTTAGATTGGCCATCTGACATGCAAGAAGGAATGACGAATATCTTTATTCTAAGATCATCTTCCTTCTGCTTAAAAGTCATAATTACTGTTTTAAATGGTTAATATTGGTTAGCATTTACCTAACCAATATTTATGTGTGGTAAGGAAAGGCTAGAACTAAAAGAATAGATATTAAAATCATCTGGGTTGTACAGATTGGTGTTAAAGTATTCCAAAATCTTTGTAGTGTTTAGGAGGCAGGTGCAGGTATTGATTAATTACAGACCTTATTAGGGTAAGAATGAATATAAAAATAACTAGGAAAATCATCACAAATAGATACAGAGGCCGGACACGATGGCTAACGTCTATAATCCCAACACTTTGGGAGGCCGAGGCAGGTGGATTACTTGAGGCCAGGAGTTTGAGACCAGCCTGGCCAATATTGCAAAATCCTATCTCTACTGAAAAATACAAAAATTAGCCAGGTGTGGTGGTTCGTGCCTGTAATCCCAACAACTTGGGAGGCTGAGGTGGAGGTTGCAGTGAGCCAAGATCATGCCACTGCACTCCAGCCTGGGGGATAGAGCAAGACTCAGTCTCAAACAAACAAACAAAGAAACAAACAAATACATGTAGAGTATATAATTTCAAACCAAGTAAAGGGGAAAAAAAGAGGTCAATGAAGGTATATTTAAAGAAAAATAGAAAAGACAAAGCACTTAAGATGGTGGTAGCAATAAATCAAAATATGTCAATAAATGTAATAAATTATAATTAAGTAAATGTTCTATTAAAGAATGAAGATAGATTGGGTTTTTTAAAGTTCAAATACATGTTATTAAGTCAATTAACCAGGAAGCTAAAATAATTCTAAATTTGTATACGTTTAATAACACAGTATTAAAAGTATGGGGCAAAGTGACAGTATGATAACAGGAGAAATTCAATATTATAATGAGTGATTTTAACACACAACTCTAGAGAAGTGACAGATTAAGGGAACAAAAAATGAGTGAGGATAGAAAAGACAATTAACAAGCTTGATTTAATATTCATGTAAGGAACATAACATACAAAAATTAGAGAACATTCTTTTCAAACTCTACATAGAATGTGTGTAAATGTTTAGGAAAATTGGCCACATGTTCTGCCATAAAGCTATTCTCAACAAATTTAAAGGATTGCTTTCATCCTAACTGTATCCTTAGACCCCAATTTACCTAAAAAGAAATAATGTCAAACAGGATAGGTCAGGTGATGCTGTGGTAATAACATCAAAACTTGCGTAGCTTGATTGACACAACAGAGGTTTATACGTTGCTCAACATGCAGACAGCCCTCCAGGGCAGCTGCTCTCCACCTGGTTCTCAGTGTTCTAGCCTAGTCTGAACTGCTGGCACTTGCATGTCAACATGTATTTCCCCAATCCCTGTGGAAAGGGAAAGAGCATGGAAGATCACATGCTGTAGTGAAAGCATTTAATTGTATGTATTTAATTGATCAGAGTAAGTCGCTTAGCCATAACTAACTTCAGGGGTCAGTGAGTAATCCTTTCATAGGTCCAGGAAGGGAGGAGAACTGGAAATACTGATGAACATCACAATAATCAATAATAAAGAGTCCAGGAAAAACCCTTTCCAACCAGAAATTTTAAATGTATTTCTGAAGAATAAACTATAGAGTAAAAGAGAAAATACTCAGAATATAATAATAATAATACTATATATTGAAATTTATGGATGCAACTAAAATAGTACTTAGAGGGATGTGTATAATACTAACACTTGCTTAGCATTTACTATGTGGCGGACATTGTTTTATGTACTCTCCATGTTTTACTCATTTAAGTTTTCTTTTTTGAAATGGGGTCTCACTCTGTTACCTGGGCTGGAGTGCACTGATCATAGCTCATTGCAACCTAAAATCCCCCGGGCTCAAACGATCTTCCCACCTCAGCCTCTACAGGCATGTGCCACCATGCCTGGCTAATTTTTGTATTTTTGTAGAACAGAGTTTTGCCATGTTGCCCAGGCTAGTCTCGAAATTCTGAGCTCAAGTGATCCACCCACCTAAGCCTCCAAAAGCGCTGGGACCACTGGCATGAGCCACCACACCCAGCCTTAATTTTCATAACAACCCTTGAGGCAGGTATACATGAGGAAACTGAAGCACAAAAAAGCTAACTGAAGTCACACAGCTAGAAGTAGCAGAGCTAGGAATTGGACTCAGGAAATCAGGCTTTAGAGTCCACGTGCTACAGTTGCGAATGTTTACATTAATTTTTTTTAAAGTTCAAAATTAATATGCTAAGCATCCTATTTTTAAAAGTTAGGGCCAGGTGCAGTGGCTCATGCCTATAAACCTAGCACTGTGGGAGGCTGAGGCAGGTGGATCGCTTGAGCCCAGGATTTCGAGACCAGCCTGGGCAACATGGTGAAACTCCATCTTTACAAAACATACAAAAATTAGCCAGGTGTGGTGGTGCACGCCTGTGGTCCCAGCTACTTGGGAGGCTGAGGTGGGAGGATAACTTGAGCTTGGGAGGTTGAGGCTGCAGTAAGCCAAAATCATGCCACTGCACTACAGCTTGCATGACAGAGTGAGACTCTGTCTCAGAAAAAAAGAAAAAGTTAAAGGGTTGTGCTTGGTGCCTCATACCTGTAATCCCAGCACTTTGGGAGGCAAAAGTGGAAGGATCACTTGAACTCAGGATTTTGAGACCAACCTGGGCAACATAGTTCATGAGTGCGTATTAATGTTTTTAACTGTCATCCAGAACCCCAAGGTTCATTCTAGCCTTGTTTTCTTGCTTTTCTGTAACCTTCCTCTCCAATAGTGAAAACTTGCTTCTACCACCCATGTTTCATAAATCAATATTCATGATAAACCCAAATAAATATCAGTTAGTGACTGAATGAGCAAATGAGTAGGGGAGATTAGATAAATCCCCTCTATAGGAGAATTTCAAACAGCTTACATAGATACCAACCCACTCAAGGAGATGGAGCATCATTTCCTACTCTGAAAGTGTGGTGTGCATGCTGTTATTTCCTTTTACAAGCACAGTATGGACAAGGGTGAGAAATGTAACTTTATAGCGAGGAGAAGTAGCAAACACTACCTCAGCCAGGTGGTCAAGGTGAACATTATTGGTGATAAGTTAACATTAATAGCATATACCTTTGATATGATATGATGAAAATGACAATTTACCTCTGTAGTCTTCTTCCCTAAAACACATACTTCCTGTGTAACTATGAGAAAAAGAGATCAGACAAACCCAAGTCGAAGGACATTCTAAAAAATACCTGACCAGTCCTCCTCAAAACTGCCAAGATCATAAAAAACATGGAAAGTTTGAGAAACCGTCACAGTCTAGAGGAGCCGAAGGAGACATGATGGTTAATACAATGTGGTGTCCTGGATGGGATCCTAAAACAGGAAAGCTAAAGAAATGCAAATAAAGCAGGGACTTCAGATAATAATCATATAGCAATATTTGGTCACTAGTTGTCACAAATACACCATCATGATGTAAGATGTAACAACAGGGGAAACTAGGTGTGAAGTGTATATAAGAACTATCTTTAATACTCTTGCAACTTTTTTTTTTTTTTTCAGAAACAGTGTCTTTCTATGTTGCCCAGGCTGATCTCAAATTCCTGGGCTCACACAGTCCACCCACTTCAGCCTCCCAAAGTGTTGGGATTCCAGGCATGAGCCAGCAGTTGAGGCATGGCCTCAACTTGTCTATGAATCTTAAACTATTCTAAAATAAAAATTTATTGAATGTTTTAAAAGGGGGATTTCTTAAGCAAGAAAGAAAAGGAGTAAACCGAAAGACTAACCAATTTGACTATATCACAGTGGAGAATCTCTGCTATAAAAAGACAATGGCCAGGCGCAGTGGCTCACACCTGTAATCCCAACAGTTTGGGAGGCCGGGGCAGGCAGATCACTTGAGGTCAGGAGTTTGAGACCAGCCTGGCCAACATGGTGAAATCCCAGCTTTATTAAAAATACAAAAATAAGCCTGGCATGGTAGCGGGCACCTGTAAATCCTAGCTATTCAGGAGGCTGAGGCAAGAGAACCATTTGAACTGGGAGGCAGAGGTTTCAGTGAGCTGAGATCGTCACTGTGACACTGCACTCCAGCCTGGCTGACAGAGTGAGTGGAGTGAGACTTTGTCTCAAAAAAAAAAAAAAAAAAAAAAAGTGAAAAGATAAGCCAAAGAGTGAAACAAGATAATTGCCACATGGTTAGCCAACAACAGATCAATACCAAAGATATATAAAGGATGGCTATGAGTCAATCATAAAAATATAAACTATTACATAAAAAGATGAGCAGAAGATTTGAGTAGGCATTTCACAGTAAAGGAAAAACAAATGGTCCATAAACATATGAGGGGCAAAAGTCCTCATTAGTAATCAGGGAAATGCAAATTAAAACCACAACAAGATATCATTTCACATCTCCCAAGTTGAAAGGTCAGTCAACTCAAGTTTTAGCAGAGATGTGGGGCAGTCGTAACTCTCATCTGGTAGGTCAATTGGACCCACCATAAAGAACAGCTTATCTCTGCCTAGTGAAGTTTAGTGTGCTCAGACCTTATAACCCAAAAATTTCACTCCTAGTTATGTACTCTGGAGAAACCTGTTGTTCACATGCACCAAGAGACAGGCACAAAACATTCACTTAAAAATTGTTTGTAATAGCCAAAAAACTTAAAAATATATTCGTCAATGGAATAATGAATAGATAAGTTGTGGTGTGTTCCGAAATGGAATACTATATGGCAGTGGAAAATGAAAGAACTACAACAACTCACATCCACATGGGTGAATCTCACAAACATAAAACTGAGAAAAGAGGCAAGTGATGGAATATACACAGAATGGTTTCATTTATTTAATGTTAAAAACAGGAAAGATTAGAGAGTCTAGTATTTAGGGATACAAATTCTCCTGAGCCAAAATAGTGTTCAGTGCTATAAGAAAGTAATGATTTCCAAATATTCTTAAACATGATTTCACTACTCTTCACATGCATCCCCAGAGACCATAGACAGTTTTAGGGCTGGAAAAGTACAAGTTCAAAGACACTGAGGAAATTTACTAGTCTAAAACTCAATCACACAGATGGCAAAAGTATAAAGAGGATGATTAATACAAAGCTTAGGATAATGGTGAGCTGTTGGAGGAGAAAATGCAGGGTGCTTCTGCTGTACTGGTGTGCTCCCTTTCTTAATCTAGGTACATGGATTTTCATTGCAGTATTCGTATTCATATTTAACTGTGTGTGCAATCATAGTATACCTGTTTGTGTATCATGTGTGTGCCTCAATATTCAATGATAATGAACTTGCTAAATAAAAGGTATACTGAGGAGCCAGCCATATAGACAGATAGCTGTGGCGGATGTGAACTGGGAACAATTAATATGCAGTATCCCTTTCCCGTTTCTTCTCACTAAGGTTGACTTTATTGTCCAGTCCACCCAACTTGTCGTTTTAAGTTCTTATTTAAAGATCTTTTCACTTTTCATCCAGTTATTCCAGGTAATTGTCTGCATGGGCCTTTGTGTTGTCATGCGCTGACCTTCCTGGCCATTCCTAGACTCATGCTTCCTCCAGAGGAGGAAGCTCCAGAGGAGGCTGCACAATCAGATGTGCTCTGCTGTGTCCCTACCCGGACTGCATTTGCTGATGCCTGGACCTCTCTCTGGGTTCCCAGGCCTCGGGCTCTATTTTTCATATCTGTCCTGTCATCCAAGGCTAAAGCTCTCCATGTTTCATGTGAACTCCTGGTCGCCTTCTCTTGTGGGAATCTTGCCCACTCACAAGCACCCAAGTCTTCTTATTGCTCTGCTGTTTGTGTTCTTTTCATCTCAAGACAAGAAAAAAATTCAGTTCAGAAGTCTACATCCAGACCTAGGATAAAGATTCCTTTTCCCTTCATCATCTTCAAATTCAACAAGTTAAGTATCAACGTTTTGCCTCCACATTTTTGGAAGTATAAGATAATAATGAAGATCTATGATTCTGGACTCAAACTGACCTAGGTTTAAATCTCAGGCCTGCCAATTAACAACTATAGAACTTGAGCTAGTTATTAAACCACTTGAATCCCCAACTTTACCTCTGTATAATAGAGATAATATTTTTCTACCTCATAGAGGTGTCATAAAGATTAAATTAATTAATGCACAAAAAGCACCTAGAAGGTTGCCTGAAACATGGAAAGCACTCAATATGTTAGTTACTACTTTTTAAAATCTTAATTTGCTTCAGGAGTTGAGTTATCTCTCATAGTGAAATGATTTCTTGTTAACTTTCCTAGCCTGAAATGGTCCTTCACCCAGATTCCTACCCTTATACTGTCACTTCCACTGGTTTGAATAAAAAATGAGAGTCTAGGAAGTTAACCTAAAATCTACCCAGGCAGATGAGAAGCCCGTCCACATCCTGAAAGGCTGCTGAAGGGTCAGAATTTTCGATACCCTTTTTCAGTGATTCCTCACAGTCCCACATTCTTCTGCTAGTCCTGAGGGTCTTCCCATTTGCTTATTTCAATTCCTTTTAGGATGCCCATCCCTGTTCACTTAGGTCCTTCAGTGAGCATAAGGAATAACTGGCCTTTATCTTTAACTCCATGATAATGGCTGAAAACTTTCAGTCTCCCCTGCTCTTCTTTTACCCACACAGAGGACTCTTAATTTGTTTGTCCTTCTTTCTCTTTTTCTGTCATTCAGCCATAGTGACTTGCGAACTTATGTAATAAAAAAAGCCAACAGTCAAGAAGCAAATTGGCATTAAAATATTTAAAACTTACGAAAACAGTTATCTACATAAATAGCCTTTTATAAAGTTTTAAAATAAACTTTGACCCACCCAGGCATGTTTTGTGATTCAGAATTTAAAAAATCAAAAAAAAAAAAGAAAGAAAGAAAGAAAGAAAAGCCAATACTCTCCCATCTGCTAGATGAAGTCTGCAATTTAGCTTCAGAGCTTGACTCCGTTAGAGCACAAATTCCTTCAAGAGGATACGAACATTTGGAGAGGGATAATACTGCTGACTCTGGTTTGGCAAACTGTGTTCCACAGCATACTAGCTCTATGGGATGTTAATAAATACTTTCATAACAGAAATAAAGTTACATGATCAAAAAGATTGGGAAATTTTATTATAGAGAAAGTAAATACCTTGCGGTAGCCCACAAAGCCCTGTTTGATCTCACCCCTTCCTACCTCTCAGGTCTCACCAAACATGCAAAAGTTTACTTGAGCTTCAGCACCTTTGCATATGCCAGTCCCTCCACCTGGGATGCTCTTCCCAGATCTTCACATAACTGGCCTTTTCTTGTCATTCAGGTTTCTGCTCAGATGTCACATCCCAGAGAGGGTCTTTCCTGCCCACTCCATCTAAGGTAGACACCCTTACCACATCACTCTTTATGGCAGTCTTTAACACTATTTGAAACTATGAGTTGTAATTGTGCATTATCTGCTCTTCCAATTTAAATTAAAAACCATATAGATCTCATTTATTGCCGTCAGTCTGGTGTCTAGAATAACCCCGGCACTCTGTAGGAACTCTGTAAATATTTGAAGGAATGGATGAACCAATATTAAGTAGATTTCTTCAATACAGGACTTCTCAGGGTCTTCCATGAGCAAATCTGTATCGGAACACTTCAAGCAAGAGACATAGTGTGTGGGGTTTTCCAAACCTATTGGAAGTATACCTTGAAGCATCAAGTGGGAAATTTTTCCATTGCTCATACTTTTGGAGACACTGCTTTAGGTTTTATACATGACTTTGTAGCTAAATGAATTTTAGATTCTGCCTGAAAGCTAGTTTAGAGAATAAGAGAGTTGGGAGGACTCATGAGGCTATAAACAGAGCAAAGATGTATAGATAATGAGACTGGGAATGGAAAAGATCCTGGAAGTAAGTAGTAATAAGTAGATGGAGAATTTTGCCCAAGATTGCCCCAATATCTAGATGAGTAGATCTCTCTTGGGATATGTCTCTGAGGCTGGGCACAGTGGCTCACACCTGTAACCCCAGGACTTTGGGAGGCCAAGGCAGGTGGGTTGCTTGAACCCAGGAGTTCGAGACCAGCCTGGACAATATAGTGGGATCCCATCTCTACAAAAAATACAGAAATTAGCCGGGCATGGTGGTGCACACCTGTACTCCCAGCTACCCAGGAGGCTGAGGTAGGAGGATCACTTGAGCCCAAGGGGTGGAGGCTGCAGTGAGTTGTGTTCACACCACTGTACTCCAGCCTGGACAACAGAGCAAGACCCTGTCTCAAAAAAAAAAAAAAAAAAGATATGTCTTTGAATTAAGGTCTTTCTCAGTCCAGTTGTACCTGGCATTAGACCCATTTGCTTCTGCTGAAGTTTTATTTATAAACAGAAAACTTATCACCCTCAACAGGGACTGAAATCAGGACAGACTGAGAACGTGCTGAGGAGATTTTTGCGTCCACTTTATCTTCTGTGGGGGAGATACTGATATGCCTTTGCAAATATGTCTTTTTAAATGTCTTAACTGCTTTTACCTGGGCAGGAGAAAGGTGAACTGGGAATTGAGAAAGGCTCATGGGCTGGAGGGAGAGGAAGCTGCTATCTTGGGGGAGTTAAAATAACATTTCGTCTTTGTCTTGGATGAACTGTAAACAGGTTCAATACTTTAATTTGCTTGAAAAATAGCTTTTCTAAATGCTTCTAAATTGACTTAATAGTTCAGAGGAGAGAACATGATCTTTGCGGAAATAAGCCTCCAATTAAACCATGTACTAGCTGCAGAGGTATTATGATTGAGTTTAAAATGCAGGCACGATACATTTTTTTTTTTTTTAAAGAAAAAGATGTAAGAAACTATCAACACTGATGGGCTTTAGAGAGAGAAACATGGGTCAGGTGAGGGATGTGTTGAGGGAGATTTTTACTTTTCATCTCATCTTTCTGTTTCACTTGGCTTTTTACCATATACACATATTACTTTTTAAAAAATATTGATGCATGAAAAGAATGTACTTCCCTATCTAGGTCACCCATCTCCATTTTCGTACCTGGATCTGGGGTAGGAAGAAGCAGAAACTGGAAACATGAGAAAAGAACCAGCAAGGGTCAGCTCAGAACTCCTCCAAGAGGGGCTGCATATGGGGCCCAGCTGGGCCACTTGATTGGTGCTACTTGCCTTATCTGAAGGAGTGCGTCTAGCCATGCCTTATTACTAAAGAAAGAGAAGGATTGTATTAATAGGATCATTGCTCCGACTCCTCAGTTGATGGCATAAAGGCAAGAAATCTAACAACCTATTATCAAAATGTATGATTTTTCCAAATAGAAAAGGGTTGGACTCTTCTCATCCCCCTCAAAACCTTGGTGCTAAACTCAGGGATCTCGCCTGGTTCATATCTGCCTGAAACTGAAAACATTCCCATACCTCCAGAATTTGTCCTTCATGGCCTGTCCTATTGTCATCTGCCCTGCGAGAGAAGGAATGACCACTGGGCTTACCTATTGAGGACAAACCTCTTGAATTGGCTCTTTTGAACTGATCATGCACTTTGCTGGGAAACAAAGTTATAAAACATTAGTTCTTGGGCGTAGTACTGCCTCTGAGAGTGGTAAGCAATAAGTGCCAAGTCTGAAACTTTTTCAAATCAAGTTTGAAGAGGAAGAAAGAGGAGAAGGAGGAGGAGGAGGAAGCAGCTTAAGAAAATGGATTGAGGCCGGGTGCAGTGGTTCACGCCTGTAATCCCAGCACTTTGGGAGGCCGAGGCAGGTAATCACCTGAGGTGAGGAGTTCAAGACCAGCCTGGCCAACATGGTGAAAGATTGCCTGTCTCCACTAAATAAAAAAAATTAGCCTGGCATGGGGGCGGGTGCCTGTAATCACAGGTACTTGGGAGGCTGAGGCAGGAGAATTGCTTGAACCCGGGAGGCAGAGGTTACAGTGAGCTGAGATGGCACCATTGCACTCCAGCCTGAGTGACAGAGAGAGACTCTGTCAAAAAGAAAGAAAGAAAGGAGAGAGAGAGAGAAAGACAGAAAGAAAGAAAGAAAGAGAGAGAGAGAGAAAGAAAGAGGAAAGAGAGAAAGAGAGAAAGAGAGAAGAGAGAAAGAGAGAGAAAGAGAAAGAGAGGAAGGAAGGGAAGCGAGAAGGAGGAAGGAAGGGAAGAAGAAGGGAAGGGGAAGGAAGGAAGAGGCCGGGCATAGTGAGCATGCCTGTAATCCTAGCACTTTGGGAGGCCGAGTGGATCTGGTGTTAGAGATCGAGACCACGGGGAAACCCTGTTCTCATTAAAATACAAAATGAAGCCAGCCATGGGGGGAGGGAATGGAGTAGTCTCTAGCACGGGAGGTTGAGGCAGGAGAATGGCGGGAGGCGGAGCTTGCAGTGAGCCGAGATCGCACCACTGCACTCCAGCCTGGGCGACAGAGCGAGACTCTGTCTCAAAAAAAAAAAAAAAAGAAAGAAAGAAAGAAAGGAAGGAAGAAAGAAAGAGGGAGGGAGGGAGGGAGGGAGGGAAGGAAGGAAGGAAGGAAGGAAGGAAGGAAGGAAGGAAGGAAGGAAGGAGAAAATGGATTGACCTCAAGTACCCTCAATATCTTTACAGAAATGTGACCCTTCAAACCAGATGACCTTTCAGGTCCTTATCATTATGTCTTGGGTCTCGGTAGCCTCTTTCTCTTCCCTTCCTTCCTTGACTCCTTCCTTGACTCCTTCATTCCTTCCCTCCCTCCTTCCTTCCTTCCTTTCTTTCAATAGATGTTTATTGAATACCTACTAAGTGATGGGCATTGGTGCAATAGAAGATACAAAGATGAGAAACATACAGTTCCTACTCTCAAGTACCTCATTAATACATCATAAGAGGTCTAGTCAAGAGTCAGTGAAGCTCTAGGAGAGCTGTTAATTCTGAGTGAAGAGACCAAGAAGGCTTCATGGAGGGGTTAACATTTGAACTAAGGAGAGAAAGTGAGATAAGTAGATTTTAGGATGGCCCCATGACCTTCACCCCATGGTCTAACTCCCATGATTATATGGCAAATGGAGATTATCCAGGTGGGTCTTATCTAATCACATGAGCCCTGTGAAAGCAGGCATTGTATCTGGCTGGTGATAGAAGAATAAGTGAGAGACTTGAGGCATGAGAAGGGCTTGATATACCATTGCTGATTTGAAGATGGAGGAACCACAGGAGAAGCAATGCGGATGGCTTTACAGACTCGAGGGAGACCCCAGTGACAGCCAGCCGAGAAACAAGAACCTCAGTCCTGCAGCCACTGAAACTGAATTCTGCCAACAGCCTGAATGAACTTGGAAGCAGATTCTTCCCCACAGCCTCCAGAAAGAGCCTACCCAGGCAACATGAATTTTGGCCTTATGAGACTCCAAGCAGATAACCTAGCAGGGGCCACCTGGACTTCTGGCCTATAGAGCAGTGACTTAATACATGGATGCTATTTATCATTAGGCTGTGGTACTTATTATACAGCACTAGAAAACAAATGCAAACGGTTTTCTATTCAGAGGGAAGAGCATGAGCATGACGATATGGAGCACTCAGAGACTTTAGGGGAGAGCAAGGGGCTCAGTATCTTCAGGCATATCAGTGTATTAGTGGGAAAGGAGTGGCATGGAGAGTCTACAAAGCTGTTTGAGTCAGAGTGGGAAGTCATTTATTTTCATGTGTGTTAGGGAGTTTGGGCTTTATCCTTGAGCACCATGTTCTACCTCCCCTTCCCCTTGGAAGTTACATCACCTCCTGCCTGGCATGGAAATATCATCTGTCTTTCTTTTCTCTTTTTTTCATTTCTGTTTTTATCTATCTGTATCATCTTGCCCTTCACTATTTGCACTTTTCCCCTTGAGGTAAGAGAATCCCCAGGAGCCCTGCCTGCCAATGTGGCGAGACAGCTATGGTGGGAAGACAGCTGTGCAGTCATGGCAAAGGCAACGTCCTCCTGCCCAAGTCCACCAGCATCCACCACCAGCTCTCCTCTCCACAGGAGAGGCTGATGAGGAGAGAGAGTGGAATCGACGTCTACAAATGGGAGGAATGGAGTGGACCAGAGCCTGGATGTTTCATTTAGACAGCAATGGTAGTGAAGCTCTGAGCACTGACACAAGGATCCCAGTGGTCATGCAAGTGCTATCTGTTTGGAAAATGAAGGAGGTGAGATGTATCCATCAAGGCCCTAACAGAAAATACAATTCACCCCAGAGGGGTCAAATGAAGAAACCTTGAAGAAAAGTCAATTGACAGAGGCATAGGCAAGGTTAAGGGAATGAAAATGGACTGTAGGAATGTCAGGAAATCATTACCACCTTGATCTCAATGGCCCAAGGGATGAAGAAAGAAATAGCAACCAGAGCCCAGAGAGAGCTGGAACCATGGAGAATGGGATGCCTGGCAGGAACTGCAGTCACTGCACAGAGACTTGGCCCTGCAGCAAGGAGAAGGAGGAAGGAATACTTGGCCTCCCTTTTCTCTGGCCCTTGAATCCCCTGAAAGTGCCTCCCCTGCTGGACCCCATCCGAAGCCATTCAGTGAGGGAGTCCATAGAGGCATAGTCCAGAGAGCCAGCCTTCTGGGACACAGAACAGAACAGAGAAAGATGAGAATGGATCCGAGTGGGAGGTGGGAGTGAGGAACACAGAATAACCTGAGGTAAGGGAACCAACAGGCTCATTGGCCTTGCCATGATGTTGACTTTGCCATGACCTGGGCCATGTATGAACTCAACCAAGACCACTTTTGATGCTGGCACCATTGCTATGGCTATACCCTTGCCAGTGGTACCCAAAAAAGGAATGATCTGAAAGAGGAAAGGCTCCCACGACAGCAAAGCTCATATCTTGGCCCTTTATATTTAGGGACCCTCTGTGAGTACAGCCACCTCCCATAACAGGAGAAGGTTTGGAGGAATAAACGAGGGTATCATATGTCATTGTGGGAGCCTCTGGCCAAGGGACATTAGGGGCTTCCCAGAGATCGGAGTCTGAACTATTTAGGATCTACATGTTCAGAGTGGTGGGAAACCATGCTTGGAATTGTGGGCTGGACTGACTATTTCTGCCAGGTCTGTAAGCCTGCATTTTGGAGGGAGAAGGGCAGCAAAGAGATCACAAAAGGGAAGGATGTGGTTAAGCCCTTCTTTAAGAGCACAGCTTGTTATCTTTGGGGTCAAGAAAATTATAGGGGATTGATAAATTTACTAGAACAGCAAGAATCACACTGGGTTTTTTTCCAGCTTTAAATAAGGACATTCTTTTCCCAAAATATCTTCCTTAGGCTTAGAAGGATCCTAGGAAAGGTTCTGACCAACCCAGACGTAGTCCAGAGAGTCAGCCTCCTGGAACACAGAACAGGACAGAGAAAGGTGAGAATGGATCCGAGAGGGAGATGGGAGTGAGGAACAGAGAATAACCTGAGGTAAGGGAACCAAGAGGCTCATTGGCCTAGGCATGATGTTGACTTTGCCATGACCTGGGTCACATATGGACACTTAAAAATTAATTTTGGTGAAGAGCTGCAGTTAGTGCTATTAGGGCAGATGGAGCCCTTCAGTGACCCAAATCCTGCTACAGACACCACGAGGCTTCCTTGTCCAACTCGGACAACCCCCTGCCTCCTCTCAACCTTTTGGCTCTAAAAGGTTACATATTATCTCTCATCTCTTGCTCAACTCCATAGCTGGCCTCAGCCACTGGGCTCACTGAGGTGGTGTTTCTTCAGCCCTGTGGGACATTAAGGACCAGGTCTATGACTGGGGGCAGAGATGAGGCAGACTGAAGTCCTCAATAAAGAGCCAGAGGACGTGTTAGCCGCAAAAGGAGTACATATCCTATGGCGAAAGTGCAGTCTCTGCTTCCTGCAGATAATTCTGTGTGGCCTGGCCCAGAACAATGGGACCTCTCCTTCAACCTCAAACAGCTGGTTCAGGGCACTTCTTCCCAGGAACTCAACTTGTTTACCCTGTGGCCCAAATTCTCTCTTGAGCCCAAAGAAACCCCCGCAATAGAAGTCTGGCCCCAAACTTTCACAATCAGACCCTCTTCATTGGGTCTCCAGACACAGGGACACTAGACCAAGATGGGATTGGGAGGCCCAGGTCAGTGTGGCCAGCAGGGAGGGGGGGAGCTGAGCCCAAGACCATGCTGCCCTGTGGCCTCTGCAGCCTGCCTGAGACCACAGGCGAGACGCACACATAGGCATCATTGCCCAGGCCAACCACTTCCTCCATGGCTCCCCAGGGCTCTCAGACCTTTGAGCTTGGCACAAAGCCTGCAGCGAGACCTCTGGACCCGTTAGTGAAGGCAGGAGAGGTGGGTAGGGGCCTGGGGCCTGAATGACGATGGGTAGCCATCATCAGAGCCTCCCAGGTTTGATGTCCAAAGACAAACCAAGGGCCAGATGTGACTTAGCGTTTATTAGTATCATTGTCAGCAAGACAAAGCACTGTCTACAGGCGACCAAAAGCTGAGGATCTCTGCCCACCATCAACCCCTCCATCCTTGCCCTAGCCCCTAACTCCAAGCCCCAAGGTGTTCCCTGGAGCAGATTCTGCTGCCTGGAGGTGCCAGGTGCAGGAGCTTTCCCTATCAACAAGCCAGCTTTCAGTTTCCTAAACCCCCTTCATTAGGTTCAGGTCTGCCCACCCACCGCCAGCCCAAGCCCAATTACAATCTCACCTGCCATGGTGGTAATCAGTAATTGTGCCAATTACTCTAACCACCGGGTGCTGAGGAGGAAGAGACCCACCCACACACTGCTGCTGAGATGCTTTCTTCCAGAGCTCTGTTTGCCTACTTTGAGTGGGACTGATATCTAGGTGCTCTCTGAGAACTCAATGTACCTTCTGCTCCCGACAACTTGCCTTTCCATCCCCACCAGAGGAGATAGGGCCCAAGGCAAGTCAAGGGGGGACAGAAAGCACTTCCACATCTCCAAGATGCTGCAGACAAACCTCGAGTCTGTTCTCAGCTGAGCAAGTGGGTAACACAAGGGTGATGTCTGCACAGAGTTCATCAGGAGATCTGGGTTTGTGTTCTAGGTGCCTGGGGAAAACCTGAGATCCAGGGGGATAAAAGGATCCTGGAATCAAGACGCATGCCACTCTGTGCTGTGGGCTGCTGCCCCCCGCCTGGAGTTCTTGTTGCCCTGCTCCCAGGGCCAAGAATGCTATCCTTATCTGGTTCTGTCCATCCCGGCCAGCCTTAACCAGGTAGTGCTAGGTGGCTTGGTTATACCGCAGCATGCTTGGGGATGAACCAAAGTGAAGGAGGACATTACCAAGTGAAAAGATGCCCCAGTTCCCATTTTAGGTGAGAAGGCTAACGAGTTCCTGCTCCAGGTAACAGCACATGTGGAAGCTTTGGTCTCAGCTTAAGCAGTGGAAAGTGCTGTACAGATGCGCCCACCCACACCAGTACTGCCTTTTACCCTATCCTTGAGTACTGAAAACTAGGATGATTGGCCACAGAGCATTGTTTAGGGTATCATTTTCAGTCAATGATTTGTGAACATGTATTTTTAATGAGGTTGTCTGGTTCCTAAGCACAGGTTATAGTTTCTGAGAACCCTCTTTTTATCAAGTAAATCTGATCCTTTCCATCATTTCTCACCAACAGAAAGGCATGGAATGGAAAGGAAGGAATGGAAACCAACCACGGTCCCAAGGAGAGTCTCTGATGAGCTGGTCTTTGGAGTCTAACAGTTCAGTGGTGGTTGAGTGATGGTGATGGCCCTAATGATACTAAAAAGTCCCCTTCATTACACCCTTCAAATCACTCCCACATGCAGGCTCTGTCACTCCTGTTTCCCTGGGTCCCTGCACTTCACCTGGCATCTGATTAGGCCCTAAGAGAGCTCTTGCTGGGCTAACAGGTAGTACAGCATTGAGAACAGGTGTGTGCTCTTCTGTTCCCAAGGTCTCTCAGGCCTCTGTTGATGTAGCTGTATTGCACTCCCTGCACACTCCTCAGGTGCTACACGAACGCCAGGGCCCTTGCCTCCTACCATTCAGGGCTTTCAGCCTCAATCTTCCCCAGACCACAGATTCTTACGCCTCCTCCACAGTTTCAAGCTCCTAAGCCACTAAGGTGGGAATGTGAGAAGCGATATCACCTCCCCAGTCAAGTCCAAGCTTACTCTTCTGAGGTCCAAGTTCAGGTTGGTTGGGAAGAGAGCTGGAGACTCTAAACGCAACCCTGCTATGGGCAGGAAACATAGGACTCACAACGGAGTAACTATGGTGCTGCTTGAACCTCTCCCACTCACACCATTAGCTCACCTGATCAGGGTATCTACCTACACTTCACCTTTCCCCACTTACTACACCTTTCCCCACTTACCTACTCCCCAAACAAAAATATTTGCTTTTCTGACTTCAAAGAAAAGCAGAGACATTCCTGCCAATGAGACTCTTCAAAGCAAATTCCTCCCTACCCAGTTATACTGAAGCCAGCATAGGAATCTGCACACGTGTGTGTATGTTTGCCTGTGCATGCAAGGAGGGAGGGTTGTGGAGGAAACTATGGGATGAGAGAAACCACAGCAACTCAGGGAGAAGAGGACAGAGGAAGATTCAGGTGGACAAAGCCTGGGAGAGCAAAGGGTTGGCTCAGACTTGTAGATGCCAAGAGGGCTTACTTTTGCTTACTGAACTGAGTGGGGTTCAGTAACCAGTTGGGTGTTGACTACTGAACTGAGTCAACTCTTTTGTCCATCCCTCCCACATGCTGAAGGACATGGACACCCCAAGTAAATTATTCTCCTATGGCCGTGCGCAGTGGCCCATGCCTGTAATCCCAACACTTTGGGAGGCCAAGGTGGGCAGATCGCTTGAGGCCAGGAGTTCAAGACCAGTCTGGTCAACACAGTGAAACCCCGTCTCTACTAAAATTACAAAAATTAGCCAGGCATGGCAGTAATCCCAGCTACTCGGGAGGCTAAGGCACGAGAATCGCTTGAACCCAGAAGGCGGAGGTTGCAGTGAGCCGAGATCACGCCACTGTACTTCAGCCTGGGCAATGGAGCAAGACTCTGTCTCAAAAAAAAATAAATAAAAAATCCTCCTTTGGATTGTGTGAGCCAAGCAGTGGGCGATAGAAGTACCTGGGACACGTCCAGGGCTAATAGATGCTGGTGGCATACTGGATGACTGCACTTGAAGTGGAAGAGAACGGTAAAATAAGTGCAAGATGAGGTCAGTTCCAAGGCCAGGGAATTTGACAATTCCCAGGCAATTCTCTCAGGAGAATTATGAGAGAATAATTCATGTTCATTTTCCTGGGAATGGCAATGACATCTTCAGTTCCTCTGGATACTTCCGGCTTAAAACCCAGGCATACTAAGAGAGTCACTGTGTGTATAACGTATCTGCTAAAGGATAGAGATTTTCAGACTGGATTAAAAAAGTCCATCTATTTTGTTCACAATCCGTAACAACACAAAAATGTTCTTAGCGGAAATGATATTTAAAAAAAGGTTGCTGTAGCAATATTAATACCAGAACAGAGTCTAAAGCAAAACAAACAAAAAAATACCCCACAAGCATTATAGGGATAAAGAAGATCATTACTTAAAGATATTATATCAGGAAGATACAATAAGACTAAATCTGCATGCATTTAGCAATATAGGCTTGAAATATATTAAGCAAAAATTGAGATAATTACAAGGAGAAATTAACAAATACACGGAGTAGGAGATTTCTATTTATCATTTTAGAAATAAGAAGCTTAAGAAGCTAAAAATCGAATAAGAATAGAAATAATTTGAACAAAACTTATTAAGTCCTGAGTTGTTAGATGTATATAGAATCTTACTCCCCAAAATGGACAAGACACACTTTTTTTAAGAACAGATGACAAAATATTTATAAAAGTAAATCCTAAAGCACTTCTCAAAAAACACCCAAAAAAGTTTATATGTTCTGTGACCATAATAAAGTGAAATAAAAATTCAATTTCAAGAAGATAAAGTATTTATTTGGAAAACTTCTAGTGCTCCCCTAAATGATTTAAACCAAAGAAATATAATTATGGTTACAAAATTGTTACAACCAAATAATAATGAAAACAATACACATCAAAATTTGTGGATGCATGAAAATAGTGTTATTTTAAAATTTTGAGATGGAGTCTCGCTGTGTCGCCCAGGCTGGAGTGCAGTGGTGCAATCTCAGCTCACTGCAACCTCTGCCTCCCAGGTTCAAGCAATTCTCCTGCCTCAGCCTCCCAAGTAGCTGGGACTACAGGCACGCATCACCATGTCCAGCTAATTTGTTGTATTTTTACTAGAGATAGGGTTTCACTGTATTAGCCAGGATAGTCTGGATCTCCTGACCACGTGATCTGCCCGCCTTGGCCTCCCAAAGTGCTGGGATCACAGGCATGAGCCACCACGCCAGGCTGAAAATAGTTTTTATAGGAAAATGTATGGTTTTAAATGTGATTAGAAAATAGGATTGAATGTTAGTGAGCTACATATTCAATTCAAAAACTGAGAACGTTCAAAGAAAGTAGAAAGAAACAAAAAAGCAAAACAATGAATCAGGAAACAATAATGACAAACTCGAAAGTTGGGTTCTGAGAGAATTAATAAACCTGACAAACTTAAAAAAAGCAAAAAGCAAGATTTATCTAGGAAGGAAAAGGAATGAAAGATGGGCAGAAAGAGCCTTAAAGGCAAGTAGAGGTACTATTTTTCTGTTTTGTTTTTTGAGATAGGATCTTGCTTTGTCACCCAGGCTGGAGTGCAGTGGTGTAATCATGGCTTACTGTAACCTCAACCTCCTGGGCTCAGTCAATGATCCTGCCTCAGCCTCCCGAGTAGCTGGGATCACAGGCACATGCCACCACATCCGGCTAATTTTTAAAGTTTTTGTAGAGACAGAGTCTCACTATGCTGCCTAGCTGATCTCAAATTCCCGTGCTCAAGCAATTCTCCTGCCTTGGTCTCCCAAAGTGCTGGGATTATAGGCGTGACCCACTGTGCCTGGCCTAGAGGTACTGTTGATATGATAAAAGCCTAGAGGATATTATGTCCATAGAAGGCAAGTCCCCCTCTCCCTTTCCTGTTGGCAATGTGGTGCCCATGTCTTAATTATCTTTGTATCTTCAAAGGTTGGCAGCCTGGTACATAATAGGTATTCAGTGGGATTGGTGTATGGAATCAAATCCCCTTCTTGAGTAGGTTGTCTATGGCCCCAATATTGGAGTGAACAGAGAGTCAAGAATTAAATGCTGCTATTTGTTACTGACATTAAGAAAAGAACAAAAGTTGGCTGGGCGCGGTGGCTCACACCTGTAATCCCAGGACTTTGGGAAGCTGAGGCAGGCAGATCATCTGAGGTCAGGAGTTCCAGACCAGCCTGGCCAATATGGCAAAACTCCATCTCTACCAACAATACAAAGAAAAGAATTAGCTGGGCATGGTGGCACACACACCTGTAATCCCAGCTACTAGAGAGGCTGTGACATGAGAAGCGCTCGAACCCAGGAGGCTTGAACCCAGGAGGCAGAAGTTGCAGTGAGCCGAGGTCTCACTACTGAACTCTAGCTTGGGTGACAGATTGAGACTCTGTCTCAAAAAAAGAAAAGGACCGAAGTTTAAGAAAACTTGAAAAATAATAATCAGAGCAAATCAAAATTATCTTTATAATAATACTCTCATTTACTTAGATGAAATTCGCTTGAACAAGAAAGGAAGGGGTAGTGTTATAGCTGCCAGGGAGGGTGTTCAGTGCCAGGACACACAGGTCCCACATATGAGTTTCAGCTGCCATGACTATCACATGCAGAAAGCAGATCAATCATGGTAGCTGTGCCCAAGCATCTTCATGGCTAAGAAAGTCGGACCTGCCAGATTCTCACATCAGTCTACAAAATCAAAGGACTTAATCTTGGCTTTCACAGATACACTCATACGGGTCAGGAGCAAGATCAGGAACACAGCAAAGTCTGAGTGTTTCTGGATGCAAATGGAAAATGGTAAGGCATACAGAGCCAGGACACTGAAGACTAGGATCTCCAAAAATGTGACCCTTTCCAGGCACCTAGCCCTGAGCCATTCCCTTGTGGTTCTGACTGCCATCTTGACTTTGTACCCTGTGGAGAGTTCACCTCAAGTCTTATCAGGCATTGCTAACTGGGTGTGAATCCATATATCAGATGATTTCCTGACATGAGCATTTGATGGGGGCAGGTTGGGTGGAGTGAGCTGAGGGCACAGGGGCAGGAAGGCATGAAGGCATTGGCTGCCTGAGGGAAAAAACTGGCAGGGAAAACTGCCTAATGTAGAGTCCCACCCAGGGCCAGCCCTGAGCATGTGGTCAGCTGAAGGGAGAGCCCACAAGCAGGAATGCATTCTGGATGCCCCAGCACAGCTGGAAGCCATGTGGCCTCTCTGGGTCAGGGCCAGGAGCACAAGCAGACTAGCAATCAGAGAGTGGAGGGAGAGACACATAGCATCTGGCTCAGTAAATAACAGCTTCCAGAGAAACAGCTTCACGTGAGTGCACTATGGAACGGATGCAAGGTTGTGAGCTGCTATCACTCCATCAGCCCCACTCGCCATGTCAGCAGCACCCAGCCACCAGGAGGCTTTGACGGCAAAGCCCAGCAACCTCAAAACAATCCTAACAAACATTTGTAAGGCACTTTATGATATAAAGTTCTTTCAAATGCGTTATCTCCCTTGAGTCTCACAACATCCTCTGGAATGTATGTATTTAAGACTTTTTTATTTTATTTTATTTTAATTTTTTATTTTATTTTGTAAAAGAGGAAATTGAGGCTCAGCAAAGATAAGAAACTAGGGACAGGCCTGGGACTTCTAACTCCAGACCTAATATGTTTCATGCCTTTGCTTTTCAATGTGTGATCCACAGACCAGCAGCACTGGCCCACCCTAGAAGCTTGTTAGAAATACGGAATTGCAAACCTGGACCTCATGAATCAGAGCCTACATTTCAACAAGATCCCCTGGCAATTCGCATTTTACATGCACATGAAAGCCTGAGAAGCATTGTTTCTACCATATCAGACCACTCCTCATAAGTACCGGATGATCTGCCTGGGTCATACACTCTTAGGGCATCTTAGCATTTTAGAGCTGGAAGGCAATTCTCAAAAGCTCTTAGGCCCACCCTGTCGTAGGACAAATAATGACACTGACACATTTGAAAAACAAGTCCCTAGCAGAACGAAGGTAAAACCCCAAATCTCTCTTTTGACTCAAAAGGCTTCCATTGTAACTGTTCTCTTCCTATTTGTTTGTCTTTATTTTCACATTTATTGCTTTATATTTGGGATTGTGTTTATTTTTTTCTTTCTGTAACTGGCGGGCCAGTTATGTACAATTTAGGCTAATAGTAAATTTCATTGCATTTTCTGAGCACGCATTAATAGAGAATGAAACAATAAACACGAACAGAAGCAATAATGGCCTTTTCTAGCATGACCTCCTTTTTAGGGTCAGTCACATGATAGGTAGCTGCAGAAAACCAGCCTAGTATGAAAGATCAGTCCTAGATAATCTGGGACAATCACGGAGTTGCTTACAAATATACATTAGATGTAATAATATGTGGAGAGATCTACTTAATAATAACGTGCGGAGAGATACCTATGTATCTGCAAGGATTTAGGCCACCTGATTAAAAGTGCACCTGGCGAGCACAAGTGCAGGACTTTGGCACTTTTCTGGTTAACTTGCTAAATACAGATGGCCAAACCAGATCATTCAGGCCAGTGGTGATTTTTGAACCTAAATATTCTGGTTTGGCTGTTTTCATTTGTAAAATTAACCTGATACTTGCCAAATCACAGCTTCATTCATGCTCTATGAAGAGAAAAGTAATGCTCATGTGAGTGTGAACGCACATGTGATTTAATATGTGTATTTACATGTAACTCAGCTTTGTTGAAATGAGATAATACGTACTCAGACATTCATCCCAAAAATGGTGTGAAATCTGGGTATCTAATCCTAATATCTCTAGGAATGTTTGAGGTGGGAATGGAGTTGGGCTTATGTTTCTTTCAGTCACTTCTGGCTCTAAGTTCCTGCTTGTATGGAATTTTATCTCTTTTTTTAATGTCTTACCTCTTGTGGACATTTCCACCTCCACCTCCATTGATTCAAACATGTAATTCAGCCCATATTTCTTAATTTCTCTAAGATGTTACCACAAAGACCAGGCGGTGCCTACTGCATGTGGACTACCGTAGAACTGAAAGTAACTGAGGGGCAGTTCTTTGCTGCATAACAGAATCAGTCATAATGTTGATTACTATAAGCTTTGTCCTTAAAAGTCTTTCAGCTATTTCCCCTCCCCATATTCCCACCATGGGGAATTGTATTCTACTTGGACTCAAGCCTCCTACCATGTTGTGGCTCCTTCCTCTCCAGTCTCCTTCTAAACTAACCATCCCTCACCCACAAATTCCTATGTTGGTTATCTCTGTCTCAGTCAAAGCTCATTCCATGCAAAGACTGCCTTCCACAACCCAAATGGCCCATCATGGTGTTTGTTCAACAAAGTGCTTGAGGAAGAATTTTCCCTGTCAGTGACAGAGGCTCCTTTCCCAACACACCAACACCTTGTGTTACAGACAGCAGTCCGTGTGCTAGTGTGTACATGTGAATGTATGTGCAAGCATGGGTGAGAGCATATGTATGTACAAGTGTGTGTATGTGTGACTGTGTGTGTGCACGTGTGACTGTGTGTGTGCACATACAGGGAGAGCCCTAAGAACTAGATCAAATGTTATTGGGAAAAGGCACAAAGTAGATGTTTAGACTCACTCGTTAGGTGTTGGATCCAGAGCTAGGAAATCCCACATGTCAGTCTTATGAGGGTCCCAAGGAGAGGATTCTCTATACCCAAACTGCATCTGCTAATTGTGAAATGACATAGAGATGATGCAAAGGAAAATAAAGAGAGAGAGCCACGGGGAACTGGAAAGACAGAAAAAGAATTCATTGAACAGCAAGTTCCAAGGTCATCTTGATTCTCAGAGACCTGGGCTACAGTGACTTGCCACACATGCCACTGGGAGGGACAAAGTTAGGTAGGAGTTTCTACTTCTTGGGCATGGAAGACCGTGGGGAGGAGGAGCAAGGTGAGCTATATAGCCTCTCCCTCCCCAGAGATCTCTGAGGCCCAAGATAGTCCACCAGTAAAAATGGAGCCAGGTCCTGGCCTTCCTGGAGGGAGAAGGAGGGCAAGGATGAGCTCTCAAAGCCAAACCTAGTTTAAGAGATTTCCAAGCAAAGGAACATGAGCCCAGCTGCACCCCCAGAGTTAGAAGGATTGGCTTCTTGAAGGTTCGGGGAACAGGATGGGGTTAGCTTTATTTATTTGTTTGTTTGTTTGTTTGTTTATTTTGAGACAGATTCTTGCTCTGTCACCACGCAGGAGTGGAGTGGCACAATTACGACTCACTGCAGTCTCAACCAGCTGGGCTCAAGAAATCCTCGCGCCTTAGCCTCCCAAATAACTGAGACTACGGGCAGCACTCCCCAACATGCCTGACTACTTTTTTTTTTTTATGTTTTGTCGAGACGGGGTCTCCCTCCATTGCCCAGGCTGGTCTCAAATTCATGGGATTAAATGATCCTCCTGCCTCGCCCTCTCAAAATGCTGGGATTACAAGTGCAAATCACTGCACCTGATGGAGTTAGCATTTCACCAGCTCCTTCTCTCACACTGCTTATGTTCCCCAGGGTTTAGAGCCTCCAGAGGAGTGAGGGCTGTAGACAATATGTTCAATGTCACACGTGTTACATGGAGATGTAGGCAAGACCAGAACGTCAGTGGACATGTGCTAATGGCCTTCCCTATTGTACGTCCAGGCAGCCCTGCTGGGCCTCAGCATAAAGAGGCCCTTGAAGCCTGTGCTCTGCCCTTGTTGCAGGGCAGCACTGCCAAGCCCAGGAGAATCCTCCCTCTACTTACCTCCTCCAGCCCCACTAGATCCTGACCTGGCTTGAAGAGCCGTGCCCCTCCGAGTGGGATGAGTTCTTCAAGGAACGAGAAACGGAGACTGCATCCCAGCTCCATCCCTGACTTCTTGTGTAACCTTTGCTAAGTTGCAGAATCACCTGAGCACCCATTTCCTTGTTTAGGGAATGGCAGTAATAATGACTACTTTGTGGGGTTGTTTTAGGATGAAATAGAGGGTACCTGACTTTGGTTTGGGGGACAGTGGAACCGGTTATGGCTTCCTCCAGGGCCACATCATGTTGCCCAGTGCTCAAGCACTAAGCACTTGAGGGCAGGGACAAGTCTCACTTATCTCTGTGCCCTCGGTACCTGGCACAATGCCAAGCTCATTCTATGGTATCCCATATGCATGTGTTGAGCTAAATTTGGCAAGTCAGAAGGTCATGGAGAAGGAAGCATCTGACAGGTTCTGTCTGTCACCTTCAAAGGGCAAGGACCTGAGTCCCCACCCCCACCCCAGGACCCACCTCCCCCCAGTCCCACCCAGCTCTCAGCGTCTCTCAGCGCTTCCTCTTCCCCTCATTTCTCTCTTGGGCCAAGGATCACCCTGGGAGTGTCCCATACGGGTGTGCTGTGATGATGTGTCCTGCTCTTGCCCGATTAGCTTCCACAACTGCTCCACCTGAACCCAGGGCTTTGCACACTCCCTGGGCCCCATTACTCCATCAGGCCTGGACCCCCTCCCACCACACCCTCCTCACTCACCTAGTCTCCAGATAAAATATAGGATGCCCAATTAAATTTGAATGTCAGATGTACCTATACTAAAAGAAATTATTGTTTATCTGAAATTAAAATGTAACGGGTATCCCGTAGTTTTATTTGCGAAGTCTGGAAAGGCTACTTAGGCAGTGCCTTTCTACCAACCACAGTCTTCCCTTCCTCCATACCTGTCTTCCAGTCTCACCAGATCCTAAATGACCTTAGCAGCTGGGACCATTCACTAATTTATTCATTCACTCATCCAACACATTTTTATTGCACACCTACCAAGCGCCAAGCCATCTACTAAGCATTGGGGTTACCATGACGGAAACATCAGACGTAGCCCCTGCCCTGTGGAGTTTACATTCTGGAGTGAACAGCAAAGGTGAAAGTGAAGAAACAAATAAATACAATTACTACTAAGTACAATCCATGCTATTATGAAAAGAAACTAAATAGAGGACTGAAATAGAAATTAGAAGAGGAGGGCTGGTTTGGACAGGGCAGTGAGGAAAACTTCTCTGCCGAGATGACACACAGGTGGATGTGAAGAATGAAAATGGGGCCAGTTCAGTGTGTGTGTGTGTGAGTGTGTGTGTGTGTGCGCGCGTGCGTGCGCACGCTGGGGGAGGATGGGATTCTAGGCCCTATGGTAGGGAAAGAAGTTCGACTAGTGGGAAATGAAAGACTCAAGCACCTGGCCAATGATAAAGGGTATAAGATAAGACTGGGAAAATGGGAAAAGTGCAGAATTACTCAGGGCCTCACAGGCTATGGTAACATTCCAAACACACACACATGCACGTGCACATGTGCACACACACAACACATAGGCATGGGCACACTGAAAGCTTCAGGAGAAAAGAGATCATGAACTGAATGCTATTAAAATACAGTTCTGGTTGTTTGTTTGTTTGCTTGAGACAGGGTCTTACTCTGTCACCCAGGCTGGAGTGCAGCGGTGCAATCTCAGCTCACTGCAGCTTGGACCTCTCAGGCTTAAGTGATCCACCCACCTCAGCCTCCTGAGTACCTGAGACGACAGGTGCACGCTACCACACCTGGCTGATTTTTTTTTTTTTTTTTTAATAAGTGAGGTCAAGCTATGTTGCCCAGGCTGGTCTGAAAGTCCTGGCCTCAAGTGATCTTCCCCAAAAGACAATTCTTCATACTTTCTGGAAATTGAAATGGAGGAGCTGAGGGTTGGCAGCAGGCACGCCAGTCATGAGGCCACTGTGGAGTCCAGGTAAGAGAGGATGGTGGCTTAGAAAAACCAGGGCCATGGTGGCCATTGAGATGAATGGTGGAAAAGCAAGTGCATTTTGTGTGGAATCTGGTGGACTGGACGGTATATTGGATGTGAAAGGTAAGGCAGCACCAAGGACCACAGTCTTCAGCAACTAGAAAGATGAAGGTGAGGCAGGTTAGATTGGGGGTGACAGAGGGGAATCAAGGGTTGTCATCTGGATGCATTACGTTGAAATGTCTGCGAGGCCCCCAACAGAAGTGTCCAGGGAAACTGCTTCTGGGAGTCAGAACGCAGAGGAAGAATGGGGTTTGCCACCATACAGATGGTGTCTAAACCACAGAAATACGGCAGAGGGGATGGCAGTACCAAGTCCATGCAGTACTGGCTTTCCAGTCACTTCGAAGAGAAACCTGCCAAGAGGCCTGAGAAGGAATCACAGACAAGTCAAGAAGGAACCAGAAGGACAGCGCCACATGGGGGGAGCAGAAGGGAAAAGAGAAGGCCTCGGGAGGGGAGTCAGTTGAGTCCAGGCTGCTGGGAGAGGACGTGGGAGGCACAGAATGGCTCCTCAGGCCGAGTTTCATGTGAAGAGCTGCAGTGGAGCAGTGGCTGGGGCTGAGGGAGGAAGTAGAGGCAGCAAGTGGCCCTGCTCTTGTGAGGAGGACGGCTGTGGAAGCGTCAGTGCGATGGACTGGCAAAGATGGATCCTGGAGAGGGATACTTTTAGAGATGAGAGGTAGAGCATGCTGATGGGAACGGTCCAGGAGAAAGCAGGGTGGGGTTGGAGGTCAGGAGAAGATATGAAGGACAGCTGAGGCACCCTCCCCGTCAGGTGCCCCCTCTCCCCCCCACCCCCCGCCCGCCTTCCTCCCTCCACAAAGGCGAGGGAGCCATGGCCCTGGGACCTGGACCCAGGCTTGGATGGAAGGCAGAGGCCCAGCCCCCGCAAGGGTGGAGAAAGCCGTGGAGGGGAGGACCTGCCTTTGCTCTGGAAATAGAAAACCAACACTGGTAACTGAGTAACTCTCGGAGAGGGGTGCAAAGGCACTGGCAAAATCTGAAGGAACACAAATAAGCTGTCCCGCTTGGGCAGCGAGGTGGATCGGATGTAGGGGGTGCAGCGGCCTGACCTGCAGGGGCCACAGGGCTCTTCCCAGTCCTGCCTGCCAAAAGCGATGGTTCCTGGGAGGCAGAGCATCGCCAAGAAAAGATCAGGCGCTCAGCCCCAGGCCGTCAAGTCCCATTTCCTCTACCCACCGCCACTGCCTGCTCCGACTGCAGCCTGGCGCACCACCCGGACGAACAGACAGACGGACAGACAGACAGAGGCTGGCCTCGCAGCCTCCGCCAGCAGAGAAGGCCTGCGCGCGGGATCCAGCAAGGCCAATGCCCTGCCTCCCTCCAACCACCGCCCACCCTTCACTGACCGCGGCAGGGCCGGATCCCATCTCCCCTCCCACACCCCTCCCACCCGCAGGGGGCAGCCTTTACTGCCATCCTCTCTCAAACCTCCCTCACCTGCGGCCCCAAAGCGCGGGCTACACATCTGCGCACCCCACACACCTGTGCACCCCACACACCTGCACACCTCTCACACCTGTGCACCCCACGCACCCGTGCACCCCCACACACCTGCGCGCCCCACACACCTGCGACCCACACACCTGCGCACCCCTCACACCCTGTGCACCCACACACACCTGTGCACCTCACACACCTGAGCACCCACACCTGCCCCCTCACACCCCTGCACCCCACACACCTGCACACCCTCACACCTGCACACCCTCACACTCCATGCAATCCCCAAACACTCCAAGAGACTCTTACACACCTGGCGCGACCCCTCACACCTGCACCACACCCCACACCTGCACCCTCACACCTTATGCGACCCCACATCTGTGCACCCCTCACACTAAGCACCACACTCTGCATTACCACCTCACACTCCAGTGCACCCACACACACTCTGCATACACCCTACACCCAAGTGCAGCACCTTACAAACACTCTGCTCACCCTCACACCCGGTGTACACCTCCTAGCTGCCCTGCGTGACTTCTACACCTGCGACTCACGCACTCAGCGTGCACTCCCCTAACACCTGGCGCGCACTCCCTCTACACCTGGCAAGCACTCCTCACACTCATGCACACTCCATTGGACACATCTTAAGCGCACTTCACACCTGTGCACCCACACACACACCTGCGCACCCCCACCTGTGCACCCCACACACCTGTGCACTCCCTCACACCTGTGCACCCCACAAACCTGTGCACCCCCTGACACCTGCACACCCCATACACACTCCAAGTGCACTCCCCAGACATTTAAGATCCCACACACCATGCACTTGACACCTTCCTGTGTGCACTCCACAGCCACACCTGTGCACCCCTCTGACTCCAAGGACCCTCACACCTGTTTCCACCTCTCACACCCTGTGCACTCCTGACACACCCAAGTGCACCCCTCACACCTGCAAGACTCCCACATACACTCCAAGTGATCCCTCACACCTTCCGCAGACCCTCACCTGCACATCCCCAAGCACCTGCTCACACCCTCACACCTGTGCACTCCCACACCTATGCACCCCTCTGGTTCCAAGCACCCCACACACCTGTGCACCCCCACACCTGTGCACCCCTCACGCCTGTGCACCCTCACACCTGCACACACCCATGCACACCTGTAATACCCCCATCTGCACCCCACACACCCAGCACCCCTCATGACCTGTGCACCCACACACCTGTGCACCCCTAGGCACTCCATGACTCCCCGCACCTGTGCACCTGCACACCCTGCAAACCCCCACACCTTTACCCATGATCAGATGGCAGGCTCCCCAGAGGTGGAGTTTCTTTACCAGCGTCTAGGAGTCCCTGAGTGACAGGTTGGGCTGCAGGTGAACACACTGCCCTCTTTCTGCCTCAGTCCCTCTGTCCTCCCTTGCTTTGGGCAGGGCCCCTGCGTCCCTCTCTGGCCTCACCCCTGTCCCCAGGCTCACCGCCAAGGTCGCAGGAAGCAGAGGTGCGTCTCCCCCTGCAGCAGACCACCCTGGCCCTGCTGCTGTCCAGTCCCCAGGCCTGCCCTTCTCCACACTGCGCCAGGACAGCAGGGCCTTCAGGGAAAGGAGGGGCCAGGCTGTAGGGAGTGGGGCTGGGCCTGCCCTCCTGAGGAGGAAAGGAAGGTGAGAGTCAGTGACCTGAGAAGTTTCCATGAACTCTGGCCATGAGGGAACAGGGGAGGACCAGGAGGCTGGGCCCCACACAGCCGGAGGGAGCCACCTGGCAAAGTGGTTTCCCTACCATCAATTTCTAATTGAATCTTGAGGTAAACAGACACACCGGACCTGCCCTGAGGAAGGAGGCAGGTTGGGAACTGCTTGCCACCACGGGCATTAGAGGAGCCAGAGGTATCTGGAGCAGGGGGTGGGGGTCAGGGCTGTAGACAGCCTGGCCGTCCATCCTGGGCAAGGGGAGATGGCTTCCCCAGGAAGGACGGTGAAGGCTGTTCCCATCCCCTCTCCCACTGGCGCTGTTAAGGTACGGTCCTTTGATGGGTAAACTGAGTGCGTGTAAGTGAGAGAGAAGGGGTCATGGTTGGTCTGAGGAAGCAACCAGTTCAACACCTCCAGCTGCTGACTCAGCTGCCTCCCGTCCCCAGCCCTCAACATCTCCTTCCTAAGCCGGTGGGAACAAAGACGCCGCCAGTTTCCAGTTGTAAAAGTTGGAGGAACAATCAAGAACAAAGATCAAGGCTTCACATTTTCCATGACATTGGTGCAGGGGCGGGGACACCATGCCTACCTGGCACAGTCCCCATTCCCCATGCACTCTGGGAAGCAGGAAACTGCCATGTGGGCGTGGGCAGTGCCAGCCTCTCCATTAGCATGGCGCCTCCCCTGGGTCAGCCTGGGTGGCTGTGTTGGCCAGGCCAGGCTGTCTCCGCAGAGTCTCCTGAATTCAGGGTCCCTCAAGCCCCAGTTCCTCCCATTTCTGGGAGATCAGCCAGCCTCAGAGGCCAAGAGCTGGGAAGCAGGGAGCCCACCCAGGAGACCCCCAAACCCGTAGCACTGTACAGAGGTCAATGGTCAGAGGGAGAAGGGCAGGGGGACAGCAGACAGAGGACTGGAGGTATGGACTTGGGGGTGGGTGGGGTTGTAGAGGTGGTAAGGGAGCAGAGTTCTGGAATCCGTTTGCAAGATGTCAAAGGGCAGCTGAGACTGGGCTGCTTCCCAAGGTATGGCTGACATTGACTAGTCTCCTTGTCCTCCCACCCCTCTGGCACCCTATTCTCGCAGCTTCTGGGGGAGATAGGCACGTAGTGATGAGTCCACCCAGGTAAACAGATGATGATACATCTGTTTAATGGAGTACTCTTCAGCTGTTAAAAGTGACATAAACCCATTGATGCTGGCGGAGAAAATGACCAAGGTTTATTAAGTGGGAAAAAAAGGTGAAAAATGATATGTAGATTATGATACCATTTTGTTAACAATAAACCTAATACTACTACATTTGGATATGTGTATCTAAATCATGTAAGTAACTATATATTTGAATGTACTTGAAAGAAGTATACAAAGATAAATATGAAATAGTTAAAAGAAATTATATCTGAGATAATTTAGACTTAGAGAGACATCTGTATATGAATTTTTATAATAAGCATGTATGATTTTATAAGAAAGAAAGAAGGTGAGGGCAGAGAAAATGGTTCGGAACAATCCAAGTCAGTGGATAGATGTGGACATGCCAGGTACACATGCACACACACATGCACACACATGCACATACATACACATGTGCACACACACCTGCACACACATTCACACCTACATGCACATACATTCACACACATGCATATATGCACACACATGTACACACATGCATACACGTGCACACACATGCACACACCCCCACATCCACACACATGCACTCCCACACACGCACACACACACCAAGCACACCTGGCCCACCAAGGAGGGCACACCTAGTGAATCTGGCAAAACTTGGGCAGCACTTGGCTCAGGCACATACCCACAATCCTGGGTTCCCTTGGCATGTGTCAGGAAGGGCCCAAGGCTCTCTCAAGTCACTGATCCTATCTCAGGTCCGCTTAGCTCCTCTAGCTTCCCCAGCCTCCAACTCATCTCCCTGGGAGCCTTGCCGTTTCTTGCCAGGTACTCAGGAACCAGGATCCTATTGATAAAGGCAGGAGAGTCAAAAATTGCTGGTGAACAGCACCCCTCCTGGCTATGAAGATGGCCTCCCTCTTCTCTAGGGCACTGGGGTGCTATCTGCAATGCTGGGCTGTCCCAGAGTTTCCTGTGGATTCTAGTTTGACCAAGGAACACCCTGGGAAACACCCAGTCAATCCAAAACATGATCCTGGTTCTGCCACTCATTTCTTCTCTGGTGTTGGACTAGTTATTTAACCTTCCTCAGCATCAGTTTCCTCAACAGTAAAATGGGAATAATAAGGTGATTGTGAAACTCCAAGATGATAATATCTAAGAAACTACAGTCTTTAGAAGACAAACAAGGAAATGATGACACAAACTTCAGGATCCCAGTTCCCTCAGGGTGGGGCAGGGGTTGTGATCAGGGAAGAACACAAGGCTTCTAGAGTGCCAGCAGTATGCTATGACTTGACCTAGGCAGTGGAAACCTAGATGTTTGATTTATAATTATTTATTAATCTGTACATATATATTTAATATACATAAGCTATGCTTCACAGTGAGAAAAAAAAAAGTAAATACTTTGGACATTTTCCTACTCAGTAGAAATGTAAAAGTAGTAATAGGAAGTGCAAATTCCCATCTTCATACCCTCAGAGGAGCATCTGGGACTCTCAATTTCGCCTGGTTTCCCAGGGAATTGAAAACAGGTAGAGAGTGGTAGGGCTGTGGCTGAGTTTGCTGGATGGCAAGGATCAGCTAATGAGTAGAGATTCCAGTTATAAATTCAGACCAATGTCGTTTTCCTTGCTGGGGGGTGCCCAGGAGGGCAGATGACTTTCTGAGAGGCTGTCAGTCCACTCCAAACAGCCCGACCTCCCGTGGTCTCTCTCCCCCACAGACTGTTGAGGACAGCGGCCTCATCTCTCCACTTTTGAATTCCTGCCCGGGGTGGTCCTCACCCCTGCAAAGCTAGGGGGACCCCAGACAGGCCCCTTTCCACGACTACCCACCACCCTACTCTTCAACATAGCCCCTTCCTTGGGCCTCGGCACCCCACCTTGCTGGCCCCAGACAAAGATCCCTGCCTTCCCCGGCCTCCCAAACCCCCCACATCCCCAGCCCTTCCTCCCCTGCTATGGGTTCCCCTAGACTTTGAGGAACACCCTGCCACTGAGCACAGGCATCACCCCCTTTCATCGGCCCGCTGACTCGGCAATCTCCCCACAGTGAAGGTGGAGGGAGCTCTCAGGAGAAGCCAGGACAGAGGCGGGGCCTCCTGCCCACCCAGGCCCTGGACCCTGGGCACAGGGCAGCCCTCAGGACTGAGCCCACCCTGCCATCGGAGGCCACAGGAATGTCCATGAGGGCCTGGCCAGGGAGCTGCCCAGTGGTCATCAACGCCCTCCCCCCTCACATCTGACTTGCTCCGTGTCCCTCTGACTCAGCTTCTGTTTGACGCTGTGATTTAGTTTCTCTCCCATCCTTGATTTTCTGTGGGTCTCTGTCTTCGCAGTCCCCAGCCTGCACAAGGGCAGCGTGAGCCTTTCCTCCGTCTGCGTGTGGGGGGACCCTGGGCCTCTGGGCCTGGCAGTCTGCCTGCGCCAAGGTCCGCTCTGTCCGGGCGGGCTCCCCAGCCCCACCGAGGGAGGTGGCTGAGGTGAAGAAAGAAGCCGAGGGCCTCGGTGGCAGAGCCGGGCTGAAAGGAAAGAAGCAGCTGATGAAAGCAGGGCGCTGGAGGACAGGCCGTGGAAGGGCGAAAGGAAGTGCGCTGTTAGTTGAATGGGCGCATTGGAGGCAGGTGGGGGTGGCCGAGGTGTTACATAATCAGAGCTGAAAAGGAGTTGAGTTCTGGAGAAAAACAAGATCTTAGGGGAAATAAAGTTGGATTACAGGGATGGGCTCCGATACTAAGAAGTTCTTTTCAGTGTCTAACTTCAGTCCTGCCTGCGGCAGAACTAGCTTTCTCCACGTGTAGCTCTTGCATCCTGGAAAGTCATGCGGGGCATAATGTGAAAGGAAGCGCCGGAGTGCTTGTGAAGGCAGAGAGTCTTTCTCCTTGGCCTGCGAAGCCACCACAGTGTCCTGTCCCCACCGCCAACCACCTGATAGCTCCCCAGTCCTTGGTACGGCCCAGAGACCAAGCTGTTGGCAGTGGCAGCTCCTGGCTGTTTAGACAATCTTCCTTTCACAAGTTTATTTATTATTCTTTTCCCACCTCTCCACCCCTTCCCCACCAGCTGCTTAAAATATTTTTCAAACAGAAAAATCCAACCACAGCTGGAAACCAACCCTAAAGTTAGTCCGGAACGTGGGAGCTGCCAGGGAAAATTGCTGGGGCTCAGGCTGTGGGAGGAAGGGCCTGAGCCACGGAGACGGGCTCACTCTGCAGGGGCTTGCAGCAGGGACACAGATGCAGGGAGAGGGCACCGAGCACCGTCATCATTCTACAAACAGTCAGCGAGAACCAGCTGCGCACCAGGCCCTGCGCCAGGACCCTGAGGGACACAAACCGCCTTAAGGAAAAGGGGCCGACCCCATTCTCAAGAAGTTACAGGCTTAATAAGGAGGTAAGGCACAGACACAAACACTCCAGTGGCAATCATAGCATGCACTTACAGGGTGTTTGCCATGTACAAGGTCCTGACCTAAGCACTTTACATGTAGTAATTCATTAAAAACCCTCATCAGCCCTGTAAGAAAGGTACTCTTATTATTCCCATCTTATAGAGGAGGTAACTGAGGCACACAGAAGGTAAGAAACTCTTTAAAAAAAAAAAAAAGACAAGAGTTGCACTCTGTTGCCCAGGTTGAAGTGCAGTGGCGCAATCATAGCTTGTTGCAGCCACAACCTCCTGGGCTCAGGCGATCCTTCCACCTCAGACTCCCAAGTAGCTGGGTCTACAGGTGCACATCACCAAGCCTGGCTAATTTTTACTTATGTTTTATTTTTGTACAGGCAGGGTTTAACCATGTTGTTCAGGCTGGTCTCGAACACTGGGTTCAAGTGATCTGCCCACATCAGCCTCCCAAAGTGCTGGGATTACAGGCGTGAGCCACCGCACCCAGCCAAGAAACTGTCACACCACAATACAACTAGTAAACAGTGGAGTCAGGATCTGGGCCCAGGGAATCTGTCCTGAATCCATCTTAGCGGCTATGCTATGCCACTTCTGTACAGTCACGCAAGGGGAGAGGCAAAACCCCATGAAAGAAGCATAAACAAATTAACATAAGAACTCAAAGAAGGCAGAGTCTGTCCCCGGCAGAGGGTCAGAATCAAGGAGTGCTCCCTGGAGGAAGTAACATAGAGCAGCCTTTGGAAGGATAGTGGGGCTTCTGAGCCTGTACTCAGGGGCAGGGACGGAAGGTCTACAGCAGAGATCACTAAAGCAGGAGCAGAGACAGCACCTGAGAGGTCAGCTGCTGGTGTACAGCACCACCCAAAAGCCTGTCCTCATGGCAGCCCAGTGCCCAGAAGGGACACTGGCCAGAGGAAGATGTCCAGGCAGGCCAGGCTCAGCCACAGTGGAAGAGCAATTCAGATTCGTGCTCCAGCTCTCCAGCACCCTTGGCCTGTATCATCTCCCTGCACCTCCTATCTGCTCCATTCTCTCACTCTCACCACTCATCTGGGTCCCCTTGCAAACCTGTTCATGGGGAGAGTGAAAGACAAAACTACAACACTTGAAAAACTCCTTATAATACAAATATTTGGTGGCATCTAATTTAGACAAAAATCACCCAGCTGTCTTATTTGGACAGTTGGGTCCAGTAGAGTGGCCACAGAGCCAAGTGGCCTGAAGCCTCAGGAGATAGGCTGGTGGGTGTGTGGGCAGACTCTGCCTCTCCCTGTCCGGCCTGTACTTGGCTGAGATGCCAGGTCATTTGACATCTCTGGGCCTCAGTTCTCTCAGATGTGATGATGAAGAAATATGAGCCCTTTCCCGGCTCTAGACCGACAGCTCCAATCATAGCCTCCAACTGCAGGCATCTACCTGTTCCAAGGTGCGTCCTGATCCCTTCCTGTCCCACCAGGCAAGAGCAGGTCAGGCCAGACCCCAGCCCACTGTTTTGGGTAATCCAGCCTTGGGTGGGTTCCTTCCCTTTGATCCTGGCTGCCTCCTGATCCCTTCAGTGGAGGGAAGCAACCTCCAACCTCTTGTGGATTTGGGTTTGTTTTTTTTTTTTCAGAGATGGGGTTTCTCTGTGTTGCCCAGGCCAGAACGCAGTGGCTATGCATGGGTACGGTCATAGTGCACTGCAGCCTCGAACTCCTGGGCTCAAGCCGTCCTCCTGCCTCAGCCTGCCAAGTAGCTGGGAGGACAGGCACGCCTGGATCCTCCTGTGGATTTTAAGAAAGGAAAGAATTACTGGAGTCTGGAGGCCTGGGCTGGGCCTCCCACGCCCCCTGGCGGAAGGAACAGAGCTGTGTCCAGACCTGCACTGGAATCTGTGGCCAACCTTCCCACCACTCTCCTCCCACCCCTCCGGTCTTTTCCTCTGACCTTATTCATTCACCCTTAACTGCACAAGCTCTGGGTGCCAGGCACATGCCACGAGATGGGGCATGGAAGTGACTGAAATTGTCCCTGTCCCAAGGTCCTCTCTGTTCACTCAACTCTGTTCAATTCATTCAATAAATATTTATGGAGCTCCTCTTCTCTGCCAGGCTCATCTCAAGGCCGCAAGGACACCATCCTGCCCTCACAGAGTTTAGTCTAACAGGATCTATCGCCTGCTAAACAAACAATCATCATACAGTAGATGAGCCACAGGTGCCAGAGAAGAGGCCGAGAGGAGACATGACAGATGCACCAACAGCGGCCCTCACACCAAGCAGGGGGCTGGAGGAGCAGAAGAGGGTGTGGGTGCGCATGCGTGTACATGTGTGTGCATGCTGCGGGATGGTGGGAGACGGATTTGCAGAGATGGCAGAGCCACGTCAGGGCTGGGCTCGAGTAGCTGTATAGGATCCCTCCAGGTGCAGGAAACAGGGTATGGGGTGGGGCAGGGCGGAAAGAACTTCCCACACCAAGAGGACAGAGAGAGGAAGGGCACAAAGTCCCAGCATGTTTAGGAAGCTACAAATAGTTTGCTGTGGTACAAGTGTGTGGTCAGTGGCAAGGAGGCAGCAAGAGGGTGGAAGAAGCCTCACAAGTTGTATAAGGGCCTTGGGTCTGATCCTGGAGCTGTGAGGACTCCCCGAAGGCTTTAAGAGACAGAATGATACAAACGCTTCTGCTTTCAGAAAAAGACCACTAGACCAGTGGAGTGTGGAGCGGGGCTGGGAAGGCAAGTGGCCGGAAATGGCATGGTGCTTGTACCCCAGCTGTGTGACATCAGGCAAGCCACATCACTTATTTGAGCCACAGAGGCCTCATCTGTTAAATGGGGGTGCATCTGTCAAATGGGGGTGATGATACTCAGTCTATAGACTTGTTAAGAGGAGTAAATGAGATAATATGCAGAAGTGCCTACTATGGTATCTGACACATAATAGACACACAGTAAATTATATACATATACATGTGTGTGTATATATATACACACATATATATGTATATACTATATATATGTATACTATATATATGTGTGTGTGTGTATATATATATATAATGTCAGAGAGCCTACCAAGAAGGCTATTGCAATTGCCTAGGCAAGAGATGCAGAGAACCTGAATTCAACCATTGTGGAAGGTGAGAAGAAGGGGACGTCAAGAGCTGTTTCAGACAGTTGCCCTTTGGGAAGGGGTTGGATACGGATCTTGTCTTTCTAAAAACATCCCAGAGTTCATCTCAGCCTTTTGTCCTCAGGCACTGATCCGTGACTCCTGCATACTTCATCACCTTCCCGCATTTTTTACTGCTCGCTTTATATTAGGTGTACATATGCTTGTTCAAGGCTTGTCCAATTTGCAGTTTGTCTGGCTCAGGCACAGGATGCCTGGAGTTCAGGCAAAGGCCCTGCTGGCTGAGCCTCTAGGTAGGGATGTCTCAGGCAGCAGTGGACAGATTCATGGAGGTTTTGGATGACAATCAGATGAGGATCTGTCCAGCCACCACGTTCATCCTGGAAGCTAAGATTGAGAAAGGAAGTGCGGGGAAAGTTGACCATGGAGATTGGCTGGCTGGCGCCTGGGTTTCATCAAACACGCATTGCAGAGTGAAAATCTAGGAAGCCCATCTCCAGCCTACCCCTCAGGCACAGCTCCCCCAGCTCCCCAGCCAGGCAGCCTTCCTCCACACCTGCCTCCAGGGTGCCAGCTCTTAACATAAGTACCACAGGTATCATTCGGGGGCTGCTCCAGCCCCTCTAGAGGAAGGGCAAAAAAGGGCAAGCAGTTTGTGTGTGTGTAGCTGGATCACTGTTTAACCTACTTAGACTGTGTTCATGTGAGGTTGCCAGTGGCGGAGGGACTTGCAGCAATTGTGAAGGGCTAAGACCCCCAAAGCCATCTCATGGTGTTGTCACCCTCTCCAGGCCGTACTGAGCCTGGGGCAGTTGTTAATAGTGTCAGAGGCAGCTGTTAGTCTCTGTGGTCTGCAGGTCCCCCTCCAAGATAGTTTGATTATGTTCATTTCAAGATGTTAGTTTGTGTTTTGGTTTTTCCCCAATACCTGTCCCCTGTTCCAAAGGGATAACTCAGCCCTTTAGATTTCTTTGGGGTAGAAATTTTTTAAAAAATCATTCAAAGACAACCTCTTGAACTGTCTCTCATGAATTCCTGGGCTTACTCAAGAGATGATATCGGTGTTCAAGATGCTGTTGAGCGAGGACAGCAAGGAGCGAGCAGGGTGAGGGGAGAGGAAGCTGAACCCTGCCCTGGCATCACCGTGGAGAAGGGTCAGGGTCACTAAGGGGCATGGCTGCGTGGGCATGTTGGACCCTGCACACCAGCTTTACCAGCCTGGGCCAAGCTTCCCAGGTCACAAGGAGCAGTAACATGACCCACACAGAGGTCTGTGGGACAAGGGACAAGGGGGAGATCAGCATGACATGGTGAGAGGCCCTTGCATACCCTGCCTCCTGGGCTCCAAGAAGCAATTCTCCAGGACTCCTGAGCGACCATGGGGAGGGGGAGGTAGCCTCAGTAATGGAGGAGATTAAATCCCCTGGGGCCAGTCAGGATGGGGCTCTGAGTTAGATTTAGGTTGGTTTAAATTTTTTAAAAATAGGACCTCTTTTGCCCTCCAGGATTTGTGGAGGAAGATTCATCCCTCCAACTGCAGCCAGGACACTTATTGGCTGTTCCAGGTGCATCTGTGAGCCAGGTGAATGTGGGCCTAATGCAAGCGAGACCCTCCTTCCCTGGTCCCACAGGCAGCCTCGTCAGGTCCCTCAAAGGAAGAGCTGAGAATGTGGTTTTGGGGACCACCTTGGTTGACTGGCTTCTGGGTCCCCTTCACAAGGTCGTGGTGAACTGTCAGTTCCTTGATGTTGTGCCAGACCCCTATTAACTTCAGTAGGGAGGGCACCAGGTTCAAGAGACCGAAGAAGAGACCCCGAGCCAGCATACGAGACCAGGGGCGTTATTAGTGGGAAACTTATACATGGGGATGTTCCCATGGTGGCGCGCTGGGCAGAAGAACCACAGCCACTTGTGAAAAACATGCAGTTTATACAGCATTTTCACTTCTCACCCTGCCCCTAACAGCCTCCACCTGGCAGCCTTCACTTAATCCAAAAGAAAGGGGCTCGATCCCCTGTACGGCCATGTCCCACTGGACAGCAGGGAAACTCGGACATTCTCATAGATAAGAAATTAGTCTCCAGGTCGGCCACTCCCAGAATCTTTAGCTCAGACTTCTGAACTGCTTTCAGGTGCATCTGCTGTACAGGATCACTCTCAGGGTAGGCTTGAGTTATCACTCTCAGGTGTGTCTACCATACACTTGAACACATAAGCTCCCTGCGCCCTCACTGTGTCTAACCTGTCCGAGCAGTGCTCTCTGCCTCCAACTGCACCCACAGGTGCAGACCCCTGCCTGGGACCTTCTCTACATAGACACTCTATGTGCTACTCCTCCAAGAAAAAGTCAGTAAGCTCTCTTTCTGTGTCCATTCTTCACACAAATTAGCATGGTAAGGAAAAAAGAGACAACTTGGGAGCAGAAATCCCAATGATCCAGTTTGGACCCCACCACAGTAGTTAAGACAAATCAGCTTCCGTCTCAGTTTTTCCACCCATAAAATGGGAGTAACAGCTGCCTCACATCAAAGGAAGTGCCATGTAAGTGGTAAAATGCTCTAAGGTTGTAAGGAGTTTTTAAAAGCAAGGGACCCTATTCATTTAGAGAAGTGAACCCGGAACTTCAGAGGGTGAGACTGTTTCCTCACTCTAGACATATGAGCCAGAGCTTTGGGCTCTAAGATCGCTGATTCACATAAGAATAAACACAGAATCCATTAAATAAGGTCTGTGTGCCTCTTAAGTCCACTCAGGTACTACAGTGGCTGCAGCAACGGGGTTATGACCTGGCTCAGCCTCCAACTCTCCAAGCTTTAGCAAGTCCCGATCTTTTGGGAAAGTGCACCCAATGAGGAAACAACTGACTTGGTTCCGGTCCTGATTCTTTCACTCACTGGGTGTCATTTAACCTCAAGCAAGCTTTCTCAAGCGTGGAATCAAGAAAGTGGGGACAGAATGAAGACCATGAAGAGCACCTCCAACTCGAATTCCTCAGTCACCCCACCAGTGCAAAGGCAGGTCAAGACAGCCCTGAAGATCCTCCTGCCTCATCCCGTTCCTGCCCACGAGTCCAGGAAGGGATGCAGAGCTGGGTAGAGCTAGTCGCTGACCTGCCCCTGGCCCCACAGGGCCTTTTAGGACCAGCAGCCCTTTCCAGCCTGCACTGCCCTGGGCCTATAGGGCCAAGAGTACACGCACATGGAGAGATTGAGGAGGCTGGGAGCACAGGAGTACACAGCTGGCCCCCTCTGCCCAGGCCCACCCGGAGAGCCCCAGTGAGCTCACGTCTGCAGTAACCTCACTTCTCATAACTGCGACGGTGAGACACGCCTGGGAAGCCAAGCCCAGGTGAGAAGTGATGGCTGTCTCCTCAGGAATGTGCTGCCCAATTAACACTGCCTCCCAGATGGCTCCTGCGGAGGCTAGGACTACTCCCCCAGGGCGGTGCTGGCCAGCCTCCAGGCTGAGTCATTCGGTGAGCATTTATTGAGGGCCTACTATGCATCAGGCATAACAAGGAGGAATAAAAGCCACACTGGAGAGTACAGTCTGTCTGTCCCAGACACACTTTCGGAGACAGATTGTCAGAGAGCCTTAAGAGCTCTACTGGTGAAGCCCCCAGACCTCCATCAACCCAAAGCCCTCCCACTTCCTGACCACAGCTGCAAGCCCTTAACTTGTTTCCCTCTCTTTTCAAAGCACCCACAGTTCTCAATCTCCTTCTAGGCTCCTCTTCATCTTAAGCTGTATGAATCAGGCTGCTGCCTCCTCATTTTCCTGCTTCTGGGACAGTCTGAACCACCCACTGTCCATCCGCAGACATTAGGTTTATTGCTTCCTGTCCTTGGCAGGGTGTCCAAGAGAGGCCATAAAGTGAGGCAACACCCATGTGTCTAGAGGATGGGCTCTCACTAGAGGTGCTCTTCAGGTTAATTACCTATAGAGGCAGGTCCTCAGGCAGGAAAGCCTAACTTGGAAGATAGGCCTCAGTTAGGCAACGGGCCTCCCTCTCAAAGGGCATGTGCCCTGAGGGCTGAAGTTGGAAGAGGTTAGAAACCTCAGCATGGCCTGCATGGTATGTGGTCAAAGCAGTCATTCTTCTTGTTATAAGATCGTCTTTTATCTTTACTAGCTCTATATCTGCATGTTAGGATTGCATCCCACCAGGAAAAAGAGACACCCCAAAGACCAGGATTACATGATTTTGAGGGGCTATTTGTCTCATTTAATGAGAGCTCAGAGGTTAGGCAGTCAGGCTCTGACCATAGCTCCAATGCCATCAGGGCTCCAGGCTCCTTTTACCCTTCTACCCAGTCTCCCTTAGCACGTACTTCTTATCGTCACAAGATGGCTGCCCCATCTCCAACATCAAGTTCAAATTCCAAGCAGGAAGATGAAGATCAAAGGATCAGTTGAGTCTCCATCCCTTTTAAGGAGCTTTCCTGGAAGTTCCACACAAGTTCTTACACCCCATCGGCCAGAACTGTGTCACACAGCCACCTCTATTTGCAAGAAATAGAGGCTGAGAAATGTGTTTTTAGTTGATCATTTGCTGCCACCAACAACATCAGATTTGGCTAAATGAGGAATAAAAACTGGTATAGAACTTGTAAGCAGAGAGATGTGTAGGAGCAAAGGGAAAACTGCCCCCTTTTCCTGTGAAGGGGCTCCCACTTGGTCACAAGTCAGACTCTCAATGACATAAGACAAGACGAGAGGGGGACCTCGTCCAGTTTTTATTTTGGGGACTCAGTGGTTTTTCTAAGTAGACACTGGACTGGTCAGAACCACAAAACTGACCAGTCTGCAAGACTGAATTGAACAGCAGGGTTTTGGGGGTTTAGGTGTATGTTCTACCTTATGGTACCCACTTTATGGCATAAGAATACAGAAAGACAAAGACAAAGGAAAACAGGATTTCTGGGAGGAAAAAGGATCAGATAACATGAATATTCATTCAAAAAGTATACCAGAGTTGCCATACCCAAGACTAGTCACACAAATGCTTTTCTCCCATTAATCAAGATTTGGGAGAGAAAAAGGCAGTGATTTTTACCATTTGCTCAACCAGATTCCACAGAAAGAGAGATTGAAAGCCTGGCTGGTGAAAATTTCTTACCCTTCTACTGACTTGTGAGGTCCTGAGTTCTTTTCACGGAAGCTTCCAGAGGAGCAGAGCTGCATTGATGTGCTGTTCACAGTGCCAAAACTGTAGGGGAAGTTTGCTGAAAACCAACTGAAAAAAGGCAGATTAATAGAAGAAAAGGCATACAAGTTTTATTCATATGCATGGAAGGGGAGTGGGGGAAGAGGGAATCATAGAGTGATTAGCTCAACCCTGCAATGCGGTATAAAAGCTTATACACCCTCGATATGATTTGGATTTGTGTCCCTGCCCAAATCTCATGTTGAATTGATGGAGGGGCCTGGTGGGAAGTGATTGGATCATGGGGGCTGTTCTCATGATTGTGAGTGAGTTCTCACGAGATCTGATGGTTTAAAAGCATGTAGCACTTTCCCTTCACTCTCTCTCTCCTGCTTCACCATGGTTAGGTGTGCTTGCTTTCCCTTCACCTTCTGCCATGATTCTAATCTCCTGAGGCCTCCTACCCATGCTTCCTGCACAGCCTGCAAAACTGTAAGTCAATTAAACCTCTATTCTTCATAATTACCAGTTTCAGGTAGTTCTTCATAGCAGTGTGAGAATGGATTAATACAGAAAACTGATGCCAGGAGTGGGGCATTGCTATAAAGATACCTGAAAATGTGGAATCAATTTTGGAACTGGGTAATGGGCAGAGGTTGGAACAGTTTGGATGGCTCAGAAGAAGACAGGAAAATGTGGGAAAATTTGGAACTTCCTAGAGACTTGTTGAATGGTTTTGACCAAGATGCTGATAGTGATACGGACAATGAAGTCCAGGCTGAGGTGGTCTCAGATGGAGATGAGGAACTTATTGGGAACTGGAGTAAAGGTCATTCTTGCTATGCTTTAGCAAACAGACTAACAGCATTTTGCCCCAGCCCTAGAGATCTGTGGCACTTTGAACTTGAGAGAGATGATTGAGGGTATCTGGTGGAAGACATTTGTAAGCAGCAAAGCATTCAAGAGGTGACCTGACCTGGCTGCTCCTAACAGTGTACAGTCATATGTGTTCACAAAGTGATGATCTGAAATCAGAACTTTTGTTTAAAAGGGAAGCAGCACATACACGTTTGGAAAATTTGCAGCCTGACCGTGTGGTAGAAAAGAAAAACCTATTTTCTGGGAAGAAATTCAAGCTGGATGCCAGGCACGGTGGCTCATGCCTGTAATCCCAGCACTTTGGGAGGTTTAGGAGGGTGGATCACCTGAGGTCAGGAGTTCAAGACCAGCCTGGACAACATGGCAAAACCCTATCTCTACTAATAATACAAAAATTAGCTGGACGTGGTGGTGGGCACCTGTAATCCCAGCTACTCAGGCGACTGAGACAGGAGAATTGCTTGAACCTGGGAGGCAGAGGTTGCAGTGAGCCGCGATTGCTCCACTGCACTCCAGCCTGGGCAACAAGAGTGAGAATCTGATTTGGTGAGGGCATGGGGGCTGGGAGGGAAAAAATTCAAACCAGCTGCAGAAATCTACATGAGTAAAGAGGAGATGAATGTTAATAACCAAGACAATGGGGAAAATGTCTCCAGGGCATGTCAGAGATCTTTGTGGCAGCACCTCCCATCATAGGCATGGAGGCCTTGGAGGGAAAAATGGTCTTATGTGCCAGGCCCAGGGCCCCTGCTGCTCTGGGCGGCATCAGGATATGGCACCCTGCCTCCCAGTCACTCCAGCTCCAGCTGTGGCTAAAAGGGGCCAAGGTACAGCTCAGGCTGTTGCTTCAGAGGGTTCAAGCCCCAAGTCTTGGTGGCTTCCATGTGGTGTTGGGTCTGCAGGTGTGCAGAAGGCAAGAGCTGAGGCTTGGAAGCCTTCACCTAGATTTTAGAGGATGTATGGAAATACCTGGATGTCCAGGCAGAAGTCTGCTCCATGGGCAGAGCCCTCATGAAAAACCTCTACTAGGGCATTGTGAGGGGAAATATGGGGTTGGAGCCCCCACAGAGTCCCCACTGGGGCACTGCCTGGTAGAGCTGTGAGAAGAATGCCACCATCCTCCAGACCCTAGAATAGTAGATCCACTGACAGCTTGCACTGTGCACCTGGAAAAGTAGTAGGCACTCAACACCAGCCCATGAAAGCAGCCAAAGGGGCTGTACCCCGCAGAGCCCTAAGGGCAGAGCTGTCCAAAGCCTTAGGAGCCCACCACTTGTATCAGCATGCTCTGAATGTGACACATGGAGTCAAAGGAGATTATTTTGGAGCTTTAAAATTTGGCTGGTGGCCGGGCACGGTGGCTCAAGCCTGTAATCCCAGCACTTTGGGAGGCCGAGACGGGCGGATCACGAGGTCAGGAGATCGAGACTATCCTGGCTAATACGGTGAAACCCCGTCTCTACTAAAAAATACAAAAAAACTAGCCGGGCGAGGTGGCGGGTGCCCGTAGTCCCAGCTACTCGGGAGGCTGAGGCAGGAGAATGGCGTAAACCTGGGAGGCGGAGCTTGCAGTGAGCTGAGGTCCGGCCACTGCACTCCAGCCTGGGCCACAGAGCCAGACTCCGTCTTAAAAAAAAAAAAAAAAAAAAAATTTGGCTGGGTGTGGTAGCTCACACCTGTAATCCTAGCACTTTGGGAGGCCGAGACATAAGGATTGCTTGAGGCCAGGAGTTTGAGACCAGCCTGGGTAACATGGCAAAACACCATTTCTACCAAAAAGGAAAAAAATACACACATACAAATTAGCCAGGCATGGTGGTACATTCCTGTAGTCCCAGCTACTTGGGAGGCTGAGGAGGGAGGGTGGTTTGAGCCCAGGAGACAGAGGATGCAGTGAGCTGAGATCATAACCCTGCACTCCAGCCTGGGCAATGGAGCCAGACCCTGTCTCAAAAAAATAAAAAGATTTAATGACTGCCCTATTGTGTTTCAAACTTGCATGAGGCTTGTAGCCCCTTTGTTTTGGCCAATTTCTCCCATTTGGAATGGGAGCATTTATTCAATGCCAGTACCTCCATTGTATCTTGCAAGTAACTAAATTGTTTTTGAATTTACAGGCTCATAGGCAGAAGTCTCAAATGAGACTCTGTCAGAGGCATCTGAACCAGAACAACTCCATCTTGAATAGGAGCTGGGTACAATGAGGCTGAAACCTACTGGGTTGCATTCCCAGACAGTTAAGGCATTCTAAGTCACAGGATGAGATGGGAGGTCGGCACAAGATACAGGTCATAAAGACCTTGCTGATATAACAGGCTTCAGGAAAGAAGCCAGCTAAATCATACCAAAACCAAAATGGCCACAAGAGTGACCTCTGGTCGTCCTCACTGCTACACTCCCACCAGTGCCCTGATAGTTTACAAATGCCATGGCAATGTCAGGAAGTTACCCTATATGGTCTAAAAAGGGGAAACATGAATAATCCACCCCTTGTTCAGCATATCATCAAGAAATAACCATAAAAATGGGCAATCAGCAGCCCTCGTGGCTGCCCTGTCTATGAAGTAGCCATTCTTTTATTCCTTTACTTTCCTAATAAACTTGCTTTCACTTTGCACTGCAGACTCACCCTGAATTCTTTCTTGAGCGAGATCCAAGAACCCTCTCTTGGGGTCTGGATCGGGACGGACCCCTTTCCTGTAACAACTTTGGACTTGGACTTTTCAGTTAATGCTGGGATGAGTTAAGACTTTGGGGGACTGCTGAGAAGGGATAATTGTATTTTGCAATGTGAGAAAGACATGAGATTTGGGAGGGGTCAGAGTAGAATGATATGGCTCGGATTTGTATCCCTGCCCAAATCTCATGTTGAATTGGAGGAGGGGACTCATGGGAGGTGATTGGATCATGGGGGCTGTTCTCGTGATAGTGAGTGAGTTCTCACAAGATCTGATGGTTTAGAAGTGTGTGGCACTTTTCCCTTCACTCTCTGCGGCTCTGCCATGCTAAGATGTGTTTGCTTCCCATGTACCTTCTGCCATGATTGTAAGTTTCCTGAGGCCTCCCACCCATGCTTCCTGTACAGCCTGTGGAACTGTGATTCAATTAAACCTCTTTTCTTCATAATTACGCAGTCTCAGGCAGTTCTTTTTTTTTGAGACGGAGTCTTGCTCTGTTGCCCAGGCTGGAGTGCAGTGGCACGATCTAGGCTTACTGCAAGCTCCGCCTTCTGGGTTCATGCCATTCTCCTGCCTCAGCCTCCCAAGTAGCTGGGACTACAGGTGCCCACCACCAGGCCCAGCTAATTTTTTTTTTTTGTAGTTTTAGTAGAGACAGGGTTTCACCATGTTAGCCAGGATGGTCTCGATCTCCTGACCTCGTGATCCGCCCACCTCGGCCTCCCAAAGTGCTGGGATTACAGGGTTGAGCCACCGTGCTTGGCCTTAGATAGTTCTTTATAGCAGTGTGAGAATGGATACAACCCTTCTTTACAGCGGAGAAAGAAGATGGGGAATGTAAGCAGTTCTTTTGAGGGGCAGTAAATGATTAGGGAGAATGAATAGACAAGGCAGACACATTAACTTGTAAATGATTCTCTTTGCAATTTGAAAGAGCAGGAAAGGCAGGCATTATCTTGTGAAAAATTCCATCCAGGCATGATTGCATTCTTCAGTCTTCTTCTCTGCCATAGATCATGATATTTCAGGGATGGGATACAAACTCTTGGTAATAAGTTTTCTTGGCCAGACACTGTGGCTCATGCCTGTAATCCCAGCACATTGGGAAGCTGAGGCAGGAGGATTGCTTGAGCCCAGGAGTTTGAGACCAGCCTGGGCAACATGGGGAGACTCCATTGCTAGTAAAAATTTAAAAATTAGCCAGGCGTGGTGGTGCACACCTGTGGTCCCAACTACTTGGGAGGTTGAGGTGGGAGGTATAATCCAAAAAAGTATCAGAGGTAAGTCTCAATTAATTTAGGAGTTTATTTTGACAAGGTTAAGGACATACCTGTGACACAGCCTCAGGAGGTCCTAACAACATGTGCCCAAGGTAGTCAGGTACAGCTTGCTTTTAAACATTTTTGGGAGACACGAGACATCAATAATTATGTGCAAGATGTACACTGGTTGTGTCCAGTAAGGCAGGACAACTCGAAGGGTGGCGAGGTGGGGGTCTTTCAGGTCAGAAGTAGATAAGAGACAAAATGTTGCATTCTTTTGAGTCCTAGATCCGCCTTCCACTGAATACACACTTTAGTCTGGTTCAGTATACCTGCATTTTTACATACACCATAGGGCAGAGGAGGCAATCAAATACACATTTGTCTCAGGTGAGCCTCAGAAGGATGAGTTTGAGTCCTGTCTGTCCTTTGTCCACAAGGAAATTCCTTGTGGGCAAATTGTGAGGGGTGTATGTAGCTTTTGATCTTTGTAGCTAACTTACTTAGGAATAAAATGGGAGGCAGAATTTCCTGACATAGTCTCCAGCTTGACTTTTCCCTTGGCTTCATGATTTGGGGGTCCTGAGATTTATTTTTCTTTCACAATGGTAATGAGGCATGTGTGACTCCCCCTTCCCATCATGGCCTGAACTAGTTTTTCAGGTTAACTTTGCAATGCCCTTGGCCAAGAGGAGGAGTCCATTCAGATGGCTGGGGTAGAGGAGGCTTAGTTTTATTTTTGTTTCACAGAGGACTGCTTGAGCCCCAGATTTTGAGGCTTCAATGAGCTGTGATGGCACTGTACTTGAGCCTGGACAACAGAGCAAAACACTGTCTCAAAAAAAAAAAAAAAAAAAAAAAAAACAACTTTCTTGATAAGACAAGGAAATTCCAGAGAGATTCTTCCCCTGTGCTTGGGGTTGAGGGGAGGAACAAGACAAGGTTAGCGGGACCTTGATTCTGAGGCTTGTTTTCTTTTAATTCTCAAAAACACTCAGTATGCTCAAACATCATATTTTGGGGAATCGTTTTCTGTGACCCAACAGATGAAAAAAAAAAAACATTTCAAGAAGGAAAAGAGGCGGATCAGAGATGTGAGAGGGGAAGTACAGGGTCCTCGTTGCCTCTTACTAAAACTCAGTGGGCTGACTGTGGCCAGTGGTCAGGCAGGTGGCTAGACAACAGCAGGTACATTGGCATTCCCCACAGGAGAAAGAGGAAAATATGGAGGTGACAGAAACCTGAGGGGTCGCCAGCCTTCCTCTCCATTGCCAAGTGGGCCCCTTATTCATCCCATTTCAGAATATCTCCTCTCCCTCAGCATCATCTTTAATAATTTCACCTGGTTAATGTCTGTGCTCAACTCTTTCTGCTGCAGGCTGAGCTCGACCTGGCAGTACGAACAAAGAAACCCACCCATTCAAAAGTACCCTCTAGGCTGGGCGCGGTGGCTCACACCTGTATTCCCAGCACTTTCGGAGGCCAAGGCAGGCAGATCCTGAGGTCAGGAGTTTCAGGCCAGCCTGGTCAACTACTAAAAATACAAAAATTAGCCAGGCGTGGTGGCAGGCGCCTCTAATCCCAGCTACTTGTGAGGCAGAGACAGGAGAATTGCTTGAACCCGGGAGGTGGAGGTTGCAGTGAGCTGAGATTGTGCCACTGTACTCCAGCCTGGGGGACAGAGCGAGACTCCATCTCAAAACAAACAACCAAACAAAAAGTACTTTCTAACCTCTTGTGTGCGTGCCTTTTTTTGTGGCGGTCTGGGGAAAGGTGTCCCTACTACAGAATGAGTCTACTCCTTGGCGCCTCTGGCACCTAATTGGCTTGCAAAGCTCAGCTCTGGGGTACCTTCCTGCGAGAAGCCAGCCGGACTCCCCATGGAAGCTTTCCCCCAGACTGGGCCCCTCTGAGTGAGACTTCCAGCAGCACTTTTTTTTTTTTTTTTTTTTTTTTTTTTTTTTTTTGAGACTGAGTCTGGCTCTGTCGCCCAGGCTGGAGTGCGGTGGCCGGATCTCAGCTCACTGCAAGCTCCGCCTCCCGGGTTCACGCCATTCTCCTGCCTCAGCCTCCCAAGTAGCTGGGACCACAGGCGCCCGCCACTTCGCCCGGCTAGTTTTTTGTATTTTTTAGTAGAGACGGGGTTTCACCTTGTTAGCCAGGATGGTCTCGATCTCCTGACCTCGTGATCCGCCCGTCTCGGCCTCCCAAAGTGCTGGGATTACAGGCTTGAGCCACCGCGCCCGGCCCAGCAGCACTTTTATCTACAGTATTGGAGGGGTCGATGAAGCCTCTGGTTCCCCTCCTGGACTGAGGACAGGTTCCAATGTAATTGCCCAACGGGTTCTCCTTGACCACTGCCCAGAGCTAATTCATCAAGATAAGGGAATTGCAATAGAGAATTTAATTCACGCAGAGTGAGATACCGGAGTTTTATCACCCAAATAAGTCTCCCTGACAATTCAGACACTGGGGTTTTTTAACGATAATTTGGCTGGTAGGATACCAGGCAGTGGGGAGTACTCATTGGTCAGGTTGGAGATGAAATCATAGGGGGTCTAAGTGGGTTCTTCTTACTTCTAATCTTGGGTGGGATTGCAGAAATGGCTGAGCCAGATAACTGGTCTGGGTACTGCCAGCTGGTGCCTCAGAATGCAGGGTCTGAAAAATATCCCCAGCACCGATCTTAGATTTTACAATAGTGATGTTATCCCTTGGAGCAATTGGGAAGGTTTGGAATCTTGTGACCTCCGGCTGGATGACCCCTAAACCATAATTTCTAATCTTGTGGCTAATTTGTTAGTCTTACAAAGGCAGTCTGGTCCCCAGGCAAGAAGGGGGCTTGTTTTGGGAAAGGGCTATTATCTTTGCTTCCAAGTTCAACTATAAACTAAATTCCTCCCAAAGTTAGTTCGGCTTCTGCCCAGGAATGAACAAGGGCAGCTTGGAGATTAGAAGCAAGGCGGAACTGGATAAGTCAGATGTCTTTCACCGTCATAATTTTCTCACAATTTCTGCAAAGGCAGTTTCTCTGGATGCTCTGCATCTGTGTAGCCTCAGCGACTACACAGCTCCTGTGCTCTAAAGAATATTTCAGAATGGCTTCGGTAGCCGGCAGCACCTTCCTCCTCTCGCAGCAGAGAAGTGTTTTGCTCGGGAAACTTGACTGGAGCCTTTCCCAGCCTATCTAGCGAACAGGAGAGCATCCTCCGGACTCCGCAGACGACCCTGGCCGGACAGCCAGGCTCGCGGCTCCCCGGCGCTCTCTGCCGCCCTCTCCCGGAACCGTGGGAGCAAAACAGCGGCGACATTGACGGGAAGGCCTCCGGAGCCGCGAAAAGCGCAAGCGCGAGCGCGCTCTGGCGTCCCCCGGGCGGGCTTGGTATTTGGCGCCTGCGCGCTGAGTGCGTGCCGCTCCGCCGACCGAAGAGGCTGGTAAGTCCTCAAGCTGGCAGGTGGTCGGGGGAGCGACCGGAGAGGAGCTGCTGGGAGTTCGTGCCCTCCAGGTCTGGGACGCTGGCGTTCGCTCCTGCCTGGGCCACTTTGGTGGGCTCAGAGCATCGCTTTTTGCCAGGGGGCGTGACCTGAGCCCGCCTCCCGGGGCTGGGGGGTGGAGAGGAATGGGAATCGTTAAGGCCCGTTATCAATTTGGTGCTTGTTTGTTGCTCGAGGAGGGCACAGAGCTTACAAATAGTGAAGAGGAAGGGGCAAGGCTGAACCAGGTGGGAGTGGGGGTGCCCCAAGTCCCAGGGCGGTGAGGATCGAGGCAGGTGCGCGAAAGGCAGGTCCCGTTCCCCCTCCCCACCCCCACCGGCTGTGTGTGGCGGATAAGAGCGGAGTGGGGAGCAGTACTACAAAATGGGGGTCCCGATGGAAATCGTACAGGTGTTGGGACCACACTCAGGGCGGCAACTTGTTATTTCTGCGTTTTCAGTTTTCTTATAGAAACAAGCGATTTCTGTCGTGATTCACTGGGGCCGCTAACATGCACTCCCTCTTTTCATCTTAGGACATGACACCAGTGGCATATCACGGCCATGGGGTCTCAGCATTCAGCTGCTGCTCGCCCCTCCTGCAGGCGAAAGCAAGAAGATGACAGGGACGGTTTGCTGGCTGAACGAGAGCAGGAAGAAGCCATTGCTCAGTTCCCATATGTGGAATTCACCGGGAGAGATAGCATCACCTGTCTCACGTGCCAGGGGACAGGCTACATTCCAACAGGTGATCACGGAGGGATGATTCCCTGATGAGAATCCCAAGGTACCTTTGGAGTTCTCCTGTCTGCCCAGACAACTTTTCTTCTAGGCAGTAATACCATAACAGTCAGAGACAGTGCCCTGGACAGGAGCCAGTTCAACTGACTTAATACACTTGGGCAGTTCCACAACTTCTCTTCCTCTCCTTATTTTTCCAACCCTTTCTTCTTTTCTTCACCTCCACTCTTTTTTTTTTTTTTGAGACGGAGTCTCGCTCTGTCGCCCAGGCTGGAGTGCAGTGGCCGGATCTCAGCTCACTGCAAGCTCCGCCTCCCGGGTTCCCGCCATTCTCCTGCCTCAGCCTCCCGAGTAGCTGGGACTACAGGCGCCCACAACCGCGCCCGGCTAATTTTTTGTATTTTTAGTAGAGACGAGGTTTCACCGTGGTCTCGATCTCCTGACCTTGTGATCCGCCCGCCTCGGCCTCCCAAAGTGCTGGGATTACAGGCGTGAGCCACCGCGCCCGGCCCACCTCCACTCTTGTTCTTTTCCTGAGGTTTGGAATATTCAGTTTGCTCTATGTTGTGGGGTTAGTTGACAGGCGCATTTCTTTATCACTGTCACTCACAAGTATTGGGACAGCTTTGCAGGGAAACCATCTTGGAAGCTGCTTTTCAAGGAAATGGACAGCTAATCCTTAACAGCCTAAGGTCAGAAAAATATATCAGGTCAGGAGAGAGAGACAAACACTCAACCTTGGTACAGGATCATCTATTACTATTAACAAGTTGGCCCTCAGAAAATCTTTAACAGTTTAGCTGGAGAGTCACGGAAATTTAGAGCTGGTTAGAACCTTACAAAGAATTTACTCCAAAGCTTCCATATGAAAGGCGAGGAAACCATGGCCTTGAGAGATTCAACGACTCTGCCAAGCCCGTGTAGTAAAGCCAGAACAGGATCCCAGGTTTTTCAACTTCCACGTCACTACGCTAGCAGCATTGATAGATGTTTTATAATTTGTGGCACTTTCTTGTTTCTTGTTCATTAGACCCAACACGTGAATTTCACTAGTATTTTTAAAAACGTCTCATTCCAGAAGAATATTTGTTGTGGCAGGCTCAAGTGAGACATGAAGGAAAGTACTGCCAACACATGGGATTTACAAAATAATTGTTTGGCTCTTTTCTAGAGCAAGTAAATGAGTTGGTGGCTTTGATCCCACACAGTGATCAGAGATTGCGCCCTCAGCGAACGTGAGTTACCTGCCTCTTACCTGTTAATACCTACTTCTGTCCCTAATCTCTTTCTGTATGTATGAATGCCAGTTAATTCTTTGAAAAGTACATACGTTCTTATAAGTTCCCCATTTTCCTTGTAACTGTTTGCCCAAGCAGGATATCTCTTCCCCCATCACAGTCTGGGGAAAGAAACTTGAAGCTGGAAATGCTTTGAAGGTCAAGGAATGGAATTAGAAGAAATTGGGAAAGTGGGGTGTTCTGGGAGGTGTGGGACTGTCTCTGTCCACATAGCTCCTTTCTTCAGCTTTTCTTCCCAGAGTGCAAACAGTGTTCAAAGGAGTTTTAAAAGGTTTCTCCTGCTTCACTGCTTCTTGACTGGTTTATGGTTCCTGGCTCTTGGAACTTCCCTTTCACTCCCTTCTCTTTCCTGGTTTTGTGTTTAATCTTGACACACTGAACCTTGATATCTGAATGCCTGGGTCGGTCATGTGCTGTGTTATTTGCAGTAAGCAATATGTCCTCCTGTCCATCCTGCTTTGTCTCCTGGCATCTGGTTTGGTGGTTTTCTTCCTGTTTCCGCATTCAGTCCTTGTGGATGATGACGGCATCAAAGTGGTGAAAGTCACATTTAATAAGCAAGACTCCCTTGTAATTCTCACCATCATGGTAAGCCTTAGGGTCTCATTCTCTGGGTTATGCACCTGCCAGGCTGGGACCCGGGACACTTACACTTGTTTCCTGACTTGCCCTGATGTAGGCCACCCTGAAAATCAGGAACTCGAACTTCTACCCGGTGGCAGTGACCAGCTTGTCCAGCCAGATTCAGTACATGAACACAGTGGTCGGTACATATGTGACTACTAACGTCTCCCTTATTCCACCTCGGAGTGAGCAACTGGTATGCTGTTCTTTTAGGAACCTTGCCCCACAGGCCTGAGAGAAGAGTAGGGGGCTGCAGGAATGCCATAGCTGTGTCACTTTCCTTTTTGTCTTCTCATTTCTACTTGTAGGAACTGGTGGTGAGGAAAACCTGATGGGCCCTGTAATTATAAGTAATTGTGAAAAAAAACCAGCTAGCATTTAAGCATCTGGGGAGCAGAATAATTTGTAAGAGAAAAAGATTTGCTACAAATTAAGAAGCAGCAGTGTTATAGCCTGAGGTCCATTGGCCTCTCAAAAGGGAAGAGGTTGGCAGTATCTATTAGAGGCTCATAGACTGTATTAGGGACAATCTCAGGGAAGTATTTTGTATGTGATGGAAAAATGACCCAAGGTCTTTGGATTGCTAATAACACTGTTCTGTGTCAAGCCTGCTTGACCACAGACCAACTCTGGTATCTTATTTTCAGGTGAATTTTACCGGGAAGGCCGAGATGGGAGGACCATTTTCCTATGTGTAGTAAGGACACTGTTCTCTATGTGTGTGCTCTCTACTGGAGGAAAGGGATTCAAAGTCATACTTCATTGATTGGGGCCTGGTCCTGCCTTAGGTCTCAGCTTTTGGCCTATAGGTTCCCTGGCTTTGGATGTATTGAGATTTATTTGAAGAATGTATTATTATTATGCATATATTTGAAGAATGTATTATTTGATATGTGACGGAAGTACTGGAACTTCTAAAAGAGAACGTTAAGCCACTAAGGTTCCAAGCGCCAGCACTTATATGATGCGTTTGAAAAAACAGAAAGTGGTATGATGCTGTGGGAGGATGAAAACGACAGTGGCAGGGACTGAGAGCTGACGAGCCTTGGCAGCACTGAGGTCGGAAGGGGGAGGGGGTTCACCCCAAACAGGACAGTGTAACTCTGCACTCTTCTGCTGAAGCTTTTTAAAACAAACAAACAAACAAACAAAAAACACTGACTATTTCCATATTTGCTGTTTGGTAGCTTCTTCTGCACGGTACCTGATATCCTGGTGCACAACATAGTGATCTTCATGCGGTGCGTCTCTCTTCCCTATCCTGACGGCCTGTGCGGCCGTGTGAGCCCACCACCTTTGCTCAGGAGGCCCCTGTGTGGCCACAGGGCAGAGATACCTAGCCCGAGGGGACACCCAGTGCCTCACAGGCACAGATACAGTAGACCCGTGGTGTTCTCTAGATGTGGTGTCCACATGCCCTTCACAAATCACCAGTCACCCTGAGCAGTCAAACCTTTTCTCCATAAAATGGGTCTAGTTTAACTAAACACATGATCCCCTCAGAATCCAGATGAGACAGTCATGAACAGAAAAGCTTTCTCAAGATGTTAAGTACTGAGCATTTGACCAGACTTCCTCTCTAGCCACACAGGTTACCACATGTCATGGACCTTTAGGGTTGTTTCTGGAACCATGGCTGTTAAATTTGCCAGTGACAAGACTCTGCTGCAGGCGTGAAATATGAGGGTTAGAGCAGAGTTTCTCGGCCTTGGCACTATGAGCACTTTGGGCCAGCCCTTTGTTGTAGGAGGCTGTTCTGTGCATTGTAGGATGTTTAACAGTATTCGTGGCCTCTACCCACTAGATCCCAGTAGTAAACCCTCCATCCCTTAGTTGTAACAACCCAGAATGTCTTCAGGCATTGCCAGAAGTCTCCTGTGGAGTAAAATCATTCCCAGTTGAGAACCCTTGTTTAGAAGGCCACCTCCTGGCACAGTATTTCTGTGAATGTGGAAAGATTTTCTGGCCTCCTGGTTACATAACCATGAGGGTGTGTGCCTGGGGCCCCTGGGTATTGTTGCCTGAACTTGCAAAAAATTTCCTGGGACATTTTTATGGCTTATTGCATCCCCCAAACATAATTAATTCTTCTTGGTTTTCTTTTCCCTAGAACTTCAGTGAAGATTTCATACATTGGCCTCATGACCCAGAGCTCCTTGGAGACACATCACTATGTGGATTGTGGAGGAAATTCCACAGCTATTTAACAACTGTTATTGGTTCTTCCACATAGCACCTGTAGAAGAGAGCACAGCATCTGTTCCCAAGGCCTGAGTTCTGTACCTACCCGCATGTGGTGTAATCAGAGGAGGAATTAACTCCCAGCAAACATCCTCCTGCCACTTAGGAGGAGACACCTCCCTATGGTACCACTTATGTTTCTCAGAACCAGCAGAATCACTGCCCAGTGCCTAGCCTGTGCCCAGCAAATAGTTGGCACTCAATAAAGGTTTTCAGAATTTAATACAGATCTTTTCAGCTGTTCTTAGGGCATTATAAATGGAAATCATAACGTGGTTCTAGGTTATCAAACCATGGAGTGACGTGGAGCTAGGACTGTGAGTGAGCTGCAGGCCATTATCAGTGCCTCATCTGTGCAGAAGTGGCAGCAGAGAGGGACCATCCGAATACCTAAGAGAAAACAGACCTATTCAGGATGTGAATTTGTTTCAGCTGTTCCCAAAGGCCTGGGAGCTTTTCAAAAAGAAAGAAAAAAGTGTGTTGGCTTTTTTTTTTAGAATGTTAGAATTGTTTTTACCATGAGTCTGCGTGGGGCTTGATTCATCCTTCATCCATTGGCTGGAACATGGATTGGGGATTGATAGAAAAATAAACCCTGCTTTTGATTCATCTGTGTCTCCTCTGATTGCCTGGGTGTCCTTGTAGGGATCTCTGGGGGAACCGTAGAATAGTTCCCTGCCAAGTGGGTCAGGATGGAATGGGAGGAAAGAGATTGTACTGATTGTACTCCCATTCCCATGAGTTCCTGTCACAGCAAGCAGCCTCATTTTCCTCCATCTGCCTCTTGCGGCATGGGGCTACCCTGTTCCCTTCCAGGACAGAGCACTCAGTGCCCCCTGGAGGTTGGAATTCAGTCTTGAATAAGACATCCTGGTTTGAGATTGTAAGTTTCGTGGGTCATCTCCACCTGCTCTGCCACCTAAGGTTAGGCTACAGCCCCAGAATGACAGAGAATCTAGTTAAGAAGCTTGAGTAGTCAGGTGTCAGAAGTTAGCTCTTCCCATAGCACTGGGACCTCAGGAAACCCTAACAACAACAGATGGTGGCTGGGGTTGTATATTAGTTTTTGTCTCCGTTCCCATAGCTTGGTTTTCAGTATTTGCGTAATGATCTGTATAGTGTTGAATCTTCAAACTAAGGCTAAATTTCATGACTGTTGGGCTGACTTCGACCATAACGGAGGAACCCAGAAGCTGAGGGTTAAGTTTCGGTGTTGCCCTGGATCATGTAGTGACACGTGTACGTGACAGTGATGACTGATGTGGATTGATGATGGGATATCACCACTTACACAGAAGCAAATGTGCACCATTTCTGAGAATGTTGCCCTAATCAAAACATGCCCTAAACACATGAAGATGTTCACATTGCTACATTTGCTCTTTAGTTTTCCTGTTTTCCAAATAGCCTATGTAACAGATTTTTCATGGAATTTTGAAAAAGATACTCATACTGGTACTTCAGTTTTGAAACATTTTTCTTTTGTGACCATATGCCTTAGTAACATTTCTTGCTTTTGATATTATCTTAAAATCCAGTTATTATTTTAGAATGAGAGCGTTTACCTTTTTAAAACATATAGCAATAAATCCGATGTTATAATACTATCAATTTCCGTATCTGTTTACATTATTAGCATCTCAGACTGCACTTTGGGATGTTCTGCATAGCTTTATTGTAGTGTCTGTCAATTCTTGAACAAATGCCTGGAATATTCTCTCAGCACCCCCAGATAGAAAGAGGAAGTGGCTGGCTTTGGTATCATTGTCATCATCATGGTGTTCCCGATGGATTGAAGTTTTCAGAGTGTGTTTCTTGGAGAGAGGCTTTGCTAGCTATCTCTTCTCTGTAATTTCTGGCTTGGCCAGAAACTATACTTATCTGTACTGTGACCTCTTTCTTATCTCGAACTACTTATCCCGTATCACCTGGTTGAAGAGTTGCTGCATACAGAGATGTCCATTCATTTATTTACTCATTTGAGAAAGTATTTATTGAGTACCTAGGATTGCAATTTCTAATGCATTATGTCCAGAGTCATAGCTAGAGTTTAAAACACCATCACACATCTTTTATGCTCACCAGGCCTTATAGAGGCCACAGTTTATCTCCACCAACTATTCTGCAACCCTAGGTACCTCAATGCAGGACCTCCACGATCTCTGGGTCAACTCTCAGGGATTCAAGCCCAAAGTGTGAAAGAAATTATTAAAAGAATCAGCCTATTTGTTTAAAGCACTACATGAATCAATAGGGTCCCAGGTATTTTCTCTGGACAAAATAATCCTTATTCTTTGCCTTGATAAATAAAATATTACCTGGTTAGCACTCCTTTAAGATTCTGTGTTCTTTCAGTTGTTTAGAAGGGAACCCACTTCAGAAGTTCTGTGATTTGTACAGTATCCAAGGGGTTTGGAAGTAAGTCTTAGCTGGAGCTGAGACTGCCAACTCCTAGTCCAAAGCCTTTGATGCCAGACACTTCCATGGAGATGAGGAGGCTCAAGAGAGGGAAAGCCTGGCCCAGCCCCTTAAAATCAGCAAGCTGGGTCTTTCCACTCAGTCCTGCTGAGTGGAATTTATCCTGAGTCCTGCTGGGGTCGGGAATTTATCCGACAGGTTATTCTGACCAGTGAGACTATCTCCTTTCTGGGGGCATCAGGGATCACAGAAGTTAGTAGCGATCCTGGTTATTCTCACCTTCCCCTCTGGGCCAAGGGAAGACAAGGAAGCAGCACAGGGAGCACAGCCCTGCCAGCCAGGGTGGCGATTTCCTCCTGACCCTAGTGCAGGCAGAGGTAGAGCTTTCTGTGCACCACCCTGGGCTCTTCCTTCTGCTTCATGCGGCAGTTACCTAGGGAGCAGCTGCTATTCTAGGTTTGACTAGGCACTCAAGAAGCAGGTGAACTGCAAGGAATCACCTTGATCCTGGGACTTACCTTGCAGAGGTCTAAGCTGATGGTGACAATCTACTGAACTACTTAATTAAGAGTAAGTAGGCTCTGGAGTTTGACAGGTTGGAGCAGAGCTCAACACTCTAGCTCCAGCTAGGAACTCATATATGTCACCTCTCTTCCGACCCTAAGTAGCGCTCTTGGTAGGTAGAAGGTTAACTTATGAGATAGCTCTTCTAATTATGTGTTTTCAATTATCGTGTTTTCATTTTACTCCTTTGTCATGAACTAGCTCTGACGGGGTATATATTATTATTGTAGATGTATATGTATGTATGTGTATATACATACATATATAAACCTAGGTATATATTATATAATAATATATAGGTATATTCTATATATTATATAATAATATGTAGGTATACATTATGATTATCTGGTGATAATTTATATCATAAATTGAGCATTAATACATACAAATCCAACACAAGTGTCTTATTTAATTTTACTATTTAATAGAAAAGCTGTCAACCTTAACGTGGAGGAAGCAGGGGCAGGGATGGGAGAAGGGGACAGAGAAAGGGATAGCTCTCTGTTTTATCAGCTGTGCCAAATATCTGGAAATTTACTTCACAAAATACTACTGCCCTCTGGTTGATTTGGAGTGTCTCGCCCACTTCATGCATTCCCGTCAGTGTGGCCCTCTACTGGAGAAGGGGACAACTTGCTTATTGTTGCCACCTGTCCAGGTCATTGAAAGGCAAGGGACACCCAAGAGTAGGAAGAAATGGGAAGCAGTCCATTCTTAAGACTGGTGTTCAGAGTATATGGAAACTTTTAAGTGCAGGCCCAGGGAGTGAAGAATGGGGGCTAGAGGGGTGGGGACAGGAAAGAGGAATATGGGTGGGGCAGGTCACATTTCCACCTCTCCTTAACCTACAACCAAACGTCTTATAGGGGGACATAAATAGATCACTTAGATTGATTGTGTGCACTTAACCATGGGCCCCTGCAGGATTAACTCCCCTATCTTCTCCCTTTCTCGAGGGAGTATCTCCCACGTCTCTGATCCAGCAGGATGCAGCCCACATGTGGTCTTACGCCCTAAGCTGGCAGGGCACTCATGTGTCATAGAGCTGTGTTCAGTGTTTACCTTCAAGAGCAATGCCATTCCTCTGGCATACCTCCCTTCCCAAATTTTGGTCTCTGGTCCTGTTCAACAGTGGGCTCCACATAGTGCCAAGGTTTACCAGAGAGGCAAGTTCATGTTTGTGTGAGGCTGCTAACCCCAGCAGTGTGGCTTCAGTGTCCTTACTCTTCGTTGAAAAATCAACAGAAGAAGTCCTTAGGACTGCTATTTGGGCACGCCTACAGAATGGAGAATTAATGGAAAAGAAACTAAAGAACAAACCACAAGTCAATAGGTACTTTCCAATAATCTTTTCATTTTTAATATCAATTGATGTTTTAAAAAATACAGAGGTGTTTGACACAGAATAGCACCATTGTGTAGGACACACACAGTTCCTGCGCCCGGCACCTGAAGGGGGGTCTTCTGGCCTGGGCTGGGGGCAGTCACTCAGGGGGCATTTGACTCACACCAGTTAGTTTCCTGCCTCTGCCTTGACCCGAAGGTCTTACAGGAAGACAATAAATAAATAGAACACCAAGATTTTATTTTGCAGTCTGCCCAGTTCAGGTCTCTCAGAAAGAGAGGGGAGAAAGTCCGAACTGTGAGAGGGTGGGATGAATGGACATCAGGTCAGGTCAGCCATTCAGTGCAGAGTCCTAGAGTGACTGGGATTGGAAAGTACTTGGGTCCTTTGGGTTTGCAACGGATTGTGTTGTTTCTGGGTTCAGGTTTTTACAAGAAGCAGACCGGCCCTATGTCCACACCGAATTCCTGCTCGGGCCCTCCTATGTCCATGGGTGCAATGTCAATGATGGGGAGGCGTGAGGTCTTCTGTGACCGGTACTCGATGACAGTCTTGCCCCACTTACCGGTGTGTTTCTAGGGGAGAAAAAAGGAGGAGGCTCTGTTCAGTAGATGCCTTGCTACCCAGTTCCAGCTGCCCAGGAGCCCAAAACTGAACAAACTGGCGAACATCAGAGCCTACAAGGTTGAACCACACTGAGGGGGCTCCTGAGACCTCTTCTTGGCTTGCCAAAGGCCTCTCCACTTCAACTCCTATCCTTAGCAGCAGGGCCCTCCTCCACTCTGCCCTTCCCGTCCTTCCCCACTCCCTACAGTGAGCTCCCAACCTGTGACCTCTTCTTTACCCTGTACACATTGTAAGAACACTTCTATAACAGTCATTGGGTTCCAGGTAGGGTTTTATTCCCCTGAGTCAGGGGAATGGAGAAGATGAATGATATGTGCCTCTCCCTCACCTGTCACTCAGCCTATCTTCTCTACATGACCCTCAAACTCATGCTTCTTATGATCCTGTCACTTTAGGACCTGACAGCTGCTGCGGGCCAACCCTCAGCCCTGCTCCAGGCAGCTCAGGCACAGGCAGCTCTTCTCTTTGGCAGCCCCACTCACCGTGCAGTCATCCTTCAGGGCAGTGTACGTGAACCTGCTATTGCCCTCTGCCCGGATCTCCACGTCGTTGGAGCCCTGGATGAGCAGGGCCTTCTTGAGGTTGCCAGCTGCTTCGTCCAGGTAGGCAATGCTATTCTTGCAGTGGTAGGTGATGTTCTGGGAGCCTTCCGTGGAAAGCAGGCGTAGGAAGGTCATCTGGACGTTGGCAGTGTTGGGAGCCAGGTTGTCATCTCCATAGCTGAACTGTTGGGGCAGACAGCAGCAGTGTGAGGCCTGGGAGCTGGCATTCAATGGGACCAGGGACTGTAGGGGCTGCCAAGAGTTCACGGTTCAAGGACCTCAAGGGTGCTGGGGCAGCAGGGAGCTAGTTGGATATTTTTGCTTCCAGGAGTGGAGCAAGCTCAGAGGACCTCTTTTCCCACCTCCACGTGGGAAAAAAATACTCTTCCTCCTCTTTCCCTCCTCTCAAGCCCAACAGAAAACTGGAGGAAAATATGGGGAAAGTGCTAAAAGCTTCCAGAGAGAAATAAAAGAAAGAGTGTGAGGAGCCATCTCTGCTCATCATCTAGGGCACCCAGGTACTCACGTGGAAGCCACCATTGATGGTTTCTCCAAACCAGATATGTTTCTTCTCCTTGCTCTTGCTGCTCCACCAATTCTTCTTGGGAACGTTTGCTGGGTTGGGGTAGACGCAAGTCTCACCAGTCTCCATGTTGCAGAAAACCTTCATGGCGTCCAAGGTGCAGCCTTGGTTGGGGTCAATCCAGTAGTCTCCTGCAGGGGGAAGAGGCAGCACCCATGGGGGCTCAGACAGGCACAGACACAAAAGCTTGAGAGGGCCAGGCCTGACTGAAAGGGACAGAAAGGCCTACAGGGACAAGGAATGAGGTTCACACGTGGCCTGAAAGGAGGGGAACCTGGAAGGATGCAGGGGCAGGGAGATCTGCATGAGCTAAGTCCAGCTCTAAGGAAGGACACATGCAAAGAGGGCAGGAGCAGTGCCCGGCTGGTGGATGGAGTCCACCCTGAGGTCACCTTAGCCAAGTAGCCATGGCAGGACAGGTGCCAGGGCTGCAGCTTCTCTGCTATAAAATGAGAGAGGAACCCTCTGGCAGAACCTTCCAGGCCCAGCTCTGCCCTGTAGTAGGGGGCATCTCCTCCCTTGCTGCTGTGCCTGAGGGCTGACTCCCTGCTTCCCAGGGCGGGGGATCCTGTCCTCCAAGCTTACCACTTTTCCACTCCGGATGGCAGAGTTTCAGGTCTCTGCAGGTGCGTGCAGGGTTCTTGCGGGAGCCCTCGGGGCTGCGGATGCTCTCAATCTGGTTGTTGAGGGACTTGAGTGTGGCATCCACCTCGGCATCATGCTGTCTCAGGCCACCGGCTGCCTGGTCAGCCCGCATGTACTGCAGGGGGTCGGGGCCCTTCTCTCTCGGGCCTAGGCCAGCAAAGGCGGACATGTCGATGCCAGGGCCAGGGGGACCTGGAGGACCAGGGGGTCCAGGATTTCCAGGAGGACCCTGCAGCAGGAAACAGAGAGATCAGCCACGATTGTGGGAAAGTGCCCCTCCGTGTCCATCCCCATTTGCTAGAATGTACTAGAGTATCCCTCTTCCCAGTCCCATGGGTGGGGCAGAGGTGTAGCAGGCCAGGACCAAGGAAACCACAGCACCATGCCTATTTCTTCCTTAACCCTTCTCTTCAGTTTCCCAGCACTGATCATGGGCCCTGTGAACCTCTGAGGAGACCTCAGGATAAAGGGTGCCATCACTGTTAACTGCAGGTTGATGCCCTAAAAGAGGCCCTGAGGAAAAAAGAGCTCAAGCCTCCCGGATGCTGGAGACACCTCGACAGCAGGGAAGGAGTCAGGACACTTACAGCAGGGCCGGTTTCGCCTGATCGTCCACGGGGACCAGGAGGCCCAATGGGGCCAGGGATTCCATTAGCACCATCTTTGCCAGAGGGACCGACAGGGCCAGGAGGACCCTGCAAGAGAGAGCAGTCGTGACGAAAGAGTGGTCACCACAGGGAAGGCTGGGGAGTCGCCGGGGCTGGGTAGGTGGCTGTCCTGATAGCACCAGCCACTCCACCCCCCGTTCTTCGCATGCTCAGTCATGGAAACCTAAGTTGGTCTCTATTTGGCCAAGAACCAGCAGGATAGCTCCATGGCCTGCCTACCCTCCTAAGCTCCTCTTTGTAAAATGCTGTTACCAGGGGTCTGTCTGGCAGCAAGAGCTGCTTCGTGTTTGTCTTGCAGCCACTGTGGCCTCAAGTGCTTTTCTGGCCATAGGCACATGTGCCAGTCCTGCCCCCACTTTTGAGTGAGGACCCCTGAGCCCACAGCTTCCCCAGAAGCAGCAGCATTTCCCTCCTCATGGGAACACAGGCCCGCACCCTCTGAAGGGCCCCCTCCATCTTCCAACTCCAAGTCACTTACTCTAGGGCCAGAAGGACCAGCAGGACCAGAAGCACCTTGGTCTCCAGAAGGACCCTGTGTAGAAGGAAGAGGCAAAAGGCCGCGGTCAGCACAGACATATCTATATCCTGGGAGCTGGGGGAGCAGCTTTATGTCCCAGCCCCATTCCTTTTCCACTTCCTCCTCCCTCCAGCCCTGAGGAAGTCCTAGAAACTGCTTAGGGTGATCCCAAGCTGTCCTGGCAGCACAGGGAGCTCAAGTGGGCTCTGAGTGGCAGGAGGCCTCGGGAAGTCCCACGCAGGCAGTGACACTCACAGGAGGGCCGGGCAGACCCTGCAGACCAGTGAAGCCACGGTGTCCCTTCAGGCCTCTCTCGCCAGGCTCTCCAGCCTCTCCTTTGTCACCTCGGGGGCCTTGAGGACCCTGAGAACAAGATAGACACAGATTGAGTCGGGTCAGGGCCAGGACAGGAGCCCCCTCCTGTCCCACTCAAGCTGAGGAATCCCCGGAACCACAGGGCTAGAGGCCCGGGAACCACCTGGAGGCCGGTTGCCCTCCAGGCCTACCCCTGGTGGGGACTCAGTGCAGGACACTTGGATACTTACCTGGATTCCCCGGGCTCCAGCTGGTCCTGAGGGTCCCATGGGGCCTTGTGCACCCTGAGGAGAGTAAGCGCAGCGTCAGAGAAAAGCCAAGACAGGTGAGGGCCTCCTCTGCATCTGCCCCAGGCTGGGCACTGAGGCCACCGCTCTGTAGTCCAGAGACCGCCTAAACCCGGGGACTGCCTCAGCCCCACCGCTCAGGGGAAGGCGGCTTTTAACTGAATTCAGGATACTTACAGCTTCTCCTCTGTCTCCCTGCTTGCCAGTTGGACCAGCGGGGCCAGGAGAGCCAGGGGGCCCAGGGGATCCAGGAGCTCCCACAGCACCAGTCTCACCACGATCACCCTGTCAGGAGAGAGGTCTCAGGCTCAGAGAAGAATGTTCCAGAAGAGACAGGAACAGAAGGTCCTTCTAGGCTGAGATGAGACTGGTTCCAACCAGCCACCCCCAGCTGACCTGTCAGGCCCGAGGCAATGTCCTCCCCATCCCACTGCATACACAGACACCAGACACTCACCTTGACTCCAGCTGCGCCATCTCTGCCAGGGGGGCCATCAGCGCCGGGGCTTCCCTGGACAAAGGGAAACAAGAATGCGTTTAGAGCTGCTTCCTGCCCGTCTCCACCTCTGCTCCCCCAGCCCCCCTCAGAAGCCCAGGCCTCTCCTCTTCTGCCTAACTCACTCACACTTTGAAGCCAAAGCTTCCTCACTGAGTTTTCCTCCTCCTTCTGGAAGCAGCTCTTGGTCTCTATGCCCGTCTCTCTCCCCCACAACCTTCCCATTGCACCTAGGCTCTCAGGCCTGTCAGCTGACGCTGCCACCTGCTTCTCCAGTGCCCTGCCTGGGACTTGCTCTGGCTGGCCCAGCACAGAGACTCACAGGGCCCCTCTCTCCAATCAGAGCCACCCCAGGGGGTCCCACTGCTCACCTCTCGTCCAGGTTCACCTGCAGGACCGGTCAGGCCAGGAGGACCCACGGGGCCAGGAGGACCTCTGTCTCCAGATGCTCCAGGAGCGCCCTGCTTGCCGGGCTCACCCTGGAGGGATAGAGACAAGGACGATGAGTGCGCATGGTAAGCACCCCTGCCCAGGGCCCACTGACCCTTCAGGGAGAGGGCAGACAAGGGACAGTCCTGAGGGTGCTGAGGGAGGCCGAAGCTTTGGCAGGCAGGGCCCAGCTTGGATGGAGGGAGGGACACCCCACACTCACCGATGGGCCAGGCAAGCCTGGGAATCCTCTCTCACCACGCTGCCCAGGCAGACCGACGATGCCTCTCTGACCCGCCAGACCCTGGGGACCTGGTGGACCATCGGCACCCTGAGAGAGGAGAGGCAGGAGATGAGAACTGACAGAGTAGCCCAGCCTCTTCCGCCTTCTTAGCATAGCTCTGTCTGTGTAGCCCCGCTCCCTGGCATCCCCACGGCCCCTGCTCCCTCCCACCCCATGCTCTGTGAGCTCAGAAGCCACTCACGACCCTGCTCCCAGGGACCTTGGCATGGGCCTGGTAAGGGACTTACAGAGGGACCATCATCTCCAGGCTCTCCTTTCTCGCCAGGGGGGCCAGCAGGACCTTGGAGGCCAGGGTCACCAGCTCGGCCAGGGGGGCCGCTGTCTCCTCGAGCACCTTTGGGACCATCTTTTCCAGAAGGACCAGGGGGACCAGGGGGTCCAGGGTTGCCCTAGAAGGAGAAAATGCGGGAAGTGAGGGCTCATCTCACCCTTCCTCATCCAGGCTGCCAAAGTCACTATGGCCTCATCGACAGCAGTTTCCTCTCTGGGGGCTTCTCTACCTCCCCACACTAAGGGCAAATTAACCCCCACCCCAATCTACCTCTGCAACCTTCTCACCATGTAAGACAGCTCTGGGAAGCCACTCTGGCTTCTCCAGCTCCTGCTCGCTTTGCTTTCTCCCATCTACTTGGAATCCCTCCTTCCTCCTCCCTTTGTCCTCAATCCCTCTTCCTCAGGAGCTGCTCCACCTCTGCCCCTCTGACCCCTGAGCTTGACCCCAGCATTCACTCCCTCTGCCTATGGCGCTGGTGAACTCAGTGAGTTCATCACCCCTACTCCCTCCATGTAAACTCCCTGAGAGCGACCCAGGACATGTGGACTTGCTTTAAAGCACACGGGCAGGTGCACAGAACATGCTGAAGAAACATCTGTCTAGGATGAAGGTAATCGTGGCAGCCCTGTCCTGCCCACCGAGCCAGCAGGGCAGTCACCTGGAGCAATCCAGACCCTGTTGGGTGCTGGCCAGGCTATTCCATGCCGCCTGTGCCTCTCATGCCAGGAGAATCACTTACATTGGAGCCTGGGGGTCCAACGCGGCCAGCAGCTCCAGGGAATCCGGTGGCTCCCTGTGTGGGGAGAGGAGAGTCCCTGAGAACCTCAAGCCCTCAGGAGGTTCGAGATTCAAATGGGCGTGGGGTGTGGTCTCAGAGCCTGGTGTGGAAAGGGTGAGGGGCTGCAAAGCAGCAAGGGGGAGCCAGGGAGGGAGAAAGGGCCCCCGGGTCTGGCCACAGAAGCAGGCACAGGCTGTTCCCCTGCCTCCGACTTCTGCAGTCAGCACTTCAGAGAGCTGACCAAGGGGCAAGCCTCGAGCTGGGGAATCCGGGACCACTGTGCACTCAGGCGCCCTCTCTGCCACCTGGCTGTGGGTGGCCTTAGGCTGGGGGCCAACGCAGGGCTGGGAAAAGAGTGGGGGGCATCCCAGAACACCCCCTACCATGGGAGCCTCTGGGGCCAGGCCCTCTTTGTGAGGTACAGGGTGGGTTGTGAGAGGCCTCACTCACCGGGGGGCCTTGGGCACCTCGGGCTCCTTTAGGACCAGTCACTCCAGTAGGACCCTGGGAAGGAAAGAGGGAGACAGTGAGGCCCAGTGCCCGGGGAGGTCGGTGGGCTTCTGTCTGAGCCCCAACAATGGACCCTTGAGGTTTTCAAAGATGCAGCTTTCTTGGCACTAAAAACCCAGCCTGAAGAGGCTGCCCCAGGCAAGCCTGTCCTCTCTGCCGCAGGAGACTTGTATTCTAGTAGAAGCCCATCAGGCAACCACGGAACTGGTCTGGGGTCTGGCCTCCCGGGAAGCTCTTCCCGCCACCGCTCCCTCCTCTCCAGGAGACCAGCAGCTTGGTTATGGCGGTCGGTGGCCAGCCTGTACTCTGTCAGTCCCTCCACCCCACCCACACAGCCCACACGCCACATGGGGACCATGAAAGCTCCTTCTACCGACATGGGGGTGCTCCCAGGCCTGTGAACCAGCCTCTGTGTACAGCCTGCTGGGGCCTCCGCATCTGCACCCCAGGAGCCCTTCCTTGAGGGAACAATTCTTTGGGGAGTGCAGCGTTACCCACCTGAGGCCCAGGTGCTCCAGAGGGGCCCTGAGGACCAGGGGCACCAGCGTCGCCTTTCTGGCCGGCCTCTCCTTGCTCACCCTTGGCCCCAGGCTGGCCATCAGCACCCTATAATGGGAGGGAGGAGGCGGGCGAGTGAGGGGCAGGCCAAAGCCCTGGAGCTCTTCCAGAGGAGCGGGAGACTCTGAGTATCTGCATGTGTGTCCACCCTGGCCTGGACACGATGGTTCTCTTGGTATGGAGGCAGCAAAGGAGAGGAGAGGAGCCTCCATTTCCCTCCCCGACAAGCTCTGATGCCCGAGGGTGCTGGATGTGGAGCTGGCCTGAGTGGAGGGAGCCAGGCAGATGGAGAGAGATACTCACGGGAGGCCCAGCAAATCCTGCTGGTCCAGGGGGCCCAGTCTCTCCACGTTCACCCTGTGAGAGAAGGGGGCATGGCGAGAGGTCAGGCCCCGCTGCCTGACCTGCTTCTTCTCCCCTCCGAGAGCCCCTTGGGCCCTGCCCAGCCTCCTGTTCCCCAGAGACGGGCAACTGAAAGCAGCCTTAGTCCTAAACGCAGGCTGAGGCTCTGTTAACCCAAAAGCCCTCAACCTGAGCACATCATGGGAGTGACGTGCCCTCCCCCTTCCCTTCCCATCTCTCCTCCCTCCCTAGACCCAGCGGGCAGGGGGGGAGCCAGTGCCTGGCACCATGCAGGGCCACCAGGCAACACGAAGGCCCACACTGGCTCCCTGGCTCTCTGGCTCCTGAGGGCCGAGGGCAGAGCCAGGCTCAGAGGGGCACTCACCGGAGCGCCACGAGCACCAGCACTTCCTGCAGGACCAGGAGGTCCAACTTCTCCCTAAGGGCAGGGAGGGGAGGAAGAACCAGGGGTGAGAAGGTGGAGAGTCGAGTGGGAGAGGGCAAAGTGCATTTGGGGGGCCTTGCTCATGGGGAGGGGGCTCCAGGTCCCCCTGGCACAGCCTGTGTTACTGTGCAGCCCACACGCGCACCCTCTCGGCCTCTGCTGAATGCACCTTTACCCCCAGCCCAGCTGTCCCACCCGACAGGGAACACTGCCAGTGGCTTCACTTCTGAGAGGACCCCCTCTTCACCCTCACAGCCCCGGCGGGCAGGAAGGTGACTGGTGAGTGAGGACAAGACAGAACAGCCTTTGGCAGGAGATAAGAAGGAGGCATGACAGGGAGGCAAGGCGTGGAGAGGAAAGGAGCCAGGACTCACCTTCTCGCCGTTAGCACCAGCCGGGCCAGGGGGGCCAATGGGACCTGTCAGGCCCTGCGGGGAGGGCAGGTAGAGGTGAGGGAGGCAGGCTGAGCCAGCCGAGCACATGGGACTCCACACCAAGAGGACCTTGGTGTGCCCTCCCACCGCCTCCAGAGCTCCCCCCTACCCTCTGGCCCCAGTTTAACAGAGAAGTCCCTGCAGTTGCCCAGCCCCCACAGAACAGGACCAGGGACCCCACTGGCAGACTGCCCAGCCCCCTTCCCAGCTCTCCTGGGTGCAGGGCTGGGATCCCAATGCCCGGCAGTCCGGCAACCCGCATTCACTTACTCGTCCACCATCCTTTCCAGGGGCTCCCTCAGGGCCTTTCTCACCAACATCACCCTGGGGGAAGAGAAAACCAGCCACCTCAGCCGGGCACCCCAGGACCCCTGTGGCTGGCTCAGTCCCACCCAGGCTGGGGTGCTAGGGAGGGCCCAGTCCCTGCCCAAGAGGGATTTGCTGTGGTCTCAGGGTGGGTCAGCAGCAGCAGGGGCAAGATGAAGGAACAAGGGGAGAGGATGTCACTAAAAGGCAGGGAGCTTTGGAAAGGAGTCTTTAAGCTCCTCAAGAAGGGCTAACAGAAACCCTCATCACCAGGTGCCACGAGGGAATGGAAGCAATCACAAGGGGCAGGAATGTGGCAAAGCCACATCTTTGGTGAGAGGCCGTAACCCCAGTACTTACCCTGTCACCCTTGGGCCCAGCGATACCAGCTGCTCCCCTCTCGCCGGGCATTCCCTGAAGACCTGGAGGGCCCTGAGCCCCAGGGGGGCCTGCTGGGCCAGATGCACCCTGGGATGGAGGTAAGAAGGAGTCTGTAGTGGACAGCACCTCCCCTTGGACCCCTGTTTGCGGAGCCTGGGTAACCAGGGCCCCAAACCCCTCTTCCTTCCCTTCCTCCCGTGTATACCTCCTTTCCAGCTCCATCTTCCGCCCCCCACTTCTATTCTTCCTTCCTCCTGAGCCCGCTCCCCTTCTCCCTGCTCAGTGGGACTCCTAGGCTGCCGAGAAGACCCCTACAGGACACAGCCTCACTTACTTTGGGACCATCAGTGCCAGGAGTGCCGGGGAGGCCACGGGCACCTTGGAGGCCTTGGGAACCGGGAGAGCCACGTTCACCTGGGAAACCTCGTTCACCCTGCGGCAGAGACACCAAGAAGTGATCAACCCAGAGCAATGGGGGAGAAGGCCCAGGGAGAAGCAGGGAGGTGGGGAAAGGAGCAGGAGCCTAGAACCCAGGGCAGGCCCAAGGAGGCCGCCTGCAGCGGCCAACAGGACACTCACCCTGGGACCCACGAGGCCAGGGGCTCCAGCTTCACCGGGAACACCCTGGAGAATAAAGAAAGATGCATGAGAGTGAAGTCTTCATGTCACAGACCCCTGAACAGTCCTCCACGGTGGGGCTGAACATCACTCCTCCCGTGGGGGACTGTGTCATCTGTAGAGGCTGGGATGTGGGTCCAGGACATTCCCAGGCCTCACAGGGCTCCTCATGCCCTCTTGCCCTTGCCTCCCAGCATCAGAAACGACCTTCCCATCTAAACAGGTTGCAGGTCCAAAGAGCCCCATACTCACCTGGTCACCTGGTTTTCCACCTTCACCTGGCGGACCAGGAGGGCCAGGAAGTCCCTAGAAGCCAAAGTGACAAGCGTTATCAAAGGAGTGAGTTTGCTGCCCTGGCCCCCAGGGAGGCACAGTATATGGTAGACCCAAAGGAAGGAGGCAACAGCAATGAGAGCCAGGGGTGCAGGGAAGGTTCAATGCTTGGCACCCTGCAAGAGGCGTGGGCCCTCCAGCGATGGTGCCTGCTGCTGTCCCAGGAAGCCCTTGGTATGGCAAAGAACTAGACAGAGAGCCTGGTCCAGCCACCTACCTGGAACCCAGATGGCCCAGGAGCACCCTGCTCGCCTCGTTCACCAGCAGGTCCCTGCAGAGGAAAAGAAAAGGTGAGCTGAGCCAGTGTTCCAGAGACCCTGAGAGCCACAGCTAGCAGGGCCCAGGGGAGGTCAGCAGGGTGGGCAGGACAGGCGTCTTCCTGCGCTGCTCAGACAGTACGTGCGTGCCTCCCTGCACTCCCATTAGCCACCCACACTCCTCTCCACCAACACGGGTCCACACAGCCTCCTGGGACACCTTGCCTCAGCTCAGAGTGAGTCTGGTGTACCAGCTTAGCCCACATCCACATCCGTCAGCTCCATTATTGGATGGATCTGTGGTCTCCCACCCCCACCCCTCCCAGCCCCTGCCCCCAGGGTCACCCGGGGAGGCTAGGAAGGTACTTACAGCAGGGCCAGGGGGTCCTGCAGCACCTGTCTCACCATCTTTGCCAGGAAGACCCTAGAGGGAAGAGAAAAAGACAATGTAGTGACACGCTTTTTTTCCCTCTTGAAGTCCCCCTAGGACTGGGCAAAGGTACTTCTGGCCCACAGTTTCCAGACCTCCACGATACCCCAGCTGAACCCCATTTCCACACCTTTCCCTCCCTTCCTTCCCAAGCCCCATCTTTTCTTAGCTGTTTTCAGCATGGAAGCCTTCCCCAGCTCCCTGGCCTGCTGACCAATGGCAACCAGAAGTTTCCTTGTGTAGACACCCAAAGGGCCCAGCCAACATGGGGCTCAGCCGCAGGGATCAACACTCAATACCAAGGGGTCCCAGGACCATGCCATGGGGATGCCATTCCCCTGTACTCCCTGCAAATGCCCAGCCAACAGCAAACCATGGGCAATGGGGAAGGATACTTACTCTCAGACCAGGAGCACCAGGCAGCCCCTTCTCACCAGCTTTGCCAGGCTCGCCCTAGAGGAAAGAGAGGGCAGGGCCATGGGGCAGATGGTTTGGTAGGGAGTTAGGGGCAGAGCGGGCTGCAGGGACTGAGGCTTGGGGCCACATCCTGATGGACAGCCGAGATAAAGCAAATTACCAGCCCTTCTCTTCTGTTCAGGGGCCATAATGGCAGCCAGCCTGCTGGGCACTGCCACATGGAACAATGTATGGCTGCAATGCCCCGACGCTCTCTGGGGCTGTGGATTTTCCCCAGATCACATGCAGACCCCCACTGCCACCCATGGCACAGGAGCCCCACTCATCACTGTCCCTGGCTAAACTCTACTCAGGACCCAGCCCTTTCCCCAAGAGGGCAGGGAGGTAGGTAGCACCACATGGAAGGAAATGGAAGAGCAAATTATTACTTACATTGGCACCTTTGGGGCCAGGGAAACCCATGACACCAGGCTGCCCGCGAGCCCCCTGAGGACCTGGAGGTCCAGGACGACCATCTTCACCAGGGGCTCCCTGAAAGAGAGAACACCATTCTCATAACATAGACACTCTGACTACATCCATCCATCTAACATCCACTAAGGGCCTACATGGTAGACCTAGAACTAGGCACCAGTCACACATGCTCAGTATCTAGGATTGACCACACCACACTCATGGGCCCATCTACAGCAAGACACCGCTGAGCTTAGAAAGCTGCCCAAGAAAGTGCACACACAATGTCATCATTCCTCCAAGGATAAGCCCCAAATGCATAATGGAGTGGCATTTTCAGAGCTCACGGCTACTGCACGGGCTACATCTGGCCCCAGTGCCTACCATCTACCCCCACTGCAATTCTCAAAATTCACAGTACTCCAGGCCTCCCCAACCCAAACTCCATCTCTCTTTTCTCTTGCCTCCCCAGGGAGATCCCTCCACCCTCCAGCAGCCCTCAGAGGATAGACTTACAGAAGGGCCAACTTTGCCTTGAGGACCAGCATCACCAGGGCGGCCAGTGAGACCCTTTGTTCAGGAGAGAGAAGAGGGTGGGGTCAGGAGCCGGCCCCAGGACCTCCCAATCCTGGCAGTGCAGGGCTGGAGGGAGCCAGCCAGGAAGGGCCTGAGGGTCTGCCCACAGTCTGAAGCCAAGGGCAACAGCGGCTCTGCTACTTACCCGGGCTCCAGGAAGTCCAGGTTCTCCAGGACGGCCAGGGTCACCATTGGCTCCCTTGGGACCAGCAAGACCACTGGGCCCTCGCTCTCCAGGAGCTCCCTACACAAGGGTACACAGGGAGTCAGTGGGATACCATGTGACCAGCGATGCAGAGAGGGACCCCAGCCCCTCTTCCCCCACTCACCTTGGGACCTGCCAGACCATCTTGACCTGGGAAACCGCGGTTGCCAGGAGCACCCTAAGGAGCCACAGGGAGGAGAAGCGGTGAATGAGAATGGCCCCTAACCCAGCCAGGCTCCAGCGGGTCCATCCCACTAACCCACCAATCCCAATTTCTGGGGAGCAGTAACTGTGGTCTGCAGGATTCTCAGAGGTTAACTTCTGGAGCCTGTCCCCACTTCCTGGGAAGGACTTCAGACTGTTTCATGTCAGCCTGGTGGTAGGGGGCACAACTCAGGGTCAGACTCCCTCTCCCCATGGTGTGGATGGAGAAAGAGGAGGATGACATGCGGAAAAGTCATGGGCTCCGACCAGAACACGGACCACAAGGACTCCACTTCCCTCTCGAGATCACAGCCCCCGTGGGATAGAGCCTCCTCATTCACTTACTCTTTCTCCAGGGGGACCGATGGGCCCAACACCACCAGGCTCTCCACGGGCACCTCTCTTGCCTTCTTCACCAGCGGGTCCAGGGGCTCCCTGGGGGCCAGCGGGGCCCTGAGGACCACCAAAAAAGAGAAACAGAGTGAGCCTTCACCTGGGCCTGGAGCAAGCCTCGACTCAGAGTATGGAGGAAGTAGCCTTGGCAACTGTTTCAGGGCAGGGGGGGCTTGAGGATGAGAGGCCATAAAGGACCAGCCGTGGCAGAGCAGAGGGAAATGAGAGGGCGTAAAGATCCAACTGTTCACACTGGCCAAGCCAAGGATGGGAGCTGAAGCTGTATCTGGGCCTTCTCAGCCCTGTTAAGTCTCCTCCAGGCATAATCTGAAAGGACCCAGACTGGGGGATAGAGCCCCGGAGGAGGTAGGCGGTGGGCCAGTGGGGCAGTGGGGAGGAGGTGAGGAGGCCTGTGACCCATAGAACAGCAGTAGAAAAGACAAGGGCTTGGGGGCAGATACTCACAGGTTCTCCCTTGGGGCCTTGTTCACCTTTGAAGCCAGCAATACCAGGTTCACCCTTGAAAAGAGAGGCAGGTCCTAACACCAGATTCTCTCCAGGGAGCCTGCCCCACCCCAGAACCCCTGTTCACGATGCCCTCGGATGGAGGCCGCTGTGAGGCCAGGGCAGGAGAGCGTGGGAAAGAGGGGTGATGGGGTTTGACTCCAGAGATGTCAATGGGACTTGGGGGTCACTTTGGGCTCTTACCGTCTGACCTTTCGGGCCCAGAGGACCAGTTGCACCTTGAGGGCCAGGAGGTCCCCGTGGCCCAGGGAAGCCAGGAGCACCAGCAATGCCAGGAGCACCCTGTCAGCATGAGCAGAAGGGAAGGGTGTCAGGAGAGGGGAGAGGCAGGACCAGGCTCGCTTGGGGGAGCAAAGTCCAGGGGCAACACTCACAGCAGATCCTTTGGCTCCAGGAATTCCATCTGTTCCAGGGTTACCCTGAGAAAGGAGACATTGTCAAATAAGCAGCAAAGAATGAACCCCAACCACCTCCAGCCCTCCAGGGTCCAGATCCAGGGACCTGGCATAGGTGCTGTCCATTTCAGGGACATTCCCACCATGTGTTTCAAGGGGAAGATGGGATAGAAGGGGATACATCTAGAGATGGGGACAGGCATTGGGCCAGAATGAAGGTTTGGTGATTGGAGCCCACGGCCGTCAGAGCAAAGTACAGAGTCAAGAATTCCAAGGCCACAGACCCCAGACCCCCCAGGCCAAAGAGAAGCTGCACTTACAGAGGCACCAGCAGGCCCAGGGGACCCAGGAGTACCAGGTTCACCACGAGGACCTTGAGCACCTTCAGGACCACGGGCACCAGTGGGGCCGGCTTCACCCTGGGAAGAGATAGGAAGGATGAAATGAAGAAGAGAGGGGACACAGACCTCTAGTGGGCGGGCAACAACAGCTCAGGGCCAGCTGTGAGCACAGCCCTGGATTATGCACATGCACCCAAGCCCGCACCTGAACATGCGCATTCACACACAGGTCACGCCGCCATTTCTGTCCCTGCCTGACTGAGCTAATGACTTGATGACTTCCCACACCTGCCTCCTCTACTGCTCACCTCCTCTCTACACAGTAAGCCTCCACACGCCACGGCACAGCTACTTACTACAGCAACGGACAACCCACGGTTCCATCGACACCATCAGAAAAGCGTGGGCTGGGGACCCTGCCATCTTGGCACCCTGGGATGATGGATGGACACCGCTCTCTCCTACCACCTCCTGTTTTTCTATTTTATTGAGGAACTGAGGTCCCTTCTAAGTCTCTGAACATCCGGGCTCAGAGCACCACCTCACTCCCATCTGGCTGACGGGTGAAGAGTGACACCCCGGCCCTGGCCCCAGTCTGTTCTCAGTAAGCCAGAAATCCAAGACAAAAGCACATGGGGACTCTGCCCCTCCTTGCTCTCAATGCAGCCCAATTCCCCTTAGGGGGGGCCTCTGGCAAGCCCCCTCCCCCCAGAATGGCTTGTGCTTTTACTTTCATTTTTTCCTAAAAATTACAACCCACTCGAGATGGCAGAGTCCCTGGGGAGGGCTGCCGACCTGGAGAGAGGGCAGAGCCTCCTCAGGTTTCTTCTCAGAACATTCCTGCTTCACTTCGGTAATTATTATTTTCCAAAGGTCAGCCCCCCTCACCTTCCGCTGTCCCTCTTCACAATGGGTCTCCTTTACCCGGCTCCCGGGACCTCAGACACTGTCTGGTTGCCATGGAAACCCCCAGGAGGGGAAAAGCAACCTGATGCCAGTGACACATGGAGGCTCCTTATTCATTCCCAGGGACGTTCACGCTGGAATCCCTCCTGGGCTGCGGGGCCTGGCCCTGAACTGGCTGGCCTCCCACTGGCCTCTAGTAATCCTCCAGAGATCTCCATTAACATGGCTTGGAAGAGCCAGGCACCCCAAATGAAGCAGAAACCTGGAGCGCAGCAGAGGCTCCCTGCCTGTGCCCTCTTCCCTGTCCAGTTCCCTCCAGTGCCCGTCAGGGCCCCGAGCTTGCTCAGCTGTTGGGTCTCCCCTAGGTTTGCCTCCCTTTGCTGCCACTCCTGGCCTTCTGCCCCTACCAGGCCTCTGGTGTATCCCCATCTTCTTCTCTGTCCACCTCTCCCCACTCCAAAGTTGTAACTGGATCTCCCACATTTTATCTTCTGTCTTACTTTCCCTCCAGGTGAGGCTACGAGTGTCTGGCTTTTTGCCTTGCCTAGATGGAGGGGGGCAGTGGGTGGGGTGGTGAGGAGCTACTTCTCAGACGGGAGCAGGTGGTTGTTGAGGGAGCAATGAGCAAGGGTTACAGGGAAAGGACAGCTTCTCGGCATCCAGAAATTCCAGACTGGACAACAGGGCATGTACCTTGGCTCCAGGAGCACCAGGGAAGCCAGGACCACCAGCAGGACCGACAGGACCCTGGAGAGAGTAGGCGGATGAGAAGAGAGGTAAATGCCAGTTCTGACCTCCAAAGCGAGCCACCCCCACACCTCACACTCCTTCCCTCCTCTATACTGATTTCACTCCATATCCATTGTGGCTAAAAAGCCTTGGATGAAAATTGTCCCCATTGCCAGCGTCCCCAGAAACCTTTGCCTGGCTTCAGAAGGCAAAGCAAGTTTCTGACTACATCTGTAGTGAGAAGCAAGAATCTCCATTGACCTTCCTCCTCTAAAAAGACTGCTGAAAGGATGGCTGAGGAAAATGAGCCCATGCTTCAAAGCTTGTTATCAACATGCTCAAGTGATATTTAAAAACGACTTCTCTTTCTTCCTCCTTTCCAGTAGACATCTGAGTGCTGCTGTGGTTGCACCCAATAAACCCTGCAGACTTCACCGGGCTGCTTAATAGGACTTAGAGCACAGCAACAACAATGACCTGCTGAGGATAAAATGAACTTACCGGAGGCCCTGCGGGGCCTGGCTGACCATCGTTGCCTCGGGCACCCTGTGAGCAAGAAGGAAGTGACCATGAGAGGTACCCACAGGCCCTGTCCGTCCCTGCTTCTAGCCCACCCTTATAGAAAACGAAGGAGACACTGTGCCTGGGGTGTCCCAGGGCTGAGCACAAGGATGGTGAGGTGTGGGCTGCAGCTTTGGTGTCTGTGTGAGTGGGTGACCAGAGGGTAGTAGTGGGTTTCTTCTAATCTTTTTTTTTTTTTGAGACAAAGCCTGGCTCTGATGCCAGGCTGGAGTGCAGTGGTGCGGTCTCGGCTAACTACAACCTCCACCTCCCAAGTTCAAGCGATTCTTCTGCCTCCTGAGTAACTGGGATTACAGGCATGTGTCACCACACCTGGCTAATTTTTTTATTTTTATTTTTAGGAGAGACTGGGTTTTGCCATGTTGGCCAGGCTGGTCTGGAACTCCTGACCTCAGGTGATCCACCCGCCTCGGGCTCCCAAGGTGCTGGGATTACAGGCGTGAGCCACTGCACCTGGCCCCTAATCTTAAACAAAGCCTAAATCATTTCTTCTTTTCTTCAACTTCAGTTCAGACCCCAAACATCCCTAACTTCACGGCCAAGTGATCATTTAAAGACTGAGAACTGAGTGCAAGGAAATGAAACAGCGAGACAACCATGTGGGCTCAGTGCTTCCTGCCTTGAAGTGCTTTCAAGGCTTGGTAAACCTCTCTGGTTAAGATTTGGTTAAGGCCTCCTCTTGGTTGACTCCAGGTTGCCTCTTCCTCTGGCCCATCCCCAGACAACCTGCTCTTATGGAAAACAAAGATGCTCACAAGATGTCTCCCACTGGCTCCCTGATGGGGCAGGGCACCAGCCACAGTTCAAAGACTACATCTAAGCTCAAGCCCTGAGAGGCTTTGGCTTACAAAGCAAGGCAAGGTTGCCAGCTCCTTCTCTAGGACTGGACTTGGAGGGGGAGGGTTTTTCTGCCAACTTTGTGGTGGCACCCCTCAAATGCTCTCTCAGGGTTCCTTAGGGCCCAGGGAACTCTTTACCCAAACTCTGGGGGCCACAGGCTGGGTGGAGCTGGGCCTAGGGCCTGACTGAGCAGGTCGGGGGGAACCTTTCCCTGCTGAGTCCTGCCTGCCAGTCTCTGCCTCTCCTTAGAAGCTAGAGAAGGATGCTTTAGGGGGAGCTCGTGTTTTAAATACAACTCAACTCTTCTTCCTGGCTGGGGTCCATTTCTCCTAACGGAGACTCTCCAGATTGGCATTTAAGAGGAAAGCAAGAGAAGGCTTAGAAAAAATGTCAGCAGGAACATAAAGCTTCAGGATTGGCCACAGCCCCTCTGGGCTGGCCTGGCTGCTTCGGGAAACTGTTCCTTGGGAAGCTCTGGAGCACCCTCTCCCCAGAGGTCGGCCAGCAGGGAGGCCCAGGCTGGGCCTGAGCGAAAGGGAGCTGCCACGCTGCTCTGAGAGGCCAGAACTAGGCTGGCATCTGTCACCTCTCCCTGCAGCAAGTCTGGAGAGAGGACACAGTCAGGCCCAAGGGAGGGCACATGACCACAGCAGGCAGACGCCAACCCAGCCCAGTCTCTGGGCCAGCCTTGACACCAGACCAGCACTTGGATCTCCGTGAGCCTGCCCCATGTCTGGGGCCTGCACACCCCGGACACTGCTACAGCTCCCTCTGGAAGTCAAGGTTGAGAAGGCTGCTGGGAGACCACAGAGTAGGGGCCTCGCAGAGCAGACTCCAGAGAGGAGTGTGATGGGAGGGGAGAGGGAGGAGGAGCAAAGAAGGGCTCAAAGGCAACGTTGTCAATCTTCTAAGCCAAATCCTATACACGCTGCCAGCCTAACTACCATGGGGACAGGAACCAGCAAAGAGAAGCAAGAAACAGAGCGGCTGTGCCCGGGAAGGAGGGAACAAGGACAGGGGATGGAGCTTGTCTTTAGCCCATGCAGACCAGGGCCACTGCAGCTCTGAGCCTCGCTAAAAGGCCACAAGCCAGCATCCTGCTAATCTGTAGAAACGGCAGTGTTTCTTGGCAGCCTCAGTGCTCTCTAATCCCCTCACACAGAGTGACCCTGGGGCAAGGCGCTTCAGCAGCTCTGGCTGACAAAGGGGGCGGGGGTCGAGGCTGCTGCTTATTTCACTGATCTGCCATTGAGGGAAACTTCTGCCAAACAAGACACATTAGCTGGAAAGCAGCACAACGGAGTGAAGCTGATTTATTTTGGCCAGCCCTGCAAGGACCTGTGAGGAGGGGCCTCAGAGCTTGGGTGGTGGGGGTATGAAATCAGCAGAAAGCATAATCTTTCTTAAACACGGCTTTCATCGCATCACTCGCCTGACCAAGCGCCTACAAGGACTCTCTATTGCTAAGGAATCAGAGCTAAACGCCTCCGTCTGGCACCCTGCACCCTCCCTCAGCTGCCAATCCCCTCACCCTTAATTTCCCACATTAACTAGAGGCCACCAGAGTCTGAGGCTGCAAGGCACCATTTATCTTAAGCTATTTCACTTTTCTGTGTCTCGGTTTTTTGATTTGTAAAATTGGGAGAAGAATAGAACCACCTCTCAGGATGTGGAGGAAGATGAGACCAGGTAAAGCATGTAGGGTATTAAACACAGGAAGTGCCTATGGAATGGTGGCCCCCGGTACTATAGCATAATATCACTCACAGCAGCAGCCAGCATAGAGCTCTGTGAGTTGATGCTCACCTGTTCCACTTTTCTAGGGCATCGGAGCAACCAGGAAGAACAGAGAGCAGCACGGTGGTGCTATAGCCAATTAAGTCTGTCTGTAAACTCCAACTGGATTGCCCAGGGAGTGGGTGGCGTCTGTTGAAGGGATTACCTGATAATCTGGATTGGTTAAGAGAATCCTGCTTTCATCCATCCACCCTCCCATTCCCATCCCTCCTCCTTCAACTGTGCAGACTCAGCCTGGGAATTTTTGATGGGCACACTCGGGGTGAATTCTTAAGGGATAACAATACTCCCTATGCTTCATAGGGTTGTTTCAAGGGTCAAGAGAAACAAACCTGTAAACTCTAAAGTGCTTGGCAAATGGTGGTGTTTGGCTTTGTCAGTTACTCACCGCAGCACCAGCAGGGCCAGTCCGTCCTCTTTCACCAGGCAGGCCACGAGGACCCTGGAACACACACGAGGACAGCCTAAGCATGAGTTGGCTTCACGGTGCTCAGGGTGACCATTTCTACCTGTGGGCCCTTTGCAGATACCAGAGGAGAGGGAGGGTGCACACACCCAGGAAACCAAGGACCTCCTGATGGTGCTGGCTCCTTGACTAGCCAGGATGCCTCAGATCACACCCAACAGTTTTCTCCCCAGGCATAACACACAGATGTTCCTGTTGCTACCTATTGAGAACCTTTGTTACAAGCACACCTACCTTGCTCCTTGCAGTAGATGAGCTTGACAAAATGTTGAGACTCAACAGAATTTTTTAAAATGGGAGCATCTTTAGTGTGTTAGCATGGCTATCTTAAGGAAATGTTGGTGAAATCTTGAACAAATGTATCTAATACATTTTGCTTTTTGCTCACAGTCAGATGAAATCTACATTAAATATGAATTTTGCACAAAGGGAGCTCTTTGCAGCCATCTGATAGTCTGAAGAGTCTCTGATAAGCCTTCCTGGAGGGTGTCCATACTTACCATTGGGCCCGGAGATCCGTTCTCACCCGGGGAACCACTCTCACCCTGGAAAAATGATGCACAAGGTCAGCGTCTGGGACCCCATTCTTGGCCCCCAGAAAACTCCTAGGGAAGACGCCAAAAGCCCTAGTCACCTCAGCCCGCATTGACACAAACTTCAGTCCTGTGAAGGACAATGCCCTGAGCTCTCCAGGTCTGCTGTTGGCCCATCAGGATGTAGGGCTGGTGTTCCCAGCCACGGCTGTTCTGAGGAGCTAGTTCCACTGAGCTCCACAGTGTCTCCCTGGCTAGGAAGAGGGAGTCCTCAATGTCTCCCTCCTCCCCATTCCATTGCACTTTCTGGCCTCTCACCTTCACACCAGGGGCACCCGCCTCTCCCTTAGCACCGTCCAGGCCTGGATAACCCTAGGGAACATGAGAAAATGTTCAATCACACTTCTGGGAAACTCAAGTTGGAAGAAATGCACGAGCCCCAAAGTGCTTTTCTCTCCCCGCAGGCATCTCTTCCTTCCAACCTCCTCACCCGTGATACTTACTCTGTGACCTTTGACACCAGGAAGGCCTGGGGTTCCTGGGAAACCGCGAGCACCCTGCAATCCAAAGTGGAAGTGTTCAGAGCACAGAGTAAAATAACAGGGGGAAGCTGCCCTGGGTTGCAGGAGGGCCTCCAGCTCCCTTGGGCCACCAGGGCATTGTCTCCAATCCCCACACTTGGACAGCTCTTTCAGTAAAACCCAGACCATCCCTCCCCATACCCCCCATTTTATGCAAAGTGGTATAAATAACAACTGCCCAGCCTCCCTCATGGGAGCCTGAGTGGAGATTACAAACATGGTCGTGATAAATATAGGGGCTACTGGTGTTCCATCTCAGAAGTGACCTCATTGAACTGGATGCACTGGGTTTAAGGCCACGGGGAGGGAGACGCTGGGAAAGATGCCTGAGGCTGGGAAAGGTGGCATTTACCTGAGGACCAGGCGGACCTCTTTCACCAGCTTTTCCAGGTTTTCCAGCTTCGCCCTGAAGGGAGAGAGAGATACCCCAGCTTCCTCAGAGACGCAGTAGCATAGTGGGGGCACCCCAGAGGGCTTCCCTCCTTCCAGCCGTCCATGCCTTTGCCCACTGGCTCACTCATCTCCCTCAACTCCTTCAGACTCCACATGCCTGGATGCCTTTCATGGTTCACGATTTATTCTTTTGGACACATGCATAGCCCATGGGCAAGCTCCTCTGTCCTCACCAGCCTCTGACTTCCCCTGAGAGGCTTTTTCTCTCCTCTCCTGGGCTCTGCTGACTGGACGTGCTCTCCCTAACCTTGAGAGACTTTTACTGTCTAATGCTATTCATAAAAATAGCCCAAGAGTGCCAATTCTTGTCTCTTCATTTCGTTTGCATCCTTTGTAGACATCCTGACTCAGGCTGCGCTTTTTCTAACTCATTTACAATTAAGATAATGCTGGGTTGTTGAACGCTTCTTTCTTTGTTTTTTCTTCTCTACATCTTTCTGCCTTGTGTTTTTTCTCTCTCTTCTCTCATTTCTCAATTTCCCTTCCTGGGGCTAATGATGTTTTAATTATTTCTCTTCCCCTTGGATCCAAAGCAGTCCCCAGGGAACTTGCCAGCACAGTCACAGTGGCCATATAGATAGGAGATGGCATCAGGGTTTGGGACAGCCGAGTCTTGCTCCTCAAGACATCTCCACCCTGGGTGCCTCCCTGTCACTCCCCCAGCACACACCTTCTCCAAGCCCTTTCAAAGGAGGCAGCTCCTCATTTGTCTACTCATGTATACTCACATCATCACCAGGCTTTCCAGGGGGACCAGGAGGACCACGGGGACCCATGGGACCCTACAAACAAAGGAAGAGAGTTTAAGAGATGGTTAGAGAGGGAAGACACCTGAGCAATGGACAAAACTTGGACATTGTAGTTTTGGAAGCCAGTTCTTCTATGAAGAAGAAAGATGGGAAGGTCAGAACAGAGGTGCAGAGACCACAGTGGGATGCAGCAGCAGCACAGGCTGGGGTGACCCGGAAAGGGGGCTGGTAGGACAGAGTCCCTGGTGGCCCTTGCCACACTGGGCTGTCTGTCAGAGTTCCTCCACAGCTAGGAAGTGACATCTGAGTTTCCTTGGGGCCACCAACTGTGGGAAAGAGCTGGGCAGAGCCTGGGAGGGACAGCAGCTGTGGTCCCAGTGGTCTATCATTACAGGCTCCCCCGGAGAGAGGACAGGGCCGTGTCGGTACTCACAGAGACACCAGGTTCACCAGGTTCACCAGGATTGCCTTGAAATCCTTGAGGCCCCTAAAAAGTAAAATGAGGACACCAGGTGAACCCCTATAAACAACTAAAACATCATAGTGCTTGGGAATCATCTGTGACACCGTGGAGGCGAAAAGACTTGTAGGTACTTACAGGAGCACCTGCAGGGCCTGGAGGTCCTCGAGGTCCCATGGGGCCCTGCACCAGAACAGAAAATGAGGGGTTTACTGCACATGCTTCACCAGTGGCCTCCAGTGTGCCATCTTCTCCTAGCCAACAGCCCAGACAAAGGACAAGAAGTTACTCTGTGGGCAAGGGGCCTAGAGTGGCTGCTCCCTCTCATTTCCCACTCCCCACGCAACACTCTATTTTTATTTATAGGCACCATTTGGACAGAAAAGCTGGCCTTGCTTTCTCCTGGACAGTAGCCATGTTTACTAAAGGCTGAGTTTCATTTAGCATGTGCCAAGTCAGAGCTGCGGGGCTGAGATTTCCTGCTGGAAGTCTGTGGATGCTGGAGAACAGTAGCTGCTGTCTGCATTCTTCAGTTCTCATTCCAAGAGCAATAGCAACTGGCCTTCTAACAGATCAGCCTATATGCATCTCTCCATCTTCATTCTTCTTAGTCACTCCAGCGCATCATTAAAAGTGGCATCCATTGCCATTAAAAACCAAATACTTTGGGCTAGCTGAATGGGAGGTTACATAACTATGGAGGAGAGCTGCTCTAAGCAATTATCTGTGAAGCAGAGGTTGTCAGACTCTCTGGCTCTGCTAAGGGCCACCTCCTGCCATTTTCGCTGCAAAGAACTAGTGTCTTTTCTTACCATTGGTCCTTGCATTACTCCCATCTGGGCGCCACCAGCCTTTTCATCAAATCCTCCAGCCATCTGGGCAGCAAAGTTCTGCAAAGAAACCCAACATTAGGAGGTTGAAAGGCACTAGGTCTTCCCTACTTGGCTAGGTAAGCTCTATCTGGATACAAAGAACTCTACTGAGATAAACTCTGACTGTTGGAGACTAACCTATCATTGATCAGAATTACCACTGATGCCTGGAAAGTACTTTGGGGAATGGATGATAAGGTGGCAAAATCTGGAAGGGAAAGTGTTATTTGGAGAAGTATCAGTTCCTCGCATGTCATTTTATAAAATTATTTTTATGTTCTAAAATACGGCAGATATTATTTAACATATATGGAGAAACATAACCAAACCTTCTAAGGGTGTTCTTTATTCTTTAAGACTTTAATGCCCAGCAAAAGACTAAAATCAACAGTCTTGGAATATTTCAGCGAGAGATGTAGTAGGCATCTGTGAGCCCGTTTAAGTTTAAGAATTTACAATACAGCAAACGTCAAAATAGCAAACCTGCAAAAACTAGGCAATCATGTAATTTGCTGATTGGTTTGATTCCAAAATTGACTTTAGCCACACACCTTCACTCAGTGGAGTTCTTTCATGAGAGTGAATAGTTGCTTGGAATGTACTTGGCAAGGACCAAGAATAAATGTCTTCCAAGGACAGTGGTCACTCTTCTTCCAGGGAAATACAAGTGCCCAGTCATCCTTTCTCCTAACCCTTACACCCACCCCCAAGCATCAACCACACGGTACAGATGCCTGGAAGCCAGGTAACTGAAGACTTTCTTTATAGAATCCCAGTTAGTGAAAAAAAGCCAGCCCTTAGCACCACAGTCTCATGCCTAATATGTGACTCTACTAAATTATAGGCCTGAGGGCAAAGCCCATGGACAGGCTATGTACACACTGCTGGCAGCCCTGGGAGCCAGCCAGGTAAGTGCAAGTAGCAATTTAAAAGCCACATTTCTGGAGGGACAGCCTGAAGGAACGGGAAGTAAGGATACTTACTCCACCAAGACCAGGGGGACCAGGGGGGCCAGGAGGACCAGGGGGGCCAGGATTTCCAGGGGTCCCAGGTTCTCCATCTCTGCCACGAGGTCCAGGGGCACCCTTGGCATAAAGAGAAAAAGGCATCAATGGGAAGCCGTGTTTCTCCAAGCGCCATCTGTCCCTGGGCTGCTGTGTAAGAGGTGACCAGGCTCTTAAACACATGGTAGGGCCTTGGGGGTCCTGGGAAGTCCACCAGAGTCAAGCAGCATTACTTTTTACTCACTTTTTCACCTTTGTCACCACGATCGCCTCTGGGTCCTTGTTCCCCTGCAGGTCCCTGAAGGTGAAGAACATGGTGAGGCGACAGCAAGGCCAGGAACCTGCAGGTCAGTAACTCACGTGCAGTGAGGAAGGGACGGAGAAAGGGATTTCCCCCTTTCTTACCTGAGGCCCAGGAGGTCCTTTGGGTCCTACAATCTGTGAGAGACAACCCCACAGGATGGTTAGTTAGAGGAGAGCACAAGGAAATGACCCATTTCGAGCAGCAACTGGGACACCAGGTAAGAATAATTTGAACTTACATCCTTGATGTCTCCAGGTTCTCCTTTCTGTCCCTGAAACATGAAACATTCACAGGATTAAGCTGAGTAAGCCCACTAAGCCCCTAGTCTAAAACCCTGCCAGCAGCCCCTGTGTTGAGGTGCCCTCTGAAACAGATACCTTCTGATGTCTAAAAAATCACAGACTGGATTAGCATAGCATTGCTTTTGAAGCAGGAAATATAAAGGCAAAAAAATATGAAAAAAGAAAAAGAAGAAACCCTTACCTTTGGTCCTGGTTGCCCTGCAAGGGGGGAAAAAAAAATAATAGAGAAGAAAAAGGTAAGAATCTTGAGATGGAAAAATACCAATTCTTGTCATTCAAACACTCATTAGATCACACAAGTAAAAGGACACAACCAAGGAAGGTGGCAGCTTCCTGTGACTCCACTGAACCCCTCTGTTGGGGTGTTAGGGCCACTGTGGCCCTGGGGTTGCTGAGGTCCCATGAGGAATGGAGGTGACCCAGACTTTGTTATTCAAAAAGCAGACAGCATGCAAAAGAAAGGAGCAAGGGCAGCACAAAAAGGCAATGAAGAACTCAAGATCTAATCAGCCACGAGAAGGAAAGCACAGATTCAGTCTCTCTTCCCCCCACAGGGTAACCCCAAGCCCTCCCAGAGGAAGAGTTAGGCACTTAGAAAGGTCTTACATTAGAGCTGCGTCTCCTTGAAGCAAGCACAAATAAAAACACAAAAACAGCAAGGCATATGAGTTATGAAGAGTATCGGAGCATCAGATCCTGTGCCATCCCCAGTCAATAACCCCTCCCTTACAGTAGCAGCAAAATAGTAAAGGCAAGTAACACTTCGCTCACATGGGCCCCTCAGAAAGGATCTGGGAATCTATACATTAAGGAGCCAGTGTTGCTGAAGTGTTAAGGAAAGGCAACTTCTCACTTCCCTTGCCACAGCCTTCTCTACTTCAGCAGGAAGGGGACAGCAAGAACTACCCAAAAAATCTAGACAAGTGTCCCCACTCACTCTGCAGGGAGATAGGATAGGACATCTGTATGAATGCTGGGAAGGGGTGTCACCTGCACATATATCATCCACCAGCACTGGATCTAACTGGGAGTTTATAACCACCCACCACAGTGCAGACATATGGGGCTCTGTCTCCACCCGTCCCCACTAGAACTCCCAAAGCCTAGCCCTTCCCTCTGCTATTATTTTGCTTCTGAATTAGTGGTCAACTCCAAGAGAGGTAATAGCAGGTAGGAAACTACCACCAATGTTCCATAACTCAATGAGGGAGCCTGCCCCTACTGTCTCCCCACTAGCTGGCAGAGCTTTCTTCACACTGAAGACCACATACATGGAAGTCTTCTAAGGAGAAGAGAAGATGTCAGTGGCAGAGGAGGAATTAATTCATGGATTGGCCAGACAGAGCATTTGATCTCCATAGTAGCTCTAGTAATTTGCAGAGATGATTTCAGAGAGGATTTTTTTTTTTTTTTTTTTTTTGTAGAATCACATCTGTCCTTCATGTGTCTTAGAAGCAAATGTTTTTGGAGATGTTGGGCAAAGAAGGACCCCTCTAGCGTCTCAAGCTCCCTTACTCAGTTTCAACCTGCAAGTGAGAAGTGGCCTTTCATTTCTACCCCAGCTGCCAGGTCCCATGGATAACTAGCCCCTCTGCTTTGCAGAGACGACCAGCATCTATGGGAGCATGTTTGCGGTGCTTGCAAGTAATTTATTTATGTTGAACAGGAAATAAATAAATTACAACCACTGGCAGTGGCGAGGTCAGTTGGGCAGATGGGGCAGCACTCTCCGAAGGGGATCTCGGGGCTGAGGCAGTCTTTCACGTCTTCACAGATTATGTCGTCGCAGAGGACAGTCCCAGTGTCACAGACACAGATCCGGCAGGGCTCCGGCTTCCACACATCCTTATCATTATACCTCTGCCCATCCTGCACACAGCTGCCAGCCTCCTCTGCACCAAGGGTGGGAAGGGAGAAGCAGAGAGCCAAGGGAAGGAGGGGGTGGGGAGCCAGAGAGAAAAAGAGAGAGGTTGCAGTCAACTTGACAGAATTCAAATGCTGAAGGATGTAGGCTGGGGCCACCTGGACATATAGAACTTAAAAATTATTTTCCTAAAACATCACTGATTTTTCCATGTATTCAACAAATATTTATTATGCACCTTGCACCATGCTCTGTATTCACCAGTGAAAATCTTGACCCAGCAATGAAGGTGGGGGGTTACTATACTATTCTCTTTACCCACCTAATATGGGGGAGACCAGGTGATGGGGTGGGTGGGGGGAGTTGAAGGGTGAGCAGAAGGGAGGAGATGAGATATTCTGAATAGGAACTCTGGGACTATAAAAAGAAAGGAGACAGAAAAATGGTGAGACCTGCCCTCCCCCAGCCCAGGATCAGAGAAGTCTTCTTTCTTCTGCCTTCCTCTGGGAATTATGGGATTTGCTAAATACAACTGACAGCTAACATTCAGAGGGGATGTAGAAAATTCTACCTACAAAAATTGGAATCTATAAGCAGCCAGGCTCCAAAAATAGATATATAAGAGAGGGGGGTGAAAAGATGAGCTATTAGACTTAAGATCTTGTCTCATTCTTTGAACCATATTAGAATTAGGACCAATTTGGGGAGCGGGTAGACCCATTCAAACGATACACTTGGGGCTTGGACAGGCTATAAACTACTTAGGTGGCAAGGGGGCCAAAGCGCCCCCAGTGCTGACCTCCACCTGTAGCCCTGCTTGGAGATGCCCTGCCTCCATCTGAAAACAGCACCCCGATTTGGGGAGCAGGGGTCCTTGAATACCTGGTTAGGGCTAAGATTGGCCAGGCCAGGCCTGGCCTCCTCCAAGAATGCAGAGGAAGAATAGCAGGGACTAGTCCCCTCCACCAGCGCCCTGCCGTCTGGAATTCATGCTGCAAATGAAACCTGTGCTGACAAGAGCGCTCCTTAGCAGCCAAGGACTGTAGAGCCCGCACCACGTGCTAGGGAGCGCCCAGCGCTGTTTTTCTCATCAAAATCCCCAAGGCAATGGCAGCAGCAGGAGATGAATAATAGGAAAGAGCCACAAATCCAGAGGGTGGAGAGAGAAACGAGCCTGCCCACTGCTCTTTAAGGAGAGTGAAAATCTAAAGATAAATGTTCCTTTTTACTTTCCCACTAGAAGAAATCCGCTCAGCCTTTGGGCAAGATAATCACAGGAGGGTGAGAGATCCCAGGGAAAATACAGAAGTTGCTGGGACACACCCACCGTTAAAATAGCTGGAGCAGTAGAATGCAGGCGGTGAGGAAGGTGTGGGAGAGGAGGCGTCGGTTAATGCGCTCCAGCCCAGACTAAGGAAGAGCCCACCCACACCCATGAGGACCCAGCGAGGAGAGGGGGAAATGCTTGGAGAGGGGCCACTCCCAGTGCGGATCAGATTTCCCGGGGAAGGGCGGCCCGGGATGCGCGGGCGCAGGGGCGGGGCCAGGCTGCGCTGGGTGTAAGAGCCGCTGGGTGACTCTGTGGCTGCGGCTCTGGACACGGCTCGCTCACAGACATTGGCAGAGTGAAAAGTGGGATTAAATGACTGCCCCAGAAAGGAGCCAGCGCCGTAACCGGATCCCCTAGGTGTGGACGGAGGAGCCCAGCACCACCATAATTGCTGCTCCAAAACGGCTGCCGATAGCATCCCGGCGCGCCTGATCCGGTTCCCCTCATTACCGCAAGGCCGTATAAGTGATTCTTTGTGGCAAGCCAATTAAAAAGCTACCTCTTTCGGGGAACTGTTTTGCTTCACCGCCGCTCTGCGCAGGGCTGGAGCCGGGAGGTGGCGGCGGGCGGGCACAGGGGGGCATTGTGGGAGAGGGGGTCGGGCAGTACGAGAGAACCCACCGGACCTCGTCTCTCATGAATGGGGCTTTTCTCGAGCGCACACAGAGCCCGATTCACAGGTCTCCGCGAGGAACCAGTTTAAATAAATACGGGCAGCGTTTCAGCCCCATCTGGAAGCCATCGCTGCCAATCTCCCAACGCAAACAAGCCTCACAAAGGAGGATTGAGATCTCTCCCCTGAGCCAGGGGCACTGTCGGAGGCGAGGGCTCTGAAATGCAGATGAGGGTCAAAGACGCCGCCGCCAATAAGTTTCTCAAACTCGTGGAAAGATGGGGAGGAGGGGTGTGGCCGAGCTCTAGGTTTCTGACATTCCTGACGTCCATGCAGACTGCGCATTTCCCCACGTCACACCTAGGGGTCCGCTGACCCCAGGCGGAGGGGTTACAAAGGTGGGATGCTCCAGGGCGCAAAATCAGCCTCTCGGATGCAAAATCACACTCCCTCTGGGAGGAGGAGGAGCGACTGGAAGGTGTGGGCCGGAGAAGCTGTGGAATCCCTACCTCCCAGGAAAGATGCGGCGGTGAGAGAGCTCTACCGCTTAAGCAAGCGACCCTAATACCGGATGGAGAATTTAAGAATTATTTTAAAGTCACCCAGCTAATTCCATTGCGAACTAAGGCAGGGGTCAGTCAAGAAGACATCTTTGTGGGCGTGTGCTTGCAAATTTAGTACAAAAATATAGTCAGTCTGAGTCCAGGCCGCGTATAGTCACGCTGTATTCCTCAAATGCCCGGGAGCGCCCCTCCAGCTCAGCGCACTACCGAGTGACCCGGCCAGTCTCCTGCTCCCGGCTCCTCGCAGCTGCGCCGCAGGCACCAGCCCTGCCCCCGCCGCGCTAATGAACGGAAAGCCCGCCTGAGCCCGCCGCCTTCCACGCTATCCCTGGAGACAGCCTGGTGGCAGGAGAGGGCCCACAGAGCCTCGAAGGCAAAGAACTTTGATTCCCCCTGCCGAAGAGTTTCCCTCTGCGATTGATTTACAATCTGTAACATACAAAGACAGGGCTGGAATCCCAGCCGTCGGAAACGTGCCCAAACACGTGGAAAAAAAAAAAATCCTCTCTACCTAATACACTTTCCAGGCTTCGTTTGTCCTGAATATAATCCCAGACAGTGGACCTTACCAAAGGAGGGGTAGAAAGAAAGGTGCAGTTCGAACAGCCTTTGGACCCGACTACAACAGCCATCTCTAACTCTACCGGTTGAAATAGTTGTAGCAATCGTAGCAATCGACCAGCTTGCCCCGCTTCCCTGACACACACACACACACACACACACACACACACACACACACACACACACAGACACACACCACGCAGCCTGACTAGGTGAGTTCCAGAATTTAGAAAAGTAACTCATTGTAGTACCTCCGGGCGGCGGGGAATGGGGTAAGACCGCGGGGAAGGGGGCGCTATTTTCGGGGGCATTTGAAAAGCACGGTCTGGTTGGAATGTTATCGTCTTTCAGACGATCTCTCCTACTGGAAGTTTCTGTACCCTTTATCAGAAGACAGGCGCAGGCGGACGGAGGGAAGTCGAGATGAGCGCGAGGGCTGCACCTTGCTCCAGGGCCAGCTGGGTGGGGAGAGTACCCTAAAGAGGCGCTGAGGTCTCAGAGCCTCTCCGAAGCCATTCTTTGTGGCCTGGGATCTCAGCCCACCAGTGTCAGAGTGTTAGTCCCCTTTGTCTAACTCTCCTTTGAGCCCACCAGCCACCAAGCCTTGAACAGGCTGTGAAGTCAACCCTTTGGCGTTTGCTTGCTCCCTCGCTCGCGTTCTCTCTTTTCTACTTCTCCTAAGTTCGATGAGTTAAGATCTGTTTTTGCAGAACTCGAAGTGCTTCGAAGAGACGAGCTGCGTGCATGTGCGCCTAATTATCAAAGCTGGTGGAAAAGAGCGCATTTATATCTGTGCGCAAACTTCTCCCAGCCAACACTTTGCAAGTTCAGTATTCTAGCGCAACGTAAGGACCTGCAAATACTTGCAACCGCGATGGGCACCGAGGACCCTGGGACAGAGTCCTTGACTCCCAGAACTCTGCTCGGTGAACTCCTGCGTGTCCTGTGCCTAAGTCAGCGAGCTACGACCCCGGGAGCTGTTTTAGTCCGGAGCCGCGGGCTCCAGAGCTGGAGCGGGCCAGGGAGAAGGATGCTGAGGGACGCATAGAAGGCAGGCAGGCAGGGGCAGGGGACGACTTACGGACATCCTGGCCCTGACACCGAAGGACAGCGGCGACGAGCAGCGTCAGCAGCACCAGCGTCTGGGAAGCCCCGAGGCGAATCATGGCTCACCGCGGGGCCTGGCTGAGCCGGGCCCGGGCGGAGCGCAGCGAGGCGGCAGGAGCACAGCGCGGGTCCGGGTCTCTACCGCGCCCTCATGCAGGAGGCCCTTGGAGCAGGAGGAAGCGGGAGACCCGGCAGCCCAGCAGCGCTCTGCGTCTTCTCCCCGCCGCGGCGCCCGTTATATGCGCCCGGCCCCTTTCGAGGCTGGAGAACTCGCCCAAACCGCGGGCCGCCCCCTGCCCCCCGCTGGGCTGTAACCTGAGCCCCCCGCCCCCGGAGCCTGCCTGGTCCCTGCCAGTGCCCGCACCTGCCCAAGCCGGACCCCCCTCTCTGCGAGTCCCGCTTCCCGCCCCCCACCCCTAGGGCGCCGAGTGGCCTGATCGGGCGGGGCGCAGAGATGGCCCCTGCCCCCCAAACCCGGGACTGCCGCTCTGCCCCCCTCTGACCACAGGCGGGAAGGGGGGCCTCCGGCCCCTCCCCTCGGAGTTCTGCCGGAGTTGGAGGGGAGGGGGGTGTTTGCAGAGGCACAGGCCGAGAGCCCTAGACCAAGGACGGAAAAGACACGGGAGGGAGGAGGGAAAGCGGTAGAAAGGAGCAGCGGAGGGAGAAGGAGCAGCGGAGGAAGAAGGGGCACCGCGTCGGGCGTTTGGGAATGGGGACAGGGAGGAGCCCATAGAGTTATTCACAGTCCTAAATCTTGGAGACAAGCTAGCTGAGCCAGGTCTGAAGGGCTGCCCCGACCTGTCTGTTAGCCCTTTCCTGCAGTACCTGGTCCCCAGACTCCCACCTGGACGTTCACAGCGCCTGCCCTCCACCCCTCCCCCATCCAGCTCTGCGATGAAAGCCTCCTCTGGAGTCCAGGCCGAAGTTGGCCTGAGCCGACAGCCAGGAAAGGAGCTGGTGTGTTACTGCACAGGAGGAGACCTGTGTGAAGGTGTGGGGGGCAGGGGCAGGCCCTGGGAAGGGGACTGAAGGAGCCACAGAGGACGGAGGGAGCGGAGACTAAACGGTGCAAGCTGCCTGCTGTCGGGGGACTGTCTAGCTCCAGGCTCAGACGTGGTGTCTGCTCTTCCTGGCTGGGGTCCGGGAGTCCCCCGGGGAGTGGGCACTGCCGGCCGGGGTAGAGCAGCTTTGGCCAGAGACGGTTGGTCACTGCTGCGGCCCTGGCCAGGGATCGGGGAGGCCGATCCAGCTGGCGAGTTCTGTGAGCCGGGGAGAAGCGCCAGAATTTCCCAGTCGGCCCCCTGGCCCTCCGCTTCCCGCCTCACCTCACCTTCCCCGGTGAGCGCCCTCTCTCACCTTAGCCAAACTGCCTTCTCCCCAGGGCTTAGCTGGTCTCTTCTCTTGGTCTCCGGCGCCTCCTTTCATACCAGGGAGGAAACGTCCCCAAACAGACCTTCCTCTTGAGTGATATGGTCCCCCAAAGAACTTCAGGCAAAATGAAACTCAGGATTTGGGATCTGACTTAACCAGAACTTCTGCCCTCCTGGGTAATTTGGTTTCTCTGGAGCTTTCCCCCTAGAAGCTGAGAGCACTTGAAAGAAGCTACTTCTGGGCCTTAGGTTTCCACCAGGGGTCATGGGACCCCATCCCTAGCCTATCAAGCTTTGACACTTGTCCTGGTAGAGGCTGGAGTTGCAAGTGCACTGGCTGGAAAGGGAAAGAACTCATTGTTGAAGGAAATACTTCCATGCTTTGTCCAGTCTGGATGGAGATGGGGAAGAATTCAACCACTGTTTCCAGCATCTCCCCTACCTTCCACGGGCCTTACTTGTTTGAGTCTCCATGCTCCCATTCAGGGGCTTGCATTAAGCTCTGGGCTCTTCCCCAGGCCCAATCTCTGCTAGAAAAAAAGCTGTTCTCTTGCTAGCAGTGCCTCATGTCCTCTTTGGGGCTCAGAGGATCCTATGCTCTCTACCTGGAAGATAGAATGACCAAATTCCACTCATTTATCAAGACCTCCTAGGTTAAAGCCCCTCTAAGAAGCCTTCTCTGATATCTCCAGAACACAACGTCTCCCTGCCTTTCTGAATCCCCCTGGCATTTATAGCCTAAGCTACATATGTTTTTGTGTAGTTTTAATTTTTTCCCCTTATATCCATTGGTCTTTATCTCATCAATGAGCCTGGAAGATGCTTGGGAACAAGAACTGTGCGTAGCACAATTCTAACACACAGGAGGAGTTAGGAAAGCCCCTGTGGACTAATAGTTTAGATACAACTCTAAAGGCATTTATACGACTGACTTCAAATACAAGTTGTCATAAAAATTCAACAGAAAGAAAAGAATTTGGGAGAAAACACTAAAGTATATGGAAAAAATCGAAGCCCAGTTCAGAATGATCTGGTTTAGTGAGCAGCAAAGTGGGACAGACTTTCGTTGCAAATTTGTTCTTAATTTCATCCTCTAGCTCTGTGATTCATCTTTGCCAGTAGACTGTATCTACGTGTAAGAGCTTTGGATTCCTTCCAGCAATCATGGTCCATCTATGAATACAAGTTAAGTTCTCCACCCCCTGTAGAAAAATTTCTTTTCGCCAGCGGTGGGAATTGACATAAGAAAAATAAAATTTAAAATTTAAATTGACAAGCCTAAATAAACTATGGAAATTATTTAAATTATAAAGCCAACTGAACACCAACATTAATATTTTACCCATCTGTGACTCCAAACAACTAATTAAAAACCTCTAATTTGTGACTCAAACTGGAATTAGACCTATATGGAGCACACATACGCAAATCACTGATTTGGAAATTACTTGTCCAACAATCTCACTATCCACACCATACCCAAGCAACTGAAAAGAAGGGGAACTAAACCACTAAATAGCCAGAATTGATGTTATATAAAGCTATGCATTTTGTGCATAGTAGAGCCCTTCTTACTCCTTGTCTGTTAATTCATAGTTTAGGTATTATATTAACACATAATGGCATCTGACCTCACCAATTAGATGCAGAAAACTAGAGGTAAGATAGGAGAGCAGCAATTGTTGATGAAGCACAATGAGAACAGCAAAAAGGGAGAATAAGAGAGGAAACAGAAAAGCAATATGAAATTGACACAACAAATACAAAACATGGTAACCGAAGGTCAGTGGGGTAGGGCCACTGCCCCTACAGTCATCAATGCTTCCAGGGAATATCCTCATCTACAGCATCTGCTGTAGTCCCTGTGATTCATAACTGAAATGTCCAATAAAATGCTAATTTAGGTTTAATGTGGTCTCTTTGAGGAGACAGGTAAATATGTATTCCATATTTTAGAAAGGTTGTAAATAAATGTTCATTCACTTAATGTGAAAAATCTTCTATCATAGCAGTGTCAGACCAATAAGGAAATGCTGCAATTTCTAGAGCTGCTGAACTGAAGACAAAGAGCTTCTGATTTCCCCAGTTGGTAGGAAAAGAGCATCGATGGCTGAGTGTCGCACATGATCAGCTTCACTCACTCACACCTTTAAGTACAGTATGGGTAACAGTAGGTAGAACAGTTAGAAATTAAACAGGTACAACAGGGTGCAGTGGCTCACACCTGTAATCCCAGAACTTTGGGATGCCAAAGCCAGAGGATCATTTGAGGTCGGGAGTTTGAGACCAGCATGGCCAATATGGTGAAACCCTATCTCTACAAAAATATGAAAATTAGCTGGGTGTGGTGGTGGGCATCTGTAATCCCAGCTACTCAGGAGGCTGAGGCAGGAGAATCTCTTGGACCCGGGAGGCAGAGGTTGCAGTGAGTTGAGATTGCACCATTGCACTCTAGCCTGGGCAACAGAGCGAGACTTCATCTCAAAGCAAAAAAAAAAGAAAGAAAGAAAAAAAAGAAATTAAACAGTCACAATCAGTGTATCTACCCCAAGTCAGCCCAATTCAGAGAAACAGATGGATTAAATCAGCAATATTGTGTTGTACAGACAAAATAACCATTTCACTATTTTTCTCTCTTTTATGGAAGCATTAAATTTAGACTCAGGTTGACATAGCCTTATTGGGAAAGATATTTGTAGAGAGGCTGTAAAGAAAAGATCTCTTTCTCTTCCTCTGCACAAATCCCATTTAAAAATAGTGATAAAGTGAAGAAGGATTCACATTCCAAAGAGGTAAGCCCACCCCAAATATGGCAGGTGGTGAATGCACAGACTTCACACAGCAGCCGTGGCGGAGGGTGAGCCCAGCTTACTCAATGACACTCAGCTTCTGTTGGTTGGGCTCAGTTCAGACAGCCTTTCAAGATGTGTTTATGTTTTCTTTTGGCATTTTTGGGGCAGAGTAACAGGATCAAGACTGTCCAGGATAGGGTTTTCCAGATTTATGGTGTGCATTCCATTCCATAGGAACATAAATGTGTTACTATGTATTCTCAAATGCAAATAGCACTAAGAATCCCACCCAGTCTCCTCTATCCTGTCACAGTGCCATACAAATTCAGCTTAGGACTCGTACTGAACACCTACTTCTGTATGAGATGGGGATACAGAGAAGATTTAGATACCACCTCTTCATCTGTAGGGGAAAAAGGAAAAAAATGATTGTACAAAATGCTGCAAAAAAGGTATCCCACTCTCCCCAACCCCTTAAAAAAAAGAATGAAACAGAAAGAAAGGAAAGAAAGAATGGCATTCTGGAAGCCATGGAGTAAGCTGTGGGGAAGTTTCCTAGGAGAAGTGTGTCTCCAAGCATGGGTGGGGGTTTGAAATTCAGAGAGGTACAGTGAGAGGGCAGGATGGCTCCCAAATGGAAGCAAAGAAGGGCAGATGCACCAGAAGACATGGCAGTGGCCCCAGGACGGTGTGGAGCCACCTGCAGGGCCCTGGGAATAAGACATGGCAGTAAGGGGTGAAGGCAAGGCCAGACATGGAGGACTCCTTGAATGCCACCGAATCCGGCTCAGATCTGCCTTTCTTCTCATTTTCCCCTCTTCTTCTTACCTCCTACTAGTTAGACCTTTGTGGGAAAAGATAAAAGTGTCTGGGCTTTTTAAAGGCTTACATTTTGAAGAAATGTCTGTATTTTTATACAGAAATGATCTTCCCATTTCACTTTAAAAACAAAGACAACAAACTTCGTGCAAAATCTTGCGTTTTCTTAAGGTGGGTAACTTTTTGCCTTTAAGGAGCATTTGTCTCTCTCATCAGCTCTTGATGGTTCTGAGATAAAGGAAGAACACAAATGCTTAAATGCAGAGATGTTTGAGCACTTCCAGCAGAAGTTCCATACGAAGCAACTGGTTCTACAGTAAACCACAACCATTCCCAAGAGCCAGAGAGCATCTGTTCCAGGTACTTCTCAAGCAATGACACAACATGGGGTTTCCAAGGGATACCCTTTGAGAGGTCAACAACCCACGAAACAAGTGAAACTCTCTCTCCTCATCTCTCTCCCTTCCTTGAACTCCTATTGCATTTGGGTACAACCAGTTCTGTGGAGTTTTGCCTTTAGATAGTCATCAATCCATCTATCCATCCATCTATCCATCTATCCATCCATCCATCCATCCCTTCCTCCCTCAAACATGTGAAGAAATCCCATGTGAGTCTACTCACATGCCTCCTTGATCAGTGGCCATACCTTAACGCACCTAATTTTTCCCCTCAAAGCCTGCTTGGCACAGTGCGGTCACATAGTAAATGTGGTCCATGGACCAGCGGCATCAATCTACCCTGGAAGCTTTTTGGAAAAGCTGAACCAACCAAATCAGAGTTGGCTTTTACCGAACTCTTCAGATAACTCATATGTCCATGAAGGCTGGAGACGTGCTGGTCTAAATATTGGCCCATGGAAAGTTCCATGTGACCCTGGCTAACAGAGGCATGTGGTCTGCATGGTCTGTAGTCACACATGACTGGGCTCAGGCGTGCACTGGAGGCAGACAAGGCAAGGAGGGGCCTGAGTTAAAGGTGGCAGAAAGGAGAAGTGAGTTTTAAGGAGAGGAATGGATGAAGGACCCTAAAGGAGGTGATGAATGCACAACTTTGTAAAGCCTGCTGCAATCTTTTTTTAAAGCGGGTGGGGGGGTCACTTTTCCTATGTCCCTTTTTTCAAGTAGGAATTGGGTCCAGTGCAAGGAAGAGACTGACCCATGATTAGAACTAGAACCCTGGATTCCATGGAGACAGTGTCGGGGCAGAGCTGGCAGGGCAGCGGAGTTGGCCACCTAAGCCTCCTTCCCACAGTGGTCCCTTAGCACTGCCCCCCAGGGACTCCTGACTGATGAACTCCTCCTAGGTGGGAAAGGAAAGCGAGGAGCTAACTATGATGTCCCTAGGGCTAGTAGGGTGGGTGCCACCTCAGAGAAAGCCAGGCCCCTGCAAACCAAGTTTATCTTGCCCCAGTGCAGGGGGCAGGGTGCAGTGGGCCAGCCCTCTGGGAAGTCCCTGAAAAGCCCCAGGGAAGATGTGGTAAGTTTCTAGTGAGCTCCTTTGCCAAAAACAACCTTGAGAGGGAGCAGGACAGTGCATACTGCCCTTCCCCATGAAGGCCGCTTGGCTGTCCCCACACCCAGCACCTGTCCGGAGGCAGCCAGGGCCCCACTGTGCTTCTGCACTGCCCCAATCTCCACTCCAGGCTCCAAGCCAGCTCCTCAGCTGATCACCAACCCACTGCCCTTGACACCCTCCCTCCCAGAATCCTGGGCTCAAAACCTTGGGGTCCTGCTCCACTGCCTCCCCTCACTCCTGTCCCATTCCCCCCTCATTCCTCAGCCAGCATTTCTTCATCCTCTGTGTTGAGCACCAACTATGCACCGGGCACTTGCTAGGTGGTATGGAGGGACAAAAGAAAGCTCTATTAGACATGAATCCTGCACGCAAGGAGATGACTACCTCTCAGGGGATACACAAAAAGGCAAACTGTAAAGTAAACAAGTTATAATATATTGTGATGTTATGTGGCATTCTATGATGTGCTGTAGCACAATACAATGTCATGGACAGAAGACCTCTGTTCTGCCCTTTCACTAAAAATAGCTCTTCCTGACAATGCCTTGGATAGTGAAGGCAGCTTGGTCACATCTGTCCCATGGCGTAACTAATCTTCAGGATCTGCAGAGACCTGCCTTCCTCTGCAATGGTAACTGTACCTCCAATCATGAGTTTCTTCTGGCAGCTTAACTGGGCTACCAGCAATGGTACCTCACTGGGCTACCTCACAATGGCTTTTGCTCCTTGCTTCATGGAGACGCCACTCTGGAATCCTTAGCCAGTGGTCTGTAAGCTTCCTTCTCATGGGAGATAGGAGGAAAAAATCCCACATGTGCCCCAGTTTCCTCCCATGCAAGCCCGTCAAGAGGCCTATCTTCATCTTAGAAGTGCTTAGAGCTGGGCAGGGTGGCACACGCCTGTAATCCCAGCACTTTGGGAGGCCAAGGCAGGCGGATCATGAGGTCAGGAGATGGAGACCATCCTGGCTAACATGGTGAAACCCCATCTCTACTAAAAATACACACACACACACACACAAATCAGTGGCTAGTACCAGTTGTTCCTTTCCATGTTTAGTGCTTCCTTCAGGAGCTCTTGTAGGGCAGGCCTGATGGTGACAAAATCTCTAAGCATTTGCTTGTCTGCAAAGGATTTTATTTCTCCTGCACTCATGAAACTTAGTTTGGCTGGATATGAAATTCTGGGTTGAAAATTCTTTTCTTTAAGAATGTTGAATATTGGCCCCCACTCTCTTCTGGCTTGTAGAGTTTCTGCCAAGAGATCTCCTGTTAGTCTGATGGGCTTCCCTTTGTGGGTAACCCGACCTTTCTCTCTGGCTGCCCTTAACATTTTTTCCTTCATTTCAACTTTGGTGAATCTGACAATTATGTGTCTTGGAGTTGCTCTTTTCAAAGAGTATCTTTGTGGCATTCTCTGTATTTCCTGAATTTGAATGTCGGCCTGCCTTGCTAGGTTGGGGAAGTTCTCCTGGATAATGTCCTGCAGAGTGTTTTCCAACTTGGTTCCATTCTCCCCATCACTTTCAGGTACAACAATCAGACATAGATTTGGTCTTTTCACATAGTCCCATATTTCTTGGAGGCTTTGTTTATTTCTCTTTACTCTTTTTTCTCTAAACTTTTCTTCTCACTTCATTTCATTCATTTGATCTTCAATCACTGATACTCTTTCTTCCAGTTGATCGAATCGGTTACTGAAGCTTGTACACTTGTCACGTAGTTCTTGCGCCATGGTTTTCAGCTCTATTAGGTCATTTAAGGACTTCTCTACATTGGTTATTTTAGTTATCCATTCGTCTAATCTTTTTTCAAGGTTTTTAGCTTCTTTGCAATGGGTTCGAACTTCCTCCTTCAGCTCGGAGAAGTCTGATCATCTGAAGCCTTCTTCTCTCAACTTGTCAAAGTCATTGTCCATTCATTCTGCTTTGTTCCATTGCTGGCAAGGAGTTGCATTCCTTTGGAGGGGGAGAAGCACTCTGATTTTTAGAATTTTCAGCTTTTCTACTCTGTTTTTCCCCCATCTTTGTGGTTTTATCTACCTTTGGTCTTTGATGATGGTGATGTACAGGTGGAGTTTTGGTGTGAATGTCCTGTCTGTTTGTTAGTTTTCCTTCTAACAGTCAGGACCCTCAGCTGCAGGTCTGTTGAAGTTTGCTCGAGGTCTACTCTAGACCCTGTTTGCCTAGGTATCAGCAGCAGAGGCTGCAGAAGAGTGAATATTGCTGAAGAGCAACTGGTACCAGCCACTGCAAAAACATGCCAAAGTGTAAAGACCTTCGATGCTAGGAAGAAACTGCATCAACTAATGAGCAAAATAACCAGCTAACATAATGACAGGATCCGATTCACACATAACAATATTAGCCTTAAATGTAAATGTGCTAAATGCTCCAATTAAAAGACACAGACTGGCAAATTGGATAAAGAGTCAAGACCCAGACCCATCAGTGTGCTGTACTCAGGAGACCCATCTCACGTGCACAGACACACGTAGGCTCAAAATAAAGGGATGGAGGAAGATCTACCAAGCAAATGGAAAACAAAAAAAGGCAGGGGTTGCAATCCTAGTCTCTGATAAAACAGACTTTAAACCAAAAAAGATCAAAAGAGACAAAGAAGGCCATTACATAATGGTAAAGGGATCAATTCAACAGGAAGAGCTAACTATCCTGAATATATATGCACCCAATAGAGCAGCAAGTCCTTAGAGACTTACAAAGAGACTTAGACTCCCATACAATAATAATGGGAGACTTTAACACCCCACTGTCAACATTAGACAGATCCACAACACAGAAAGTTAACAAGGACATCCAGGAATTGAACTCATCTCTGCAGCAAGCAGACCTAATAGACATCTACAGAACTCTCCACCCCAAATCAACAGAATATACATTCTTCTCAGCACCACATCACACTTATTCCAAAATTGACCACATAATTGGAAGTAAAGCACTCCTCAGCAAATGTACAAGAACAGAAATTATAACAAACTGTCTCTCAGACCACACTGCAATCAAACTAGAACTCAGGATTAAGAAACTCACTCAAAACCGCTCAACTACATGGAAACTGAACAACCTGCTCCTGAATGACTACTGGTACATGACAAAATGAAGGCAGAAATAAAGATGTTCTTTGAAACCAATGAGAACAAAGATACAACATACCAGAATCTCTGGGACACATTTAAAGCAGTGTGTAGAAGGAAATTTATAGCACTAAATGCCCACAAGAGAAAGCAGGAAAGATCTAAAATTGACACCCTAACATCACAATTGAAAGAACTAGAGAAGCAAGAGCAAACACATTCAAAAGCTAGCAGAAGGCAAGAAATAACTAAGATCAGAGCAGAACTGAAGGACATAGAGACACAAAAAACCCTCCAAAAAATCAATGAATCCAGGAGCTGGTTTTTTGAAAAGATCAACAAAATTGATAGACCGCTAGCAAGCCTAATAAAGAAGAAAAGAGAGAAGAATAAAAGAGATGCAATAAAAAATGACAAAGGGGATATCACCACCGACCCCACAGAAATACAAACTACCGTCAGAGAATACTATAAACACCTCTACGCCAATAAACTAGAAAACCTAGAAGAAATGGATAAATTCCTGGACACATACACTCTCCCAAGACTAAACCAGGAAGATGTTGAATCCCTGAATAGACCAATAACAGGCTCTGAAATTGAGGCAACAATTAATAGCCTACCAACCAAAAAAAAAGTCCATGACCAGACGGATTCACAGCCGAATTCTACTAGAGGTACAAGGAGGAGCTGGTACCATACCTTCCGAAACTATTCCAATCAATAGAAAAGGAGGGAATCCTTCCTAACTCATTTTATGAGGCCAATATCATCCTGATACCAAAGCCTGGCAGAGACACAACAAAAAAAGAGAATTTTAGACCAATGTCCCCAATGAACATCGATGCAAAAATGCTCAATAAAATACTGGCAAACTGAATCCAGCAGCACATCAAAAAGCTTATCCACCATGATCAAGTGGGCTTCATCCCTGGGATGCAAGGCTGGTTCAACATATGCAAATCAATAAATGTAATCCATCACATAAACAGAACCAACGACAAAGACCACGTGATTATCTCAATAGATGCAGAAAAGGCCTTTGATGAAATTCAACAGCTCTTTATGCTAAAAACTATCAATAAATTCGGTATTGATGGAATGTATCTCATAAGAGCTATTTATGACAAACCCACAGCCAGTGTCATACTGAATGGGCAAAAACTGGAAGCATTCCCTTTGAAAACTGGCACAAGACAGGGATGCCCTCTCTCACCACTCCTATTCAACATAGTGTTGGAAGTTCTGGCTAGGGCAATCAGGCAGGAGAGAGAAATAAAGGGTATTCAATTAGGAAAAGAGGAAGTCAAATTGTCCCTGTTTGCAGACGACATGATTGTATATTTAGAAAACCCCATCGTCTTAATCCAAAATCTCCTTCAACTGATAAGCAACTTCAGCAGTCTCAGGATACAAAATCAATGTGCAAAAATCACAAGCATTCTTGCACACCAATAACAGACAAACAGAGAGCCAAATCATGAGTGAACTCCCATTCACAATTGCTTCAAAGAGAATAAAATACCTAGGAATCCAACTTATGAGGAATGTGAAGGACCTCTTCAAGGAGAACTACAAACCACCGCTCAGTGAAATAAAAGAGGGCACAAACAAATGGAAGAACATTCCATGCTTATTGATAGGAAGAATCAGTATCATGAAAATGGCCATACTGCCCAAAGTGATTTATAGATTCAATGCCATCCCCATTAAGCTACCAATGAGTTTCTTCACAGACTTGGAAGAAACTACCTTAAAGTTCATATGGAACCAAAACAGAGCCCGCATTGCCAAGACAATCCTAAGCCAAAAGAACAAAGGTGGAGGCATCACGCTACCTGACTTCAAACTATACTACAAGGCTACAGTAACCAAAACAGCATGGTACTGGTACCAAAACAGAGATATAGACCAATGGAACAGAACAGAGCCCTCAGAAATAATACCACACATCTATGACCATCTAATCTTTGACAAACCTGACAAGAACAAGAAATGGGGAAAGGATTCCCTATTTAATAAATGGTGCCGGGAAAACTGGCTAACCATATGTAGAAAGCTGAAACTGGATCCATTCCTTACACCTTAAACGAAAATTAATTCAAGATTGATTAGAGACTTAAATGTTAGACCTAAAACCGTAAAAACCCTAGAAGAAAACCTAGGCAATACCATTCAGGGCATATGCATGGGCAAGGACTTCATATGTGAAACACCAAAAGCAATGGCAACAAAAGCCAAAATTGACAAATGGGATCTAATTAAACTAAAGAGCTTCTGCACAGCAAAAGAAACTACCATCAGAATGAACAGACAACCTACAGAATGGGAGAAAATTTTTGCAATCTACTCATCTCACAAAGGGCTAATATCCAGAACCTACAGAGAACTCAAACAAATTTACAAGGAAAAAACAAACAATCCCATCAAAAAGTGGGCAAAGGATATGAACAGACCCTTCTCAAAAGAAGACATTTATGCAGCCAACAGACACATGAAAAAATGCTGGTCATCACTTGCCATCAGAGAAATGCAAATCAAAACCACAATGAGATACCATCTCATACCAGTTAGAATGGTGATCATTAAAAAGTCAGGAAGCAACAGGTGCTGGAGAGGATGTGGAGAAATAGGAACACTTTTACACTGTTGGTGGGACTGTAAACTAGTTCAACCATTGTTGAAAACAGTGTGGCGATTCCTCAAGGATCTAGAACTAGAAATACCATTTGACCCAGCCATCCCATTATTGGGTATATACCCAAAGGATTATAAATCATGCTGCTATAAAGACACATGCACATGTATGTTTATTGCGGCACTATTCACAATAGCAAAGACTTGGAATCAACCCAAATGTCCATCAATGACAGACTGGATTAAGAAAACGTGGCACATACACACCATGGAATACTATGCAGCCATAAAAAAGGATGAGTTCATGTCCTTTGTAGGGACATAGATGCAGCTAGAAACCATCATTCTCAGCAAACTATTGCAAGAACAGAAAACCAAACACCATCTGTTATCACTTGTAGGTGGGAATTGAACAATGAGAACACCTGGATGCAGGAAGGGGAACATCACACACCGGGGCCTGTAGTCGGGTGGGGGGAGGTGGGAGGGATAGCATTAGGAGATATACCTAATGTAAATGACAAGTTAATGGGTGCAGCACACCAACATGGCCCATGTATACATATCTAACAAACCTGCATGTTGTGCACATGTACCCTAGAACTCAAAGCATAATACAAAATTAAAAAAAAAAAAAAATTAGCCGAGCGTGGTGGTGGGCGCCTGTAGTCCCAGCTACTTGGAAAGCTGAGGCAGGAGAATGGCGTGAACCTGGGAGGCGGAGCTTGCAGTGAGCCGAGATCGTGCCACTGCACTCCAACCTGGGTGACACAGCCAGACTCCGTCTCAAAAAAAAAAAAAAAAAGGAAAGAAAAGAAAAAGTGCCTAAAGGCCTGGTGCGGTGGCTCACACCTGTAATCCCAGCACTTTGGGAGGCCGAGGCGGGCGGATCACCTGAGGTCAGGAGTTCGAGACCAGCCTGACCAACATGGAGAAACCCCGTTTCTACTAAAAATACAAAAAATTAGCCGGGTGTAGTGGTGGGTGCCTGTAATCCCAGCTACTCGGGAGGCTGAGGCAGGAGAATCACTTGAACCTGGGAGGTGGAGGTTGCAGTGAGCTGAGATTGCGCCATTGCACTCCAGCCTGGGAAACAAGAGCGGGGGGCGGGGGGCGGGGGCGGGCGGTGGGGGGTGTTGAAAAAGTGCCTAGAAACTCACCACATTCCTAATGCTTCTCTGGGTAAAAATACAAAGAAGTGAGGGTTGTTTCCTTTTAATTTCCCCAGATTAGACACTGCAACTGCACTTCCTGGCTCTGTCCTCTTGAGCAAGTGAATTCGCTTCTCTGAGCATCATGGAAGTAATCGGTAAAACAGGGATAGTAGTAATTTACTCATGGGCTTGTTGTGAGCAGTAAATGAAGTAACAAACATGAAACCTCGGCAAGTGCTTTACATGGGAGGCTTAGAGTAAATGTTTATTATTGCTAGTACTACTCTCCTTGGTCTGCATCCGATTTACCCTCCTGCACACACCTGCCATACCGTAAAGAGACAATATCATTTATCTGTTTTTAATTTAGTTGGGTCTCATAAAAATTTTTGTCTTAACAGTTATGTTTGCATGAGTTTGGATTACAGCCGATAGATCTAGGTTGATTGACGAATATCCTGGGATTTAAAGTATAGCATTGAAAACATCTTAATTGTTTTAAAATCAGTTAGGAATAAAAATTAGATTAAGAAACTTTCAATATTACCTGGAAAAAAAAAAAAACAAAAACTTGGCACAGAGGATAAGTGGCCCCAATTCTTCAGCACAAGTTTTCCCTAAGAAGAACAGGAACTTCTAAATTTATCATAGGTATTGACAGGTATTGGCCTTCTCATTAGTTATCATCTTAAACAAAGACAAGTATGATGTAACTGTGGAAAGATTACTATTTGGGAAAAAACTGTCTGCAAGGCCTTTTAAATTTGGTTTGATAAGAAGCTCTAAAGGATCTAACTCAAAGAAATAAGAGGGAAAAGCTGGTCCTTCTCACGTGTGGATAGTGCCTATACTATATTTTGTAGTCAGAAACAGTTTAAAGGGAGTGAAAAAGATGCCTGATTGTATATAGGTGTTTCTGTTTCTTTAAATCTTGCTTGGAATTTTGTAACTTTATTTCTAAATTACCTATCCTGATTCTCCATGATCTTTGTACTTAGGTGTATTAATTAAGGTTTCTAGTTTGTAGGGAAGATGTATTTAAATAGAAAAGTGAGGCTGGGTGTGGTGGTTCACGCCTGTAATCCCAGCACTTTGGGAGGCTGAGGTAGGAAGATTGCTTGAGCCCAGGAGTTCGAGACCAGACCGGGTAATATAGAAAGACCCTATCTCTACAAAAACCTTTAAAAATTTAACTGTGTGTGGTGTTCATGTCTGTTGCCCTAGATACTGGAGAGGCTGAGGCAGGAGGATCACTTTAGCACAGGAGGTCGAGGCTGCAGTGAGCCGTGATTGTACCACTGTACTCCAGCCTAGGTGATAGAGCAAGACCCTGTCTTAGAAAAAAAGAAAGAAATCTTAATTGAAAAAAAAAAAAGAAAGAAAGAGAAGTACATGTGCCAGGTTATTCAGACTCAGTCCTTAGTTAAAGCAGAGTTCACCTGTGACAGAGGGTCACAATTGCAGGCAAAGTGCCCAGGAGTGCTGACTTGGCAAATGCAACCTAACTGCAAACATCATGTCATTCTCCTTTTCCACAAGCATCGTAAATATCTTACATGTACTTGTGAACATACTGAATGTATTTTGCTCTTGATGAGGTAATAACTACTGATATTTACTAAATGAGAGCATTTAGGAAATGTTAGTTTCCCCTAATATTAATGCCTTGCATCTGTCCACTTCTGTGTGTTTGTCTTTGGCATTAAAGAGCAGGCAGTACCTTTGTGTAGTACAGATTATGAATGGAGATAACACTCAGTGGTAACACTGGCATGGTTTTCTAGACTGAAAACTAGCAAGTAATGTGATCAGTACTGGGGTAGAGAAGCAGTAAGACGATTTTGAGAAATGTTGGCTGATGTAAGTTCATGCATTTATTAAGAGCCAACTGATGACCACCTTGGTGTCTGGGGCTGCATGGCTTGTAAATTTCCAGTGTGATGTGTCTGTAGACCTGCAAAAGAAGCTACCATTCTCTTCTTTACCCACTTGGAAACATTTCCTATGATTATAGTGCTTACAGCTTCCTCTTTCTCTCCCTTTCTTTCTTTCTTTCTTTCTTTCTTTCTTTCTTTCTTTCTTTCTTCTTTCTTTCTTCTTTCTTTCTCTCTTTCTTTCTTTCTTTTTGAGATGTGGTCTCACCATGTTGCCCAGACTGGCCTCAAACTGCTGGGCTCCAGTGATCCACCTACCTTGGCCTCCCAAAGTGCTGGGATTACAGGTGTAAGCCACCATGCCCAGCCGGTTCATCTTTCTTTACTCATGGTGAGTTACTCATTAAAGATGTTGCCTTATTGCTGAGATACGTGCAGGGGGTGGAAGGAAGGTTTAGCCTTCCCCAAAGGAGTATGCAATGTGTATCCAGCAGTAGGATGTGGTGAGTGTAAGTGAGAAAGTAGGAAAAAAGCAATTTTATTATCATCCTTTCCAGAAAAGTACTAAAGAACACCTACCTTGTGTATTGTACTAGAGATACATATTTATGTAATATTCTATTTCTATTCTATTTGAGTGGCTTATACATTCTTGCAAACCTCATGGACATGAAGGAGTGGAAAGAACACTGGCCTGGGAGTTGGGAAACCTACATTTTACACCTAACCATGTGTCTAACATGTTGTGTGATTTCAATCAAATTGCTGTACTCTGTGGGCTTCAGATGCTTCAGCGGTGAAATGAGGTGGCCACACGTGGCTCTGTGATGGTTCCCGTTCCAGTTTCTTTTCCACTACCGCTTTTTCCTAGCAGAACAATGACTTATCAATTAACTCTGAAAATCAATTGCTGTGAAGCTAAAACAAGAGTGCACCTAGCTGAAGGTTTAACTTACCCACCCGGTGTGGCTAAGGCAGATGGAAACTCCCTCTGCTTCTGGGACCCAGCACCCCAATCCCAGCTCTGCCTCCTGTGTCTGTGAGAGCTGCCCAAGGAAAGACAGAGCAGCTATGCAGGAATAGGAAGCAGGCAATCTCCAGGAACTTCCCTTTCCCCAAGGCCCAGGAAAAATGCCCAGAGAGAGAATATATCCAGATTTGTCTCCTCTGAATTGGGCTTGAAAGATGAAGGGTCCTGTTAGGTAAACTTGAGCATCTCAGCCCATCTCCCAGGCTAAATGACTAATGATGGGCAGACGCTCTGACAGAGGCCACCTGGAGCCGTGCTTTTTTTGTTTTGTTTTGTTTTGTTTTTTGTCATGAACCATGGGCCAACCAGGGATAAAGGAAGCATTCCTATTGCAACCTGATCATTGACCTCTTCCAAGCTGACATGTCCACCGAACCACTGGATGCAACTCCATAAGACTGCTCATTGATGCCCAAGTAGACATTAATCAGTCAGTGTTTATATGGTGGTAGTCTTTGGACAAAGACACAAGTACCCTAACTAAAGCAAGCATTAACTGAGCACCTATTACATTTCTAGTTCACAGACACAACGTGGGGAGTATAAGGGACTGTTTCATAGTCCCTGCCACCAAGGAAGCTTCAATCCACATTTCAAGAGATGGCAACTTGAACAGAAGTTTAGAGACAAGGAGATGCTCTAAGACATCACTGCCCCAAAGAACTTTCTGTGATGATGGAGAGTCTCTCTGTGCCATCCATTATGGTAGCTACTAGCCACATGGGGTGACTGAGCACATAAATGTGGCTAACACAGTGAAGGAACTGAATTTCTAAAGTTTAAGTTGTTTTAAATTTTAATTAAGCAGCAACATGTGTGACTGTTAGCTACCATGTTGGACAATGCAGTGTGCTCTTGCTACTTGAAGTGTGTTCTGCAGACCAGCAGCATCTCATCACCCGGGAGCTTGTTAGAAGTACAGAAGTTTGGCCGGGTACAGTGCTTTATGCCTGTAATCCCAGCACTTTGGAGGGCTGAGGTGGGCAGATGACAAGGTCAGGAGTTTGAGACCGGCCTGACCAACATGGTGAAACCCTATCTCTACTAAAAACACAAAGATTAACTGGGTGTGGTGGCATGCACCTGTAATCCCAGCCACTCAGGAGGCTGAGGCTAGAGAATCACTTGAACCCGGGAGGCGGAGGTTGCAGTGAGGCGAGATTGCGCCACTGCACTCCAACCTGGGTGACAGAGTGAGACTCCGTCTCAAAAAAAAAAAAAGAAAAGAAAAGAAAAGTACAGAAGTTCAGGTCCCACCCCAGACCTGCTGAATCAGAATTTTCATGTTAACAAGATCCTGAGGTCATTTGTTTACATGTGAAGGTTTCAGCACTGGTCCGGGTGGGGCAGTAGTTCTCGGTCTTGACTGCATATTGGGATCACTTGGGGAGCTTTTTAAAATCCCAATGTTGTGACTGCACCCCAGAACTATTAAATCAGAATTTTTTTTTGGTGGGAGGACCCTGGTCAGTGTTTTTTAAGCCCCCCACGTGATTCCAATTTGTGCCTAAGGTTGAGAACCGCTGCTCTCAGGCTGTGCAGCCAGCCAAGGGCACACTCAGATGGTAAGTCCATGTGAGGGCCAACAACTCACTTCTCAGCCTCTAAATTCACTTGTTGGACCCAGCTAGCTGGGAAGCCAAAGGGACTTATTCATCCTCAGCAAGTGTAAGAATTGGCTAGGGCTTATGTTTGTTTCCAATATCTAAGTGAGATGTTCATTAGTTTTTGACAGAACATGTCTAAATACCACACCACTGAAGGGTACAGAAGCAGCCTGCATGACTGAAGGCTGGGAAGAGTTGATTCACTTCCTCACTCGGGGACCTGGATAACCCTGGCAGCCCAGAGCAGTCCCGATGAAGGGAGCCATTCTTCCTGTCCAGGGTGGAGGCCACTGTTTTTTCCAATGTCACTTGTCTTCAGCTGCCCTCCTGCAGCTCGGCAAGAATGCGAGGGGCACTGGGGCCAAAGAGAAGAGGTGGGTTTTCCTGAAGAGCGGGATTCTCTCATCCTGTTGATCTGAACAGGACATTAGAGGCCCCAGCCACTTTCTAGTGATGAATGACATTTGCAGAGATGAAGCTTCGTCTCTGAGCTGGTAAGGATTTGGGAAAAGCAGTCTGAAACCCGCCTTTCAGGAAATGGGTGCCACGAGCAGCAAGGCTGCCCCAAGGGGTGGAGCTGCAGCCCCATGTGGAACATGGGTTTGAAGCCTCACTGAGAAATGTTATCCTTGACTTGGGTGATGGGGAGATGCAAGTTATTCACTTTGGAAATGGGATTCCCTAACTATATGATTATTAGCTAATTTGTCTCAACATGTCCACAGAATGTCCTAATCTTTGTATTCACAGCTGTTCTCATGCATTCATTCTATGGGGGCCTTAGAGGACTCGGTCAAGACAATGGTGCCCTCGTGAAGGTTACAAGAGAGCAAGCCGTGCTGCTTTGTCCATCTTGGGATGAGGCAAGAGGGCGGCACTCGTTGCGTCCCAGGATATCAGGCAGGGCACCTCTGCTGCGCTCCCTTCCTCCTATGGAGTACCACGCTTCTCTCAGATATCCTTAGAAAGCTGTGTTAGCCAGCAGGTCGCTGGGCCACAAGCCACATGTGAATGAGGCTCTCCCTGTCCCCTGACTAGGTCTGAGCACAGTTCCAGGGTAGAAAGAGGGAGGAGGCTCGGGAGCATTGTCCCCCTCCTGTCGCTGGTAGGTGAGCTTGTGTCCAGTGGAAACAAAGAGAAAGCTGGCCAAATGTTGTTATCTCCCCCAGCTGCCTGGACTCTATTGCCGTCCCTTGTCCCCATGAAGACTCCCCGTCACCCCACCCGCACTATTGTCTGGGCTGTACAATTAGCACTTTGTTAAATGTTCTCTCATTCTTCAGTGGCACCTCATTACTGAGCCATAAAACAACGGGGCCCAGCAGGTTCCTGGGCGGTCAAATGGTCCAACCCTCTTGACTTAGAGATGCGGAAAATGAGGCCTTGGGGACAATGCTGTGTCCAGCCATAATGGAGCCACAGCAAAAGGAAGAAGCAGTAATATTGATCTTATATTTATTTAAATGTCTGGTATTTTGTTCATTATAGATTTTTGCATTAATTTTTATTTTTAAAATGTTGCATTAAACTAGTCTGTATCTTGATGACTGAGTTTTTTGGTGCCTCTTAAAGTGTGCATCCTGGTCCTGGCCCTGACAGGGAGAATAGGGAGTTGCCCAAGGTGACACTAGTTTTGATCAAGAGGTTCAAAGAGAGCTTGGGTCTTCCAACTTGTCCACTTCCTTCTTCTCTGTCAGCTTCAAGTACAAAGTCCTGTTTCTCCAAACAAGTAGAGAGCTCCAGCAGGCAGGGTGGTGAACTTGTGGAATAATAACACTTTCACATGGTTATTGCCTAGCCAAAGAAGCAACTGTATTTGAAAATTCCAGAAACTGCAGATTTATTCCTTAAATAAGGCCCTATTGTTGAGATAGTATCAAAATATTGATACTGCAGTGAGATAAGAGATCTAGGAAAACGTCAAAATGTGGACCAGTGCCCCAGCTCAATCCTCTCTCACCTGCACTGCTTCGGAAACCCTTTACTTTCCTTCCAAATCCAGCTGACATCCTTCCAAAGAGTTTTGTGTCTCTGATCAGGCTTCACTACACTTGTGTTTCTCCCACTCACCTGGTGCTCAGGGCGTAGAACACAGCCCCAGGTACACAGAGGGTGAACAATCTTCAACAACTGGGCACCAAGGATCCTGCTCCTTTTTCTTTGTAATGGCTGCATGACACGGTCTTCTGTATGGATGTACAAGTTGTCTATTGATGGACTTTCGGTTGCTTCTTTTTGTTCTCTCTCTGTCTTTCTTGTTCTCTCTTTTCTTATCTTTTTTGGCCCCCTTTTTCTCCAGGGTTCTCTACTGCAGAGTCATGTAATTCCCACACAGTTTTCTCAGAGCAAGTACATGTTCCCTGCCCAACATCAGCGCTGTTGCCATTCACGTCCTGTATCTACGGGGATGACCATGTTCCTTTGGAGGAAAGGCTTGGAACTTACCAACTTATGGAAACTTACGGAAATCATCATTTGGTATTGAGATTTTGCAGGGAACACACTTCTTAAAAATCTCTGTGAGTGTGGCTGTTAAGAATCCCATAAAGAGGGAGAACGGTAGGAAGTGAGTGAAGCGAGGCTCAGCTGCCACCAAGAACTAAGCGGGGTCCACTTTGCGTCTGCTGCAAAGAAAGGAACGGACATTTGGCCTGTCTCCTCTTCCTTTATTGTGTCATAGTCTTTCCTTTACTCTTCTCTTTTTAAAACAAGAAAATCATAATTTTAATATTATTTTTAAAATAGACATACATTCACACAATTCAAAATTCCAGTAGTTGGCCAGACACAGTGGCTCATGCCTATAATCCCAGCACTTTGGGAGACTGAGGCAGGAGGGTCACTTGAGGCCAGGAGTTCGAGTCAAGCCTGGGTAGCATAGTGCAGACCCCATCTGTACAGAAAAAATTTTAAAATTAGCCGAGTGTGGTGACACACATCTGTAGTCCCAGCTACTTGGGAGGCTGAGGTGGGAGGATCACTTGAGCCCGGGAGATTGAGGCTGCAGCAAGCTGTGATCACACCCCTGCACTCCAACCTGGGCAACAGAGTGAGACCTTGTCTCAATAAATAAAATAAATAAATAAAATTCCAAAGGTACAAAAGGTGAAGTCTCCTCTGCTTCCACTCATTCCCCTCCCCAGAGGGGACCAATATTACTAGTTCTCAGGTCTCCTTCCAGAGAGATTCCAAGCATATGCAAGCAACTGTGTTTAAAAATCATCCCTCACTCCCGTCTCAAATGGTAAAAATCACCCCTCTCCTCTCCTGGCACAAATGGTGCTCCACACACTGGTCTGCACAGGACTTTTTCACTTTCTGTGTCCTGGAAAGATTCCACACCCACACGTTTTTGAAGTCCTCATTATTTTAAGATTGCTTAATATTCCATTGTACAGATATACCACAATGTATTTAACCAGTCCCCTTCTGATGGACATTTGGGTTATCTCTAGCCTTTTGCTGAGATAACGCTGCAGTAAATATTTGTGTATATGTCATTTTGCACATGCACATTTATGTGTTGGATAATTTCCTAGAAGCAGAATTGCTGGGTCAAAATTGAAGTATATTAAAAAAAATTTTACAGATATTGTTAAATTCCCTTTAACACTGCATGCGCCATTCCCATCAACAATGTACGCCAATGCCTATTTCACCAAACCTTTGCCAGCTACCACTGTCATGGTTTACAGAGGAAAAATCTCACCACCATAGCCACTCCTTGTATAGTAATCAGTTCTTTTGGTCTTTGCCAATCTGAAAAGTGAAAAATGCTACCTCAGTGTGGTTTTAATTTGTATTTTCTTTTTCTTTCTTCCTTCCTTCCTTCCTTCCTTCCTTCCTTCCTTCCTTCCTTCCTTCCTTCCTTCCTTCCTTCCTTCCTTCCTTTTTTTGTATTGGTTTTGTTTCATTTTCTGGTAACTGTTGGTTCATATGCTTTGCTTGCTTTTCTATTCAACTGTTGTTCTCTTTCTTATTTGATTTACGTGAGATCTTTATATAGACAACATTACCTCTTGCCTATAATAAGAGTTGCAAGTAATTCTTGATGATTTTCATTTCGATTTTTTTTTTTTTTTTTTTTTTGAGACAGAGTCTCACTCTTGTTGCCCAGACTGGAGTGCAGTGGCATAATCTCGGCTCACTGCAACCTCCACCTCCCAGGATCAAGCGAATCTCCTGCCTCTGTCTCCTGAGTAGCTGGGACTACAGGCATGCACCACCATGACCGGCTAGTTTTTGTATTTTCAGTAGAGACGGGGTTTTACCATGTTGGCCAGGCTGGTCTTGAACTCCTGACCTCAAGTGATCCGCCTGCCTCAGCCTCCCAAAGTGCTGGGATTACAGGCATGAGACACTGTGCCTGGCCTCATTTTGGCTTTTGACTTTGTTTATGATGATTCTTTTTGTTTGCCATGCAAACACTTTTTATTTTTATATGGTCAAATTTATTGTTATTTTATTTTATGGTTTCTGGTTTCATTCATAGATTTTAATTTTTTTCTCCTGGCTCCTTTGAGCTCTTTTAGGGTTAAATTTTTACATTTAAATTTTTGATCCACATACAATTGATCTCATTTTAAGGTATGAGATATACATCTGAATTTACTGTTTTTTCTCCCAAATGTCTGTCCAGTTGTGCTGGGACATTTATTGAAAAGTCTATTTTGGCTGGGTGCAGTGGCTTACATGTGTAATCCCAGCACTTTGGAAGCCCAAGGCAGGCAGATGTCTTGAGGTCAGGAGTTCGAGACCAGCCTGGCCAACATGGCGAAACCCTGTCTCTACTAAAAATACAAAAATTAGCCCGGCATGGAGACACGCGCCTGTAATCCCAGCTACTTGGGAGGCTGAGCCATGAGAATTGCTTGAACCCAGGAGGCAGAGGTCGTGGTGAGCCGAGATCATTCCACTGCACTCGAGCCTGGGAGACAGCAAGAAAAGTCTATCTTTCCTAACTGGTTGAAATGCCATCCTCGCTCTACTATAAATTCCAGAGTTTGTCTGTGCCCATCTCAGTACTTCTGTGTCCCCTGCCGTGTGTATCCAAGCACCAGCACCACAGTCCCTTTTTTTTTTTTTTTTTTTTTGGCTCCATGCAACTTGACTACAGGTCCTTGGGTCTGCAGACATGGAGATTTGCTGACCCCAAGGTGGGATGAGGAGGTAGGGGAAATAGCAAAAGAGTTGGATATGAAGATCAGAAAGCTTCTGGGCTCTCTCCAAATAACCTCTAGCATCTAAAACGGCTTTGCTCCTATACATTCTCTCAAAATAAAACAAAAAGAGAACAAAGAAGTCCGTCTCCTTATTAAACAGCTATTTGTCGAGCCTGAAAGAGCCCCCTAGTCTAACCCTGTGCCTGCTGCTGACCCTCTCTCTCCTGGAGTACCTTCTAAGGTTGTTTCAGGAGCTTAAGAAGGCCCTAAGTGTGGCTTTGATCGCCATATTGGAAATGCTTCCCTCACTGGCTCCCTGGGCTCCAAGCCCAGTACTTGACAGTTGCCTGTAAACTGAGCAGGTCTTTATCTCAAAGACATTACAATGGACCCTAAACAAACACATTAACAACCACTCAGAGACCTAACTAACGCTGGCCAATAAACAAACCACCAGGAAAGCTTATTCAGAAATGGTTCCTCCTTCCTGCAGCCCCTGAGGGCAGATCCCGGAGTCCCTGCTTCCTCAGCCTGCAGGCTGCTTGCTGCTTTCCAAGGGCTCCCCAGCCCTCCCGGCAGGAATGTAATCATCTGCCCTGAGTGCCTTGCCTCCTCTCACCTTTACCCACAATAACCCAGCATGGTCGCAATGCACTCAGTGCATACCTATTGCAAATAAAACAAGAAAGTAAATCTCCTTCAAAGGAACAGCTAATGGCTCCAGGCTACCAAAAGGAATGTGTTCCATGGGAGCTAGTGATTATCCTATATACCAAGGTTTTAAATTTAAGGTCTTTGGATGAGCTTCGGGGGTTCCCTGAACCCCTACAATGATTTGCAAAATGTATATGTAGACTTATGAAGGGCATTTTTTCCCTAAGATATGGGGAAGGAGATTCCCTGTATCATCAGAGTTCAATATCAAATATTTTTAAAATCTAGATATTTATGGATAAAAGAATATGATGTCTAGAATTTGTTTCAAAACATTTCAGTTGGAGGACAAAGAGTGGGTGAAGTAGGTGCAGTTATGGATTAAACAAGATTGGCCATTAGTTGATAGTTATTAAAGCTAGTGATGAGTGCTTGGGAATTTATATTATTCTGTCATGAAAGAAGTGGAAGGAAGGAAGAAGAAAGGGAGGGAGGGAGGGAGGAAACCTTTGCTACAGACTACGCTGAAAGAACCAGACCATAGTATACATCTGCTATTCTCATAGTTCTAGCTTTATAGGAACAACTGCCCAGTGGCTTGCCTGATCAGTGTTTGAAAGCTTGGAAAATTTGAGGGTGCAGAGCCATGTTCTTCTCACTCTCACCCCTGCTCTCTATCCTCAGCATCACCCAGAGGGAGGGACTAGAATCCCTGAGGCCATCTTGGTTCATCTGCACCGTCTCTCCTACACCTCTTCACCCCTCCCCTCCCCACTTCACTCCAGGCTGCAATGGGGCAAGGAGGTGGTCATCCAAGGCCCTGGCTCTCCATCCAGACCCCAGACAGGTAGAGCCCCTATTGCCTGAGCAAGCTCGCGCAGGAAGGGGCTGGGGTTGCACTATTTGGATGTTCTTGGAGTAGAAAATTCACAAATTCCAAGCTCTGCTCCCAAAGCAAACCTCCCCAGCCCAGGTGGCTGCATCCTTCTCCTCCCCTCCACCCAGTTCCCTGGGTCGCCAAGCGGAGGCTTTGAAAACCAGCTTGTGTTTGGTTTGTGAAAGCACCAATGTTTGCAATGTTTGCCCAGCAGAGAAGGAGCATATTTTCTCCCTTCCAAATGCAAACTCAAAAGATGCTCCACAGTTTTTCTTCAGACTTTCCACAGGAAACATAAATAAGAAAGAAAAATGACTTTAGGTGCTGAGACCTGAAATGGAATTTCAACCCTGAAGGAACTGCCTGTAACAAGCACTCTCTGTCCTTCAGTGAAGGCTTCGAGAGCCTGGGTGCACGTTCCTTTCCTCTGAGCAGCCTTCACAGACAAAGCAAGGGGAGGAGCTGAACCAGTTCTTAGGCCTGACTCCCAGCTAGGTCTTCAGTCCCACACAATGAATGGCTGGTGATTGGCACAGCAGCTGAGATTCCCTGGCTACAGTGTTCTTTTTTATCTTTCTTGATTGTGTTAGGGTAGAACAAATGAGAGTGCTCCAACCCGAGAGGCCCAGCCACACTGCAAGCCAGATGCACAATCAGAGTGTGAAGTGTAGACACGCCCCCCTGGAACCCAAGGCCACAATTTGCCACCTGCTCTGCCCTTGTCTCCATCTCGGAAGAAGGACATCCCTGATCTGTGGCCTCTGTCCTCATGGATCTCATAATTATCAGACAAACACAACCGAAGAGAGGCTGGAAGGCAGTGCTTCAGCATCACACATATATGCATTGGTGACCCAGAGTTCTGAATAATCTTAATGGACAGATAATTGGAGCACTTCTTGCTCACAGCTTAGAGCCACCAAATGACTGCTTCCAGGTTAGGAGTTTGTAGAATATTTACACACCCATGGAACCCTACAAAAGGCTCCAGACCCAAGAAATACAGGGTTGAAGTCAAGGGTTGAGTGTTTATACTTCAAGGTCACCATTTCTGTCTCCTGACATCTGAGAACTCTTCTTCTTCTTCTTCTTCTTCTCCTCCTCCTCCTCCTCCTTCTTCTTCTTCTTATTCTTCCTCCTCCTCCTCCTCCTTCTTCTTCTTCCTCCTCCTCCTCCTTCTCCTCCCTCTCCCTCTCCCTCTCCCACTCCCTCTCCCTCTCCCTCTGCCTCTCCTTCTCCTTCTCCTTCTTCTTCTCCTTCTCCTTCTTCTTCTTCTTCCTCTTCTTTTTCTTCTTCTTCTTCCTCTTCTTTTTCTTCTTCTCTTTCTTCTTCTTTTGAGACAGAGTCTCACCATGTCGTCCAGGCTGGAGTGCAGTGGCATGATCTTGGCTCACTGTAACCTCTACTTCCCAGGTTCAAGTGATTCTCTTGCCTCAGCCTCCTGAGTAGCTGGGATTACAGGCACCCGCCACCACACCCGGCAAATTTTGTATTTTTGGTAGAGACGAGATTTCACCATGTTAACCAGGCTGGTCTCGAACTCCTGGTCTCAAGTGATCTGCCCACCTCAGCCTCCCAAAGTGCTGCGATTACAGGCCTGAGCCACCGCACCTCGCCCAAGAACCTTTCTTCTTAAGGTGTTTTCCTTTCCCATAGCAGTCCATCTTTGGATAGGCCCAGTAAGGCCATTGAGCATCTGCCCTTTTTACAAAACATATTATCAATCCTTACAGCCCATATGTTTAGTGAAAAGTCAACTAAACAAAGCAAGGGACTCCACTAGAAGGTGCTTGTGAGAAGTTTACCCTTCCATCTAGGACTTCACTTTGATGTGCCAAATTCTGAGAAAGGGTATCTGAATGTGTTTATCTGAAGCCAGGGCCAATAACCCAAATGGCTTTCAAATGGCTACAAAGGTTTCTCAGCATTCGATTAATCAGTCCCATCACAGACAAGTCAACTGACCTGCAGACCCATGTGCTGTACTCATGCGTGTTGCTGGTTCTGGCAGGGGTGATCTGGGAGGAAGTATTTCCCGGAGGTGTTTCTGAAGGGAGAGGCACTAGCTGAAGTTGGCTCTGAGATGCAATACGGATGAGGAAAGGGAAGGTGGAGTGCTGATGCTGACAAGGGGAGGAAGAAGAGGCGTAGAGGTTACCAGTGCTCAGAGCACGGGTTTTGGAGGCACACAGATCTGTGCCCAAAGGGCTATCGATGCTCTTCCACTTCATTGCTGAGCAACCTGATGTGTTCATACGTTCCCTGATACGTAAAAGTGGCACAATACTCACATATACCTTATAAAGTGCCTGCAAGCACTAAGACAAAATGTAGAGAGAGCTTAGTGCAGTGCCGGACTCAGTCAACAAACAGCAAATGGAAGCTGTTCTCATTACAGTAAAAAGGAAGACAGAGGAGGACAAAGGGGAGATGGGGAGGGGGTGACATGGGAGGCTGTGGGTGGGGTGCAGAGGCCAACACTGCAGACAGCAGCCCCTCACCCAGCTCCATTTCTGGGCGCCTGGGACAACACAGCTCTCAGTCCAGACAGGCTGCTCAGATGTTTATTAAGAAACCACCCATAAAAGTTATTGGAAACTTTACATTTGCAGCACGGTCTCTGCACACTGCTGAGCTGCCACAGCTCTCAACAAGGCCTCATTCATGGCCCCAGGCAGCTCACTTGCCTGCCCCTACCCCCTGGGTCTCAAGCCCACCAGGGTGCCCCCCAGCCCCCGCCCCCAGCCCAAGCCCGGCCTCCTTCCCTCCCTTGGCTCTGAGTGATTTTCTGATTTGCCTTTTCCAAGTGTGAAATCTTTGAATGAAGTCACTTCAACTGGAGAGCAACATCACGAGGCAATGTTTCCTAAGTGCAAAGGTCCCTGGGTGATTTTAGGTAGAACTTGGATGAAAGTTTTGCATTCTAATAGTGTTATATATAGTATCTATATTTTAATGTACATGTATATGTATTTTGGCAGAGACCAAACCTGTAAAATATATTTATTTTAATAAGTATTGGAGGAAAAGGTAGAATATCAATCCCATGTTACAGAGTTTTCATTTCAAATAAACTTGAGTAAAGTAAAAGAGAATGAGAAAGTTGACTTAAGGAAACCATAAAAACAGTCATAGTCTAGGTGACCCTCAGATCTGGCAAATCCATCCAGGAACACTGCATGTGATCTCAGCCCTCACCTAGAGCTGTCTGGACACAGCAGTCTGATGGACACAATTTTGATCTACACAGGGAGGTCCTGCCCCAGGCTGGTCAGAGAGAGGACCTGCTCCTTATCCAGAGAGCTCTAGTGACTTGTCCCGGCTCCCTCGGTCATGGTTCTGCCTGTCCCTCACCAGTCTGCACTCGGCCAGACTTGTTCTACTGAAACACTGTCTACAGGCACGGGGCAGCTCCTCAGACCAGCACCCAAGGCCCTTCTCATCCAGCTTTCCTGTCTCTGTCCCTGGTTGGCCTCTCCACCAGGCCCAGTGTACTCAGGGCCAGGATGGCATGGTTCTTCCCTTTGGTTTCCCCTCTGCTTAGACTGCTCTGCTGACACGAATCGCCCACTGGCCTCTGACTTGTTCGTGCTCCCCCACCTTCCCCCAGGCTCCCAAACCTCTCCCTCCCTGCAAGTGGGACAGCTAGTACAGCATCATGCTCGAGTTCAGGCTTGAGTTCTAATCTTACAACTACTGCTTGCCAGCTGTGTGTGCTTAAGCCAATTGCTTAACCTCTCTGTTACTCAGTTGCCTCATCTGTTATGGGGACAATGGCAGCAACATCTTCCTCCTCCCAGGTTTGTTGGGAGAACTGAATGAAAAGACAGTACCAGATTCACAGTAACAGCAAGTACACTGCATGGCTGTGCCTTCATTAGAGTTTAGTTCTTGCCAGAGCAGCCTTTCAGCACTCATTGTCCAGGGAGTAGGTGCTAGATAGGTATCTGTTGGCTGATTACGGATGTGTTTTCTACATACAATCTCTTGATCCCTGAGCCCGAGAGCTGAGTTTCTTTTCTGGATCTAACACCCCTGTGGAGACTTGGAG